>NC_051176.1:10933812-11290919 GCF_013339695.2 Rhipicephalus sanguineus | reverse complement strand
GAAGAACTGCTGCTTCAGATGTGCCAGAGAGGGACACGTCGCACGAAAGTGCCGCAACGCAGCGTGGCTCAAGTGCAAGCATTGCGCAAAACCATCATCTTACCGCACTTTGCGCAATATGGAAACCCTACAACCACCCGAATGCCGACAGAAGTGACACAACGAAAACCGACAGCGTGCCAGTCACTACCAGTGCTCCCGCAAGCAGTTCTACGTCGCCATCTCCAGCTGTTCTCATGCAAACGGCCACAGTATGGGCATCGGGAAGGCACAATTCCGTGCTGGTTCGTATACTGCTTGACACCGGCAGCCAAAGAACATTTATAAGACGCGACTTGTCCACCAGACTCGACCTACCTTCCGTCGGCACAGAAGACCTGTCTCTGCTAACATTTGGCAGCTCCAAACGTTCCCGAACTTACAGATACCGAACCGGGCAACTCAAGCTGCAGAGTTGTTTCGATACGCACGGCATCACGGTGGATGCTCTTGAAGTGCCAGAAGTCTGCATAGTGAGGACGCCAGCTATCGGACAAGATCTTCTGGTGCAGCTGCGCGAGCGCAACATGCTTGTTGCCGATGAACAGCAGCTAGGAGACCGACCGACCCAAACCATCAGTGTCATCATTGGATCGGACAACTATTGGCGTATAGTAACGGGAAGAATCGAACGCCTGAGTAGTGACCTATGCGCCGTTGAGACCATCTTTGGTTGGCTGGTGCAAGGCATTTATCAAGTCGAAACCGCTAAAGAATTGCATCACGGGAACTACAGCACATCGGCTCTATTCCTTGCGTGTGAGCGCCATAGCCAAGCTACACCTTGTATGGTTGACCCGACCGAGATGTGGCGACTCGATGCGATAGGAATCACCGACCCTTCGGAAGATGTCGGCACTTTGGATCAAGCATCATTGAATCTGTTCACACAGTGCGTGCACAAAGAAGCCGGTCGGTATGTGGTTCCTCTCATGATAAAGCACCAGGGACGATTGACTAGCACAAACCGAAGTGTCGCAGAAACCCGACTTAAACGCCAACTTCAGCGCTTCGAAGGACAGCGGGAGCTGTTGGAGGAGTATGACCGCACCATCCGGGAGTACTTCACAGAAGGTCACGCCGAACGTGTCGACACCTCTTCAGAGCCAGGAGCGACCGTTTACTACCTTCCTCACCATGCCGTCGTCCGTCGAGATGCTATCACTACAAAGATCCGGGTAGTGTTCGACGCATCTCCACACGAACGCGGCGAGTCATCGCTCAACGATATCTTAGACAAGGGAGTCAAACTTGCTGCCGAGCTCTTGCAACTCCTGGTACAGTTCAGAATGAACCCAATTATTTTGACAGCGGACATCCGAAAGGCTTTTCTACAAATTTCCATCCGACAAGAAGACCACGACGCTCTCCGCTTTTTATGGGTCAATCGAATCACTGACGAAGAAGGGAAACCACCTTCCATCGTCGAATGGCGAATGACTCGAGTGCCCTTTGGAGCGTCATCAAGCCCTTTCCTTCTGGCTGCTACCTTGCAGCATCACTTCGACACGTGGAAAAAGACTGAGCCAGTACTAGCTACACGCCTACAGAAAGCATTCTACGTAGACGACCTCGTCATAGGTGCTTCCACAGACGAAGAAGCTCTCGAACTCTACCGTGCTGCACTGAATATTTTAGCAGACGCAAGTATGGAGCTGAGAAAGTGGTGCTCCAATTCACGCGTTCTTGGTCGTCAATTTCTCCAGGACAACACTTCTATCGATAGCATTGGAGAAACCAGAGAAACAACAAAGTTGCTCGGCTTAGTATGGGACCGCAAGAATGACGACATCGTGATCAGCCCGCAGGCCGTTTCCGCGTACGTCTCTGCACACTCAGCCACGAAACGCACCATTCTGCAGTCATTCGCTAGACTTTACGATCCGTTAGGCCTCATTGCTCCGTTCGTCATCAGAGCGAAATTGTTGTTCCAACAACTGTGGCGAATGAACTCGCCGTGGGACGATCCTTTACCGAAAGACATTGACAGGCAGTGGGAGTGTAGGACCTCTGAATTACCAACGCTCGCCTCGCTGCGCATTCCACGCTGCACTGTTTGTTCGGCTCCTCGGCAGGTTCCACCATTTGATCTTCACCTGTTCTGTGATGCAAGCCCACTGGCATACGGTGTAGCTGTCTACACGCGTCACAAGACCAAAGGAGGAACGTTCAAGGTTCAACTGCTCATGAGCAAGAGCAGGGTCGCGCCGCTCAAGACTACCTCGCTGCCACGTCTAGAGCTGCTTGCGTGCTTGCTGGCTGCCAGGCTGTGGAACTACTTACTAGGAATTACGGAAACAGCCAGCTGTCAGGGTTTCTTTTGGAGCGACTCGTCGATAGCCATACAATGGATTGCGGCTGACGCTAAACGATGGGAGACTTTCGTGAGAAACCGTGTTCTCGAAATCCAACGTCTTACCTCGGGATATTCGTGGAGGCACTGCGCCAGCAACGATAATCCGGCGGATTTGCTCACCCGTGGAGTCGCAGCCGAGACATTGACGCGCAAGGCGCTGTGGTGGACCGGTCCTTCGTGGTTGTCGCAGCATCATTTGCAATGGCCTTCGAAGATTTCGTCGACTCTTTCACCAGATGCTATTCATAGCGAGACCATTGAAGTGACATCAGTTTGCCCCACCACAGTAGTCGTACCCTCTGCACCACCCTGTGAACCTCTGCTTGAAGTTGCTAACTACGAACGCCTATCTCGATTACTCCGAGTTACTGCTTGGATCATGAGGTTCCGCCGGAATGCTTCGTCGAAGAAGCCATCTTCAGCGGGACCATTGACGGCTTCAGAGTTGAACGAGGCAGAGATGTATTGGTTGAGATTGGTCCAACGTACCGCATTCGCAAGCGAAATTATGGCCCTGGAAGCAGGACAAGTTCCCAAGATATCCAGTGTGCTGACCTTACAACCGTTTCTCGACAGTGACAAAGTACTTCGCCTAGGAGGCAGGCTACAGCAGCTTGATGACCACGAGAAGCTGAAGCATCCGATCTTGCTTCCTGCTGATCACCGATTCACCCATCTCTTGGTTGACGCAACGCACAAACGGCTCCTGCATGGTGGAATTCAGCTCACCCTCCTAGACCTTCGGGAGCGCTTTTGGATCATCAAGGGGCGCCGTACAGTGAAGCGCGTTCTAAAAGCGTGCTTACCATGCCGACGACGCTGCCTACTTCCCGAAGCTGCACCGGTAGCACCCCTGCCAAAGGAAAGAATTCATGAGGCAACTCCGTTTGAGGTGGTGGGAATTGATTTCTGTGGGCCACTCTATTGCCGTGATGAATTAGCCTCGACGGAAAAGGTGTACATCGTTGTCTTTTCTTGCGCTGTGACAAGAGCAGTACACCTGGAGCTGACAACAGATTTGACAGCGCGAGCATTTTTACTCGCTTTCAAGCGCTTTGCTGCACGACGTGGAATACCTGCGATCGTGTACTCTGACAATGCGAAAGCATTTCGCTGCAGTGCCAAGCAGTTGTGCTCGCTCTTCGAAGACGACGTTCAGGACTATGCCAGCTCTCACAGAATCAAGTGGCGCTTTATAGTTGAATGCGCACCGTGGTGGGGCGGCTTTTGGGAACGCGTCATTCGCACTATTAAGGAAGCACTCAAGCGTTGCCTCGGACGGAGCAGCTTGCGGTACAACGAGCTGCTCACCGTGCTAGCGGAAGTCGAAGCGGCAGTTAACTGTCGTCCGCTCACGTACCTAGAGGATGACGTCACGTCCACAGACGTACTGACACCATCGCACTTCTTTGTTGGCAAGCGTCTAGTCACTCTGCCAACAGAACGAGAAAACCTTGCCCTCAATGCCGCTGCGACCGACCTTCGACGAAGAGCGCGGCATCAGGAACATCTACTCCGGAACCTGTGGAAGCGGTGGAAAAGGGAATATCTTCTGTTCCTACGCGCTGCTCACCACAGCAAGCCTACGCCTTCCCCCAGCGTAAAACCTGACGATCTTGTCCTGGTAGAGGATATAAATACACCGCCCCTCACATGGAAGACGGGTCGTGTCATCAAGGCATTTCCGGGAAAAGACGGTATTGCGCGTTCCTTCCTGATACTGCTGTCGAACGGTCAGCAAGTCCGACGTCCCGTGCAGCGACTCTACCTCCTGGAGGCGCACTCAAGCAACGGGGCCACGGGAGTGTGATGAAAACTGAAGAGGACGATGCGCGGCAGAGCGCGTGGGCACGGACGTGGACAGCGCCGCGAGAGAAAAAAGAAGTTCAGTTCGATGAATAAACCGTCACCGAAGGGGACGTCAGTCTCTCTGTCTTCTATATTATTATCTCTTTTGCTGTATTCGGTTTTCGCCCACAAAGGCTGTCAGCAACTCTCAGCGCAAACCGCGCCTCATTGTTCGAGAAGCTTCGAGATTATTGTAGATCATTTTGTTAAGATTGCGCGCAAGACACGAACACTTGAGTTTGTTCTGGAGATTGTGCAACAAGCAGCGATATCGCTGGAAAGTTCGATAGCGCCTGTATAAAAGCCGACGCGTTTGACCGCTTGTCAGTTGATCGACGGTCGACGCTCTGTTCGCCGCTATCAGTGTATTTCTGTAGTTGACTTTCAGTTTCCCGGCCACAAGTTCGGCCAAATAAAACTTGGACCATCTCCCCGAAGGGAACCCTGATGGGATGCGAAGCAGCAGCGGTGCGCACGGCGTTGACCCGGTTGAAACGGGCGTCGACGCGGGTGCTGGAAGAACGGTTTGAAGCGAAACTCGGTGTAGCGTTTACTCGAGTGTGAAACGCAAAGACACGGGAGGCGGATTGGGTTTCGTGTAAGTTTCATTAAAGCGTTTGGCAAGACTTCGTAGTCGTTGTTTCTTTAGAGTCGAGACACGGGCGCTGGACCGGAGCAGGCGCGCGTTTCGCCTTGACTACCACGGGTGAAGCGAGAGAGAAGTGACACGTTCAGAGGTGTTGCTAGCGGGCGGAGCAGCCGGCAGCTGCGGGCGCTACGGCGAGCATGCTGCGGGTGAGGGAGAGAGGGACGTCAGCGCGCCCCTGCGAGGGAAGCGTGCGAGGGAGCGTGACGTCAACGCAAAGCTGTGGCGTGACCTACTTGGCAACGCTCCAACAACTAAGGCGAGGGGAACGCGTTGCGGCGCATTCGTACGGACGCACGTAACGTACGGCGTTACACACGTGAGTCAAAGAGCTGCTTCGCATCTAAAAGAGTTTCATCCCGGACGTGCTGACTGCTGCCTTCGTCGACGTCACGACCACGTGACATCTGGTGGAGGTGCTGCTTCCTTGATGTTCCGGACACCAACGAAGAGACGGACACCAAGCCCGCAGCGTGAAGAAGACGTCGAAGACCTCGTGCAACAGCGAGGTAGCCGCAGGCTACAAGGCTTGCAACCCGAATACGGTCTCCTACCGGAGAAGCCAAGAGCCACGGCAACGAACACAACGGGCACGATGACAGCCGTAGCGTCCCCTGCCGCTGTCGTGATGCAGCCTCCCAGAGAGCCGCCGACCTTCCATGGATCACCAAGCAACGACCCCGAAACCTGGCTCGAGACGTTCGAAAGGGTCTCAACCTTCAACAACTGGGACTCCGAGGACAAGCTGCGCCACGACTACTTTTACCTTGAAGGCGAAGCAAGGACTTGGTTCGATAATTGGGAGTCCACTCTTCCAACCTGGGACGTCTTTCGCACCGCTTTCCTGGAGACGTTCGCAAGCGTGGTCCGAAAGGAAAGGGCCGCAGCCTTGCTGGAGGCACGGGTCCAACTTCCAAATGAAAGCGTGGCCATTTTTGCAGAGGAAATGACCAGGCTGTTTCGCGCCACACGGACCTTGCCATGCCCGAGGTCAAGAATGTCCACTTCCTAATGCGAGGGGTAAAGCAAGAGCTCTTCGCTGGTCTGATGAGGAACCCACCAATTCAATTCAATTGAAGACAGCCCAGCTGTTCATGCCCTCGCCTCCGACAACATGCTCGAAACGATCCGAGCGATCGTTCGGGAGGAACTGCGTAAGCTGTTACCATCAACACAGCCTCAAGTGGACTCGATCGCAGAGCTCGTTCGATCAGAAATCCAGCAGTCGCTATGCAACCTTGATCCGCCACTGTCTCAGCCGCAAGCCATGAGCTACGCTGCTTCAGCCCGACGCAACGCCCCCCCCCCAGACCCCCCCCCTCCTCGCCCACGTCAAGACGCCGCGTCGCCGCAGCAGTTCGGCTGAGAGACGCCGCCGCCGCCACCACCACCGACGCCCTACCATCCTCCTGTCGCCCAGCGCTATGTCCCGCGCTACGCGCCAAGGAAGGCCGACATTTGGCGTGCCCCTGACAACCGCCCGCTCTGCCACCACTGCGGGGAGGCCAGCCACACGTACCGCCGCTGCCAGTACCGACAGATGGGGCTACGCGGTTTCGCCGTCAACACGCCGCGCCCGCGGCCAGGCGAACGGCCTCGCGGCATCGACGACTACCTCACCGGAACACAGTGGCAAGAACGACGACCTTCCCGCTCGCCGTCGCCCGGCCGCTACATGTCACCGCACCGCCGGCAGTACACTGGCCCAAACCGGGGCCGGTTGGCTAGCCCGCATCCGGAAAACTAAGGGCAGCAACCGATGGAGGTGCGGTTGCTGAACGACGAAATGCTGAAGATCCTCCGCCGTCGACGACGACGCCGCGACGAAGTTACGAGCCCCCGCCGCACGCCGAACGACGTCCTGAAGACGAAACTTCCTGACCGGAAGCAGACCTGACGACGCAACGCGGAAGCAGCGGTGCAAACCGACGTAGCCGTGACCCGACGCCGCGATGTAACTGCAGCGCAAGACGGCGGACTAGCGACCTCGACGTTCTGATCGATGGCCACAACGTCACCGCTCTCGTCGATACTGGAGCCGACTATTCCGTCATTAGTGGGCTGTTCGCTGCAAAGTTGAAGAAAGTTAGGACTGCTTGGGAAGGCCCCGAGATCCGGACCGCTGGAGGCCATCTGATTGGTGTCTGCACGGCGAGAGCCACCATCAATAACCGGACTTATCCTGCGAGCTTTGTAATCCTACAAAACTGCTCCAGGGATGTTGATACTTGGAATGGACTTCCTAAGTGACCACGGCGCTGTCATCGACCTGAGGTCTCATTCGATAACACTAACCTCAGACAAAGCGCTCCCGCCCCAAGCGACGCCAGGGAACCATGCATTGAATGTGATAGAAGAAGAGCAGGCGTCATCGAGGGCGATCAGCTCCTACTACTGAACCGTGAAATTTGCGTCGCGCGAGCTATGCCGAGCTGCGTAGAGGTAAAGCAAAGGTAGCGCTGACAAACTTCAGCCACGAATATAGGCACCTCAACATTGGTACGACGGTTGCCTACATCGACGAATGTGTAGCCGCCAGCGATGCTTTCGCCCTCTTCGATGCCGCCAAACCTGCTTCGACGAATAGAGGTCCTGAACCTGAATTTGGCGTCAACCCGAGCCTTCCGAAGGTCAAGCAAGACCGGCTCAAAATCCTGCTCCTGCAATACAAGGACTGTTTCTCGTCGTCATCGCGGGTCCGACAAAAGCCGCTTGCTAAGCACCGCATTATAACAGAAGAAAATTCTCGACCACTCCGTCAGCGCCCCTACAGAGTTTCGACTCGAGAGCGCGCCGCTGATAAAGAAAGATGTCGACGAAATGCTACGCGACAACATCATCCCGCCGTCCAAGAGTCCGTGGGCGTCACCCGTGGTGTTAGTGGAGAAGGACGGGACACTGCGCTTCTGCGTTGATTATCGGCGCCTGAACAAAATCACGAAGGACGTGTACCCCCTCCCACGGATAGACGACACCCTGGATCGACTTCACAACGCAACGTAGTTTTTCGTCGATGGACCTCAAGACCGCCTACTCGCAAATCAAAGTCGACAAGAGAGACGGAGAAAAGACTGCCTTTATAACACCGGACGGCTTGTTCGAGTTCAAGGTCATGCCTTTTGGTCTTCGCTCGGCACCTGCGACTTTCCGACGCGTTATGGATACAGTGCTGGCTGGCTGGAAGTGGCAGACGTGCCTTGTGTACTTGGACGACGTTGTTGTGTTTGCCTCAAACTTCCAAGAACACCTCCGGCGTCTTAAGCTGTACTTCAAGCAATCAAGACCTCCGGACTCACCCTGAAGCCAGAAAAGTACCGTTTCGCGTACGAGAAGCCCCGGTTCTTGGGCCACGTCATTAGCAAATCTGGAGTTCGCCCGGCCCGCGGAAAACAGCTGTCATCGCTGCCTTCCCGCCGCCCACCGACATGAAGGCCGTACGCCGATTTCTCGGCTTGTGCGCCTGTTACAGACGCCTCGTCAAAACCTTTTCACGGATCGCCGAACCACTGACGCTTCTCACGAAGGCTAACGTGGAATTCAGGTGGGAAACGGCGCAAGTGCAAGCCTTTCAGGAACTTAAACGACGCCTGCAGACGCCACCCATAGTTGCGCATTTCGACGATTGTGCCGATACGGAAATACACACCGACGCAAGCAGCGTAGGACTCGGTGCCGTCCTTGTGCAAAAGACTGACGGGCTTGAAAGGGTCATCACTTATGCTAGCCGGTGCCTATCCAAAGCAGAAGGTAACTATTCCACAACGGAAAAAGAGTGTGTTGCCATCATCTGGGCTACGCCTAAGTTTCGTCCCTACCCTGTATGGCAGGCCCTTCAAAGTTGTGAGCGACCACCACGCCTTGCCAACTTGAAGGACCCTTCATGTCGCCTCGCGCGGTGGAGCCTAAGACTTCAAGAATTCGACATTACCGTTGTTTACAAGTCGGGAAGAAAACACTCCGACGCCGACTGCGTGTCTCGTGCCCCCGTCGACGCACCGCCGCAGGGCGACCCCGATGATGACTGCTTCTTGGGAACCATAAGTGTCGACGACTTCGCCGAACGACAGCAAGCCGACCCGGAACTCAGGGGCCTTGTGGAATACCTCAAGGGCAGGACCGCCGTTGTTCCGAAAGCATTCAGGCGGGTATTGGCGTCATTTTTGTTGAAAACGACGTCCTCGTAAAGAAGAACTTCTCTCCGGCCCGGGTCAACTACCTTATCGTTGTACCTTCGGCACCGCGACCAGACGTTCTGCAGGCCCTGCACGACGACCCGACGGCTGGCCAACTCGGCTTTTCCCGCAGGCTCGTGAGGATACAGGAAAAATACTACTGGCCACGCCTTCCTGCCGACGTCGCCCACTACGTTAAGACTTGCCGAGATTGCCAGCGACGGAAGACACCACCGACTAGGCCAGCGGGACTTCTACAGCCAATCTAACCACCTCACCGGCCATTCCAACAAATCGGGATGGACCTACTGGGGCCGTTCCCGATGTCGACTTCCGGCAACAAGTGGATCGTCGTAGCAACTGACTACCTCTCCCGCTACGTCGAGACAAAGGCCTTGCCAAAAGGCACTGCCGCCGAGGTAGCCATGTTCTTCGTGGAGAACATCGTCTTGCGTCATGGCCGCCCCAGAGGTTCTCATCACAGAGGTACCGCCAATCTTCAAATACAGCGAGACGAGCCACCGCCGCACCACCGCCTACCACCTGCAGACCAATGGCCTAACCGAGCTTCTAAATAAGACCATCGCCGACATGCTAGAAATGTGCATACGTCGACGTTGAGCACAAGACGTGGGACGCCGTCCTTCCGTGCGTGACCTTCGCTTACAACACGGCCGTCCAAGAAACGACGCAGATGACGCCGTACAAGTTGGTCTACGGACGGAGCCCGGAGACGACGCTCGACGCCATGCTACCCAACGTCACCGACGAAGAAAATCTCGACGCCGCCGCATACTTACAACGAGCCGAAGAAGCTCGACAGCTCGCCCGCCTGCGCATCAAGACTCAGCAGCACACCGACAGCCGTCGCTACAATCTTCAACGACGCTTCGTGGAGTACCAGCCCGGAGACCGTGTCTGGGTCTGGACGTCAATACGACCACGCGGACTGACGAGAAGCTTCTTCGACGATACTTCGGACCGTACAGGGTACTTCGACGTCTCGGCGCACTCGACTACGAGGTTGTCCCCGACGGCATCACGAACTCTCAGAGGCGCCGAGCTCGACCCGAGGTCGTGCATGTGGTGAGCCTTAAACCGTACTATGCTCGTTAACGCACCCGAGGACTCTAATGTTTGCTTGCTTAGTTTTCCTTAATATTGCATGAATTCATGTTCTGTTTTGAAGCATCGGGGCGATGCTTTTTCAGAGGGGGGCATTGCCACGTGCGTTTCTTATTATCACTTTTGCTGTATTCGGTTTTCGCCCACAAAGGCTGTCAGCAACGCTCAGCGCAAAGCGCACCTCATTGTTCGACAAGCTTCGCGGTCATTGTAGATCATTTTGTTAAGATTGCGCGCAAGGCGCGAACACTTGAATTTATTCTAGAGATTGCGCAACAACCAGCGATATCGCTGGAAAGTTCGATAGCGCCTGTATAAAAGCCGACGCGCTTGACCACTTGTCAGTTGATCGACGGTTGACGCTCTGTTCGCTGCTATCAGTGTATTGCTGTAGTTGTCTTTCAGTTGCCCGGCTACAAGTTCGGCCAAACAAAGTTTCATCCCGGACATGCTGACTGCTGCCTTCGTCGACGTCACGACCACGTGACAATATCGAGTATCAGTGTTCATTGTGTGCTTGTTGATGCCATATTTGCGCGGTATTCACCCATATGTGGTGTTCACGTATATTTTAAGAACTTCAGCTACTGCAATGGATAAATCATGGTCATGGGCGTTAGTACTCGGTACGGAGATGTGCCACAAGGGGCCAACGTGAGTGGGTCCACATGAGGCGGTGCTACATCTGCCAAACAGCGATAGGCATTATACAATCTCTGATAAACCAATGCACGTAAGCAATAAACTACGGTGACGACACGTTTCACTTTCGTGTTATACTCATTCCTATGACAGAGGGATCAACTATCTTTTTTTCTTGTTGCTGCCGTGGCTTTTGGAACTCGTTTTTGAAAATATCATAGCGGCCAAGTGTTCTTGCGCTGCGGAAGAATGGGCAAGCACTTCGTGCCGTTTTGCAGCTGTGGCTACAAATCTAGCAAATAAAAATACGCGCTTTTCACGCCGCCAGCAACGAAAAAAGGCTTCAGGCATGAAGGCGTGCGATACCACGAGGAGGCCGCGTGCTGCAAAGACATTTCTTGCACCGTGGTTTTACCTGGGATTTACATAAGTTCAAAAATACAGACCCACAGGGCCGCGATGCTCCTTTAATAAAGTGAAACCAGCATTCGTATGCGTTTGTTTAATTCTAGTTGGGAAGTTTAATGTCACAGGACTTGAAAGTTGGAGATCCGGTGCGGCATTTTGCGTTTCCGAAATAATGTTTATTACTTGGGATTCATAGATGCGCGAGGAATCAGAAGAAACGGAATATTCCTGCATTCAGCTCGTTTCGAAATGTAATCGCCGCGGTAGTGAACCTTTGACGAATAGATGTGATTCGCCTCAGCGACCGTTTCAGTTGGCTGAAGGTGACAAGAGGGTGCTATTTCTTGTACTAAATACTTCAGACACTATTGCATTCGTCATATTCGCTATATGCACACTAGTTAACTGGAAGAGCTGCCTCAGTAGGCGTAGTCTCCGGCCGCTGTGCACACGCTGACGTTGCGTCCGCTTGAACGGGCCATAGAGTGCCTCGATGCGCGCGGTTGTCAAGGCAGCCTACCGGGTCAAAGTTGCTAGTGCCATCTCTCGGGCTCCTTGCGAAGCAGAACAGTCGCGCAGCGGGTAGTCCTGGCGTTCGCTCACCTAAAGTACTTCTTGCACCGTGCTTGCAGGGCGACGCGGAAGCACGAAAAAGGACGCCCGAAAAGAACGCACAGGACAAGCGTGAACTGTCACAGTGGTTGCGTCTTTACGTTCCAGCTCCGCGCATGCAAGTGTCGACATGGAGAAGACGCACTTGGGTATTTCTTTTAAACTGCGGCTCCTCTGCTTCTCCTGCGACACGGGGGCGTCTAACGCAAGCTGTGCCCGGTGTTCTTTCCTTTCTTTTTTCGTTCCACATCACGAGTGGGTACAGAAAAGGGCCACTTTGTCGTGCACGTCTGAAGGGCAGTTTTCAAACTGAAAGAAAATGTAGGAGCGTAGCGCGATAAAAAACACGCTCAAGCTCCTCCGAGATGTGCGTACCACCAGCGGTAAATGGTGTATATAAATAGCGCGCCGTTATTTCGTCGTGGCATGCATGGCGCATGTCTGTGTTGTCTAACGCAGCGCGCTGAGGGGCGAGGGGTCGCTGGTTCGAATCCCCGGTCGGGTACTTCAGAATTTTTTTCTGCTTTATTTTTGTGCCTTTTTATATATATATATATATACATACATATACATATCCGGGACATGACGGCGACGGCAAAAATCCGCCGAGAGTGTTCATATAATTGCTATCGCAATAAAATATTTGAAGTGCACTCTTTGTTTCTGACAGCATCTGACATTTAGGAGACATTTAGGGTCAACTAACGGGCTACGCAAGCACGAAAGAAAACTAAAGAACTTGTAAGATATAAAGACTATTTATTGCTCTCTGTACGGCATATCTCTTTGTGTGTGCGTGCGCGCTTGCGTGGCACGTCGCTAGTTCATTATGAACCAACTGGAGTGCAGGAAAGTTTCACTGCGGCATTCTTTGGCATTTTGTCAGCAACAGCCCGCTCATTTATTGGAGCATTCTTGCTCTACCCCTTCTCTTTATTGCAACAGTATTGTTCCTTGTTTGTCAAATAACAACCACCACCCTAATGTGAACAAAAAACATTAGCTCGGAACTTTAGAAAGCGCATAGTGTGAATAACTGCACTCTGTCTTTAGCTTATAGCACTTTACGTTGTTCTAGGCAAACTGCACTCAAAGAAAACTGCTGAATTTCATTTCGTACAATTAGACTTGTACATATGAAGATTTGAAACTGTTAAGCATTTTGTCAGGATTTTCAGTTGTCCGCAACGCGAGCTGTGTGGTAGCCTTGTGTGCGGTTTTAGGAAAAACCTTTCGAACACAACAATCCACAGCTGATTAAAAAATAAACGCAAGAACATCCGAAATATATGTCGATCGCAAAAACGATGTAGCTTAGGAATCAAGTGGCATCAGCTGGAGTTTGTGGCGGACCCAGCGTTTTGAAACCTGTTTGGACCTTTCTTCAAGATTGCTAGATGCTGAACTGAATTCTTTGACCAAGCCAGGCAGATCTTTGCCAAAGGTGTTTACATATATGCTTAGGAAGAGCGTTGCAGCATGCACAGACAAAATAGAAACATGCGAGTGCTAATGAAATTTGTTATATACATGACATAGAAAAATAAAATTGGCAAGAAAGTCACTACTTCTGCGCAACACCATTTCGTTTATTTGATGACATACGAAATGCAGAGTTGAAAACAAGATATCCCCACTTTCCCGTCAACGCAACAGCTAGAATTAGGATCCCACTACTTCAGGTGTTTCTCTATGCACTGTTATACATTTTTTGAAACCTAGAAAATTAATATAGCACGAGATCTAGAAGTAAAAATGCTCATGTATGAGATTAAAGAAAGCCTCATCAAGCAATAGGAACTCCGATTTGGCATAGCCACAACAACGACTTTCTTCCAGTGGGGTTTATGAGAGTGCAATATTGTCGAAGGTGGTGTAGCGTGAAATAAGACAAGGCATGCAACGACAATGAAGACTTCCACTGCTTCGCGCTACACCACTTGAACAGAAATTGGAAGCCATCTAACCCACACGCCTGCTCTTCCAAGTACAGTAACAGCTCGTTAATTCAGTTTTAACGGGAGGCGAAAAAATGTCCGAATTAACCTAACGCTGAATTATCGAAAGTATTAAGAGAACAATAATCATATGTCTGTTATATCAATACATTTTCATGTTCTTTGTGAATACGCCAATACTGTTGTTAAGGTGTTTATTGGACGGCACTCAGGGGCAATACCCAGTGGCGACAGCCAAGGCAAAAGCACGGACTCCGAGCGCGAGCGGCGTTCAGAAGAGTATGACCCATTAGAAGCCTCTGGAGAGCGCAACCCATTAAACAGTACCAAGGCTTTGCCACAATTACCCCGGGTACGAAAAGGGAGCCATCCGGCGGCTTAACGTCACTATGAGTGGGTCATAGTAGGCCTTGAGGCGCTCCACGTTGACTATGTCGCGCCCTCGACTGCGCATGTCAGAAGAAGGCTCAATGGGTTCGATCAGATAGTTGACCGGGGATGTTCGTTCGACGACACGCTAGGGGCCTTCGTATTTCGGCAGTAGTTTTTTAAAGAGGCCAGTTGCAGTGGCAGGGACCGAGAGCCATACGAGCGTTCCCGGGAGGAACGTGGGCTCAGAAATGGTGGTGCCACCTCGAATGCTCTTCTGTCGCTTTTGTTCACGCGTCGTCAAGGTCTGGGCAAGCTCGCGACACTCTTCAGCAAGTCTGGCTGTGGCAGAAATAGGTACACACTCGGATAGATCCAGCTTGTATGGAAGTATCGTGTCGATGGTGTGCGACGGATGCCTTCCGTACAATAAGAAGAATGGTGAAAAACCAGCAGGGCTCTGAGGGGCGGTATTGTATGCGTAGGTGACGAAGCGCAGAATGGCATCCCAATTTGTGTGATCGGCGGCGACGTACATTGAGAGCATGTCGCCGAGCGTCCGGTTAAAGCGCTCGGTTAGGCCATTCGTCGGCGGTTGGTAAGCAGTAGTTTCGCGGTGAACAGCATGACACTCTTTGAGAATGGCTTCGACAATTTCCGACAAGGAGGCACGGCCTCGATCGCTCAGAAGCTCCTGGGGTGGACCGTGACGCAGCATGAATTGGTGTAGCAGGAAGGAGGCAACATCGCACGCTGTAGCCGCTGGGAGGGCGGCGGTTTCGGCGTATTGCGTGAGATGGACAACAGCGACGATGGCCGAGCGCTTATCGGCCGACGTCAGAGGAAGTGGCCCATACAAATCGATGCCCACGCGCCCAATTGGACGGCTAGGGCAAGGTAATGGCTGTGGACCTGCTGGCGACACGTGCGTTGCAGGTTTTCGGGGTTGACAATCGAGGCACAAGCGAACGAAGTTCTTCACATACCAGAACATCCCTCGCCAGAAGTACCTTTGTCGAATGCGGTGGTAAGTTTTGGATACCCCAGAGCACGCGGCTTGCGGATCGGGGTGGAATGACTCGCATACTTCAGAACGCACATTGCGGGGTATAAGTAGTAAGCACTGGCGGTGGTCGTCGTTGTAATTCCGTCGGTGCAGTAGGTCGTTGCGAATGGCGAAATGGTGGGCTTGACGACGCAACGCGCGAGTAGAAGGTGTTGCCGACGGATCAGTGAGCAAGTCGATCCGGGAGTCGATCCATTTAATCTTGCGCTGTTCGGTACTGATGGTGTGAACGTCAATGGAAGAAACGGCGATGAAAGACACTGAGCAGGTGGCGTTGTCAGGCAAGGGGGAGCGCGAAAGGGCGTCGGCGTCAGTATGCTGGCGTCCGTTACGGTACAGCACGCGGATGTCGTAGTCTTGGAGACGAAGTGCCCAGTGGGCGAGATGGCCTGAGGGATCCTTCAATGACGACAACCAGAATTGTGCATGATGGTCGGTGACGACATAAATGGGCGACCATACAAATAACGTCGAACGTGTGCAAGAGCCCAGATGATCGCCGGTCACTCTTTTTCCGTGATGGTGTAATTGGTCTCGGCTCTAGAAAGCGTACGACTTGCATATGCGACGACATATTCGGGGAACCCTGGTTTGCGCTGCGGAAGGACAGCGCCGAGGCCTACACCGCTCGCATCCGTGTGTACCTCCGTTGGGGCCCTAGGGTCGTAGTGGCGTTGTATGGGAGGAGACGTCAACAAACGACGGTGCCTTGCGAACGCGTCGTCACACTCGGACGACCACAAATTGAGGGGCCCGTTACTTCCAAGGAGCTTCGTCAGCGGCGATATGATGGTGGCAAGTTTTGTAATTAAACGTCGAAAGTACGAACACAGTCCTACGAAACTGCGCAGTTCTTTCGCGGACGTAGGTTTGGGAAATTCGGCCACGGCCCGAAGCTTGGTCGGATCAGGAAGGATTCCTTCCTTGGACACGACGTAGCCGAGGATTGTCAGCTGCCGTGCTGCTAATCGGCACTTCTGCAGATTGAGTTGAAGGCTGGCGTTGCTCAAACGCGTCAAAACATGCCGCAGACGTTGGAGTTCCGTGAAGAAGTCCGGAGCGAAAACGACGACGTCGCCGAGGTAACACAAGCACGTGTGCCATTTTAAGTTGCGCAGAACGGTGTCCATCATGCGCTCGAAGGTTGCGGGCACATTACACAGACCAAACGGCATGACGTCGAACTTGGACACGCTGTCTAGCGTGACAAAGGCTATCTTAGGTCGAGCGTCATCAGGCATGGGTACTTGCCAGTACCCCGAGCGCAAATCAAGGAAAGAAAATAATTCTGCTCCTTGTAGGCTGTCAATCGCGTCGTCGATTCGCAGCAGCTGATAAACATCCTTGCGAATGATCTTGTTGAGTCATCGGTAGTCCACACAGAACCGCATAGAACCGTCCTTTTTCGCAACAAGAACAACAGGAGACACCCATTGGCTGTCCGAGGGCCGAATAACATTGCGTCGGAGCATATCGTCGACTTTCTCATTAATTACCCTACGTTCTGCGGGAGACACGCGATATGGGCGTTGCCGCAATGGTGGTTAGGCGCCATTGTCGATGCGATGGATAACAGCGGAGGTGCGGCCGAGAGATGTTTGCCCGACATCGAAAGAAGAACGAAATTCTTCCAACAGGCACAGAAGCTGAGAACGCCGGACCGATGTGAGGTTGTCAGCAACGGAGGAAGAAAACACATCCGCAGGTGACGAATCGGACGTAGAAACAGCACTGAGCGTATGAGAACTGGGACAGTGCATGTCATCCGGTACGTCCATAACTTGTGCGTCTTCGAGGGGTTCCACTCTGCCGAGACATTCCCCTCGCACCAACGTAACAATATACGTAGATGGGTTGGTAACAAAAATAGCGGTGCTGCCCTGAGTAACTTGCACGGTCGCAAAAGGTGCCAGCAGCCCTTTGCTAGTGCAAACGCGGTCAGATGGAGAAAGGGGTGCAACGGTGTTGGAGAGACCGGTGCAGTAGAGTAACACAACCGTTGACAAATTTTCAGGCACTTTGGTATCGTCTTTGACGAGTGCCTCGCTCACTGCCGATGACTGCCGGCGTCAAATCTGAGAACCTTGAGAGTTCGATTTCGCCTGGTGCGCAATGAATTACGGCGTCGTAGCGGGAGACAAATTCCCATGCCAGAATGACGTCGTGAGGGTATGCAGCAATTATTATGAACTCGACGTTGTACATTTGGAAACTTAAAAGCCACACACATATAAGCAACGGCAAAGAGTGCGTGTTTAACAACGTGAGTCTGTAGTGAGAGACGACATGGCCTCTCCGTGTTTACATCTGTGCGCGGCTGTGAATTATGTACTATTGCAGCTGCTGTAAACTCAACACATGGAGAATCACGTTTCACCGAGATGTTGGGAACTGAAAAGCCACACACGTATAAGCGACGGCAAGGTCTGCGTGTTAAACAACGTGAGTGATTAGTGAGAGACCACATGGCCTCTCCGTGTTTACATCTGTGCGCGGCTGTGAATTATGTACTATTGCAGCCGCTGTAAACTCAAGACATGGAGAATTACGTTTCCCCGAGATGTTGGAAACTTAAAAGCCACACACATATAAGCAACGGCAAAGTGTGCGTGTTTAACAACATGAGTCTGTAGTGAGAGACCACATGGCCTCTCCGTGTTTACATCTGTGCGCGGCTGTGAATTGTGTACTATTGCAGCCGCTGTAAACTCAAGACATGGATAATCACGTTTCCCCGAGATGTTGGAAACTGAAAAGCCACACACGTATAAGCAACGGCAAGGCCTGCGTGTTCAACAACGTGAGTCTGTAGTGAGAGACCACATGGCATCTCCGTGTTCACATCTGTGCGCGGCTGTGAATTATCTACTATTGCAGCCGCTGTAAACTCAAGACATGGAGAATCACGTTTCCCCGAGATGTTGGAAACTTAAAAGCCACACACATATAAGCAACGGCAAAGTGTGCGTGTTCAACAACGTGAGTCTTTAGTGAGAGACCACATGGCCTCTCCGTGTTCACATCTGTGCGCGGCTGTGAATTATCTACTATTGCAGCCGCTGTAAACTCAAGACATGGAGAATCACGTTTCCCCGAGATGTTGGGAACTGAAAAGCCACACACGTATAAGCGACGGCAAGGTCTGCGTGTTCAACAACGTGAGTGATTAGTGAGAGACCACATGGCCTCTCCGTGTTTACAAAACGAAGCAGCGTCCACAATGCAAAAACAAAGCAGCGTCCACAATGGGGACTGCCACCTGTAAACCAGGGAAGCCGCGGAAAGAAGTACTTTCTCGCGAGGGACAAGGAAAATGTTTCAGGTGTGGTGATGAGCATTTTACTAGGGCATGTCCGTTTTTACAGAGTCAATGTTTCAAATGTTCGAAAAATGGCCATGTTGCTAAAATGTGGCAAACTAAACAAACGCATTGCATTGACCAGAGCACAACAAAAGCGAAACTGTTGGCAATAGGGCCACAGAGAGACCGTCAGACATCTCCTTTAGAATTAAAGCTACACATAAATGGCAAAGAGGTTCCAATGGAACTTGATACAGGATCAGCAGTGTTTCTAGTGTCGGAAAGCAAATTCGAAAAATGTTTTCCCGATGCTGAGTGGTCCGGAACTGATGTGCGCTTGGTCACATACAACGGAAAACCTGTACATGTGAAGGGCTCCACGCAAGATGATGTGAGCGATGGCACACAGCGCCATGAGCTGCCGCTTGTAATAGTCAAGCATGAATTGGGCTTGAGGATGCCAACACTTTTTGGGCGTAACTGGTTGTCGAAAATAAGGTTAGATTGGTCAGAAGTCGTTACTGTGTACAACATTCAGACAGAAAATTCTCTTTTGAAAAAGTACCATGAAGTGTTTGCAAAAGCATACGGTACAATCAATGGCTTCAGTGGGAGCATTGTTCTGAAAGAGAATGTGTCACCCCTTTTTTGTAAGGCTAGACCAGTTTCATACGCCGTGTTGGAGCAAGTTGAAAAAGAATTGCATGACCTTGAGAGAGCTGACATCGTATATCGAGTCAAGCACAGTGACTGGAACCTCTACCGCTCTTGGCGCTTTCTTTGGCACACCAGAAAGACAATTATATTAGGATATGTGGGGACTACAGAATGACTGCAAATTCGCGTATGGAGGTGGATTAGTACTCACTGCTTTTACCGGAGGACATCTTTGCATCTCTAGTAGGAGGCACAAATTTCACAGTTCTAGATCTCTCTAAGGCTTACCTGCAACTTCAACTTGATGAACGTGCCTAAGAGCTATTGACAGCGAACACTCATTTGGGTCTTTTTAAATTTAAAAGGCTGCCGTACGGAGTAGCAAGCCCTCCGGCGATGTCCGAAGCAGTAATGGACAAGATTTTACGAGGAATTGCTGGCACTGCATGCTGCATAGATGATGTCCTTATTTTGGCAAAAGATAAGCAAGAGTGCTACGAAAGAACCCAAAGATTACTTCAGATCCGCGTTATTACAGAAACATGCTCGTTCTTTCAAAGCAAAGTGCGCTATCTGTGACATGTAATTGACAAGAATGAGTTGCACCCGGCACCAGACAAGGGGGAAGCTATCATGCATGCTCCACAGCCAAAGGATGTTACACAGCTCAAAGCATTTCTTAGCCTCGTTAACTTCAATGCGAAGCTCATGCCGAATCTGGCAACTCTACTTGAGCCATTACACAACTTGCTACGCAAAGAAAGTGCATGGAAATGGCCAAGTCAGTGTGACAAGTGTTTCAGAGAATGCAAAGATTTGCTGTGTAATAACCAGCTATTGTAGATTTATGATGTCAGAAAATATTTGCGTCTGACATGTGATGCGTCTGCATACCGCTTAGGGGCAGTGCTGTCTCATGTGGTTGATGGTCATGAAAAACCTGTTGCCTTTGCGACTCGATCAATGACCCCAATTGAGCGCAATTACGCGCAAATCGAGAAAGAGGGACTTGCCATTATTTTCGGAATCAAGAAATTTCCCAAGTACTTGTATGGTCGCAAGTTTTGTATGGGCACAAGGTTTGAAAGTGTCGCTAAATTATGACAAGATAAAAGTAGGTGGGGAACTGCTCGTCTGGGACGCGCTTCAAAGCCGAAGGGTGAAAATAACAAAACCAGTTGCGCCTTCGCAGAAGCAGCCGAGAAGTCAAGGCAAGCAATGACAGCCTTATACCAAAATCTTGAGAGTTGTGTCACTTAACGCCCGTAGCGTCCTAAACAAGATAACTCTACTCGAAAGCCTAATACTAAATCACAATTCACATATTTTAGTTATTACGGAAACATGGTTGCATGAAGACCTACTCGATTCTGAGGTTGTTCCCTCTTCATACAAATTATTCCGCAAAGATAGAACAACACGGGGTGGCGGGGCCGCTATAGCTATTAAAAAGAACCTGAAGTCTTCCCATTCAGAAGACATCAGCGACCGTGAAAGTGTGTGGTGCAAGGTTAATTATCATGGGAAACGCATATTTATTGGCGCAGTGTACCGACCAGCAAACTCTTTGTCTGAGTATTTAGAAATTATGCATGATTACATTGCACAGCATACAAACTCACGTTCAAAGATAATTCTTTGTGGGGATTTTAATTTGCCAGGAATAAATTGGCCAGACTTGTGCCATGACCACCGAGAAATAGCAAGTGCAGAGTCATTGTTACTAACAGCATTCAGTTTCTCATTGTCCCAACTAGTATCTTTTGCCACACGTGTTGTAGATTCTTGTTCGTCAATACTTGACCTCGTGTCCGTTAGTAGTTCACTCGAGCATTGTGCTATCAGTGTTGAAGATGGAATTTCCGATCACAAGATTATTATTCTTTCATCTCAAACAACAAAAACAACTCGAACCACCTATTTCAGAGACTATGCGCATGCAGACGACGATGCTATTTTAACCTATTTAGAGTCATCCTTTCCCAATTTCGATAAAATTCAACAACGTAAACGAAATGTGGGCATGCTTTAAAGATATCGTGAGATATTGTGAAACTTGTTGCGTTCCTTTGAAAAGGAAACGCATTGATCGAGAGTGTCCGTGGGTGACGCGGGATATTATACATTTAAAAAGAAAGACAACGCAAGCGCGGAACATCTAGCAAACTACGCATTCTTATTGTCACGTTAAACAGCGAAATTTCTACCGCTAAGTCTCACTCCTTTTCGAAAACACTACCGCCCTTCCTGCAATAGGAGCCAAAAACGTTTTGGCGCTATTTGTCAAATCAGCACTCCGATATTTCCCAGCTTACATCGTGCGATAAAATCGTCACTCAGGCAGACGAAATAGCCGATAAAATGAACGCTTTTTTTCACTCCGTCTTTACGCATGGGTCTTCTGGAGGAAAATTGCCGTCATATTACTTGATTGACCCTATGCCAGAATTAAATATCCATTGTGGGCGAAGCGCAAAAAACATAGACGGAAAAGAGGAGAACGACACAAGACAGGCGCTAAACTTCAACTGGCTTTTAATCGCAGAAATCACACGCAAGAAAACTAACAAACAAAGCAACCACGGCAAAACACAGCCTGATAACAAAAGAACGAACACCACAGTTGAAGTTTAGCGCCTGTCTTGTGTCGTTCTCCTCTTTTCCGTCTATGTTTTTTGCGCTTCGCCCACAATGAATCCCCGCCACCTAGCCCAATTTCAGTTTTGTTAAGAATTAAATATAAATCTAGAAGGTGTCCACTGCCTACTACGAAAACTTGACTCCAAGAAGTCCGCAGGCCCAGATAATATTTCAATAACTTTCCTTAAAGGGATACTGAACAAAAATTTGAAAAAGCTACGAATACACTTGCATTCAACTCGGATGACACGACTGTTCCTATAAACAGCGTATATTTCACGTAATTTCGAGCATTTGGCCGTATGTTTAGTGGATTGTGAGAGCGCGGCGGCTGCACGCCTGTGCGCTTGTCGACGGCCGTGACATCGAATGCTCCAGCAAGAGGGGGGCAAGCGGCACGCTCTCTCCTGCCCTGCCACTTCCCTTTCTCAACCTCTCCTCTCAAGAACACCTTCCCAACCGCGAGAACACGTTTTGAGAGAGACGTGCGGCAGCGGGTGGCGGCTTGCGATGTCGATTGGTAAGCGATATTGCAGTGAGCACGGTTGGCGTGTCAGAATCCGCTGAGTTTCGCGTCACTTCCTCTCTAGTTTGCGGCGCGGCCGCTAGACGCGCCAATTTGCGAAAAATGCATTAAATTTATTATTTTCTGCTAGTCTCTGGCTGAAATGAAGGTTGTTTCAACAAATTTCAGCACCCAATCTTTGAATTGGGCCGTTTATCTCGACGGCGAAAATTTTGTTCAGTATCCCTTTAAGAAATATTGTGACTGGGTGAGTCAATATCTGTACAAAATATACATTAGCTCCATATCTACACACGCAATCCCTGATGATTTGCGCACGACTTAGATCATGCCCATACATAAATCCGGATCTAAAAACGAAACTAGCAATTACCGCCCAGTATCTATAACAAGCACGAGCTGCCAAATATTAAAGCATATAATTTTTAAAGGCATCATAACGCACCTACAGACTGACAACCTACTCTACTCTCGGCAACACAGATTTAGATCTGGCTTGTCAACAGTCACACAGCTAGCCGAGATGACCGACGATATTGCAAATGTACTCAACACAACAGGACAAATAGATACCGTTTTTCTGGACTTTGCAAAAGCGTTTGATGTTGTTCCCCACCATGATCTCATTTTAAAAATGCAAGCAATCGGTATTGAACATAACGTTATTACACAGGTAAAGTCATACCTAAAAAATCGTAAACAATTGGTTTTTCTGAACAACAATATCTCTAGCAGGCTAGACGTTTTGTCAGGCGTACCACAAGGATGCGTCTTAGCGCCAATTTTATTTCTCATCTATATTAATGACATTTCTTTTTGCGTTGACCCATTCATTCAAATAAGGCTTTTCGCCGATGGCTACTATTTGCAAGTTGTGTTTTACACGATAACGGCAAAAAAACTTGGTTCCTTACCATGCCTGTTTGCATTTGTTGTTTTGTTGTTAGCCTTTATTATGTCTGTGTGAACCACTTATTGTGCAGGTTTTGCAAGCCTTTACTTCAATTTCATTTTCTCATCATAATATCACGTTCTGCTTTAAAAGACACCGTTTTTCATGATGCTCACGCTGAACAGGAGTGACAACCTAGAAAGCCACAAGTCTGATGCCTTTAGCCGTCACCACTTTTTGATTTATTCTTAATCATAAGGAATAAATATGGAAACATGATGCCGATTCCTGCTGTTTATTAGGCACCATATGACGCTGTGCACATCAGTCACACATTTTAGTTGGCTATACTCATACAAGCATGTAAATGAGGAATACCTTAACTTCTTTTCGCGCTTTCTATATAGGTTTGCTAGAAAATATGTGTTGTTTTGGCGAGTTTTATTGAAATAATGCTAAAATTGCACTATTCTTTTTTTGCAGTCGCTCGGCAGAACGGCAAGTATTGTTGGACTTGCTTAAAATGAATACTCCACTATTTTCAACAGTAGTCGCGCAAAAGTAGAGCAAGGGTCAAATGAGTAGCTTAAAATACTTGTGGAGTCGCTTGACGCTTCGGTGTGGGTCACCTGATCCCCGTAGGAGTGTTACCGGCAAGAGTCGTCTGACTCCCTATAAGTGGTAACGTGCTCCTTCGGATCAGAGTCTTTCCACTCTTCCTAGAGGGTCAGGGGACTCTCCTAGAGCGAGCCGACCCTGACCCACCAAGAGAGCACCGTGACTATTTAAAGAGAGTCCTATACGTGGCAAGTCAAAACTCTCCGAAAAAAGTCACGCATACTCTTTTTTTTTCTTAGAGTGCACGTCCGTCCCAATAGAAGTTCAATTTTGTCAATGCTTTGGGCCCTCATGGATGTTGCAAGGGGCCCTCATGGATGTGCCCGAAGAAATTTTGTGATGGCGATCTTAGCCCAAGCGTCGCAGAGCCATATATACCATACACGGCTCTGAAGCGTCGTAAAAGCATCGGCCTCGCTCATAGCATCACGCTAATCCAAACCAAAAATAGCTCTGCGAGGTGCGCCTGCCTCAGCTGGCTCTTACACCGCGTTCCCCGCTCACGCGCTCACCCCGAGAAAAACCGCTGCCGGGGGGCAGCACGACGCGCTTTGCGTTTCCCTCTGGTCCGGCCATGGTGTTCAATCATATTTTAACATGCCGCGGTATGGCGACCAAGTTATGCGTCCAATACGCGATGCTCTTCTGGCTATCGCACCTCGTTCTCTGATTACGCTTTCACCGTTGACTACCACAAGGTTTTGTGTAATCATTTAACGTGGACGTTAGTCGTCGGGATGGAGATGTACCACCAATCATCAAAGTGGGTGCGTCCATGTTAAGCGGTGCTATAGCTGCCAGGCATCAATATACATTGTGCAAACTCTCTTATATCAATGTACAGTAAACATTCAGTTACTTCTGTAAGGGTACGCTTTACTTTCGTGTTATTCCGATTCCTATGACCGAGGGATCAACCATCTTTTTATTGTTATTGTTGTACTTCGCTTCAAAGAAATAAGTAAAATACTTCTACGGCTTCATCACTTACTGTACGAAATGCTAAATAACTGCTCAGACAAAATAATATTACGTCCTCATAATGCTTAGACAGCATCCCGACTGCCGGCGTCGTCTGCTATGCCCACCGATATGGAAACCACGGGGACCGCGCACGCTGCTTTTGTAAGAGGTAACGAATTATTTTGTGTCGAATGGGCTTTAGCGCGTGCTTGCGGCAAAGAAACATATTTTTTGCTGCAGGAAATACGGGCAACCGTGCAACTTCATTCGTTGTAGGTTTGCATATAAAAACGGGCCGCTGTTGACACCACAAGCATGGGCAAATTTACATTCCTGTTTATCACACATAGGCCTATGAAGCACGACGAAAGCGGTTTCTCCGCTTTGTGGGAAGCAATCCAGTATGCTTAGAGATTCATGCAGCCGCAACCATTCTCATATGATTGGAGACAAACGCACGAGAGCCATGGATATGTACGCGCGCGCCTCGTTCAGTGTTGTAGCCACGGTGTAAGATATACCGTGATTGTAGCTAGATAACATTGCAGATGAGTGTGTCTGCGACACGATTTTAATATCCATGTGTTGCTTCTCGTTGTGCGTATTTTCTAAGGTTGTCACGCGGTGCATTTTCGATCGCTACCAAGCCATATCGGGATGAAAATGTTTGACGATTGACTCCGTTCTCCAGCTTGCACAAAGGCGCCAATCGCGATCGAAAAATACGGTCCCTATCGGGCTCGATTGCGATAGCAAATGCACCGTGTGCCAGCCGGCCGTATTACTTGCACCCTTGAATGACCATGCTGCAAGGTCTAACTTACCGTAGCCTAAATGGCAATATTATGTTGCTGTGAAAATACCAGCGTCCATCATTTATAAAGCTTCATCGACAAGCAGTATGACATTTCGCGGCTGCTGCTAGAAGGTGAATCAGTGTTTGAAGCTGGCAACGTTTTCGCCTTTAGTGTAAAACAACACAGAGAAGAACAAGTGAGACTGGCTATGGGCTCATTTTACAGAAATAATCTATAAGCAATCAGCCTCATGGGCTGAAGTGGAGAGTCTGACGGAAACCCGTGTGCTCGGGAAAAGACACAAGGACAATTAAAATAAACATGAAGGTGAGAGGGGGGTGGGAGTTAAATAGTGGTGGAAGTTATGTCAGCGAGACAGGCAACTTCCAGCAGAGACTCAAGCAGCACATGTATGACGTAAGAAAGGTTTCATCGGGCGCGCTGGCCGAACACACAGAAGCAACTGGCCACGAAATAGACTGGGATAAGGCAAAGATAACGGAAAGAGAAAAATAACTGGATTTCTCGGCTTCATCTTGAATCTCTGACAATCTAGACAACGGCGTGCACGCTTAATCGTCAGGAAGGCAACTTTCCACACATGTCCGCCCGTTGCGTCCGTCATATTTTAAAACATACATAACCGGCCTGTTCTCGCATTCATCTTTCACTGTAAACAATGCTGCCGTGAATATTCGTGGTCGGTGTCCATTTTAACACCACATGCTTGATATAACAAAAAAGAAAGACATGTGACAGCGGCATCATGCTCGTGAAAAGCAGGGTGGCGGTAAAAGTGAAAGCTCGCACCTGGTCCCATCGCGCACGTAGCGCACTGTGACGCGGAGCAGAAAAGTACCATGCCGCCGGTAACTTTTTCTGCCATGGAGGAAGGAAAACTGAGGAGAGGCCCTCGCCCCCTCGCTCTGCGAGCAAGAAGTCTGGCCGAAGTCACGTGCTTTTTCGCAACGGCCTCTGGGATTCCTTGGTCACGCCGTCGTCGGCGCGGTCTGCGTCAGCTAGCGTCAACACATGACCAACATGATCGAGTTGTTGTCAGAGCCGGCCATAGAATTGCGAATCTGCATTTTTATGCGTTCGTAGGTTTTGGAGGCCTACAGTGAGCGTCGGTCTTCACGGTTGCGTGTTTAGTTCGTTCCGCATGCCGTCTTAAGTGGTTGCCTTCGAGGCCCCGCGACAGCTTCTCAGTAAAGGCTTCGTGCCGCAACTTCGCTGTTCTCCTTTTGCACCGTGCTGTTGCGTCCCTCAGCGGTGAAAGGCTACATTTCCAAGAAGAGAACGACACCTCCGACGGCTCTTAATATGGGAGGCGGCGCTGACGCCTTCCCGGGCACGATGGTGAGAATTAACGATTGCACAGCATTGGTCCGGTAGGCCCGGTACGCTAAACGAAGCTTCCAACCTCAGTAGTGGAAAAGACGTGCCTGACCCAATGGTGTTCGACACAGTAAAGCAGTTTGCGAAGCAGCTTGAAGTGTTGCCATTTCTTTACGTTTTGTGCGCAGTAATTTTATGTTGTTGATGTTGTCCTCTGTGCAAGTAATTTTATCTGAGCGAATGTTTTCTTCGATGCGGTCGCAGTCGACAGACCCGTGCCACTGTAGCTCGGCTCGAGTGCCAAGACGTTCGCGCGAACGTTATGACAAACACAGGGAAGGGATAATTTGGAGGTGCAGCATGTCCCTATGTAGCAAGACCAATTCAGATGTCACTGTTAGATTATGTCGCGTACCCTGAACCTACCGTTTCTCCTGCAAAAGAAAAAAAAAGTTGACCGTGGCGACCACCCTCCCGAGTTGCACCGTTGCTCTCTTGCATTCAGCTGATTAAACATGAAGCGCAAAGCTGGAAGTTTATTAGAAAAGCTCAATAGAACACTTGCACAAAGTAAAAGAACACTAAAAACGGTGAAGAACAACGGCATCGGTTATTGGCCTTTAAACTGGGTTAATTTTGTGAATATCGGCCTGACTTGGACACTGTGCGGGCTCTCAGTTGCCTGCTTGCCAACATGAAACAAGCGCATGTTGATGTAATTTTCCGCCACACTCCTCACAAGATGTATGAAGTGGTTGTCCAGTGGAGGGTTGTCAAACATGTGTTCATGAAGCTCAGTGAAGAGCTCTTTACCATGAAATGCATCAAGCACCTCATGCACAATTTCGAGGCGCAGTGACTTTGATGCCAACTTATTCAGGCGCACTGCAGTCCTGTCCAGAGGCTCACATTTTTGACATATCTTCAATACACTTTCTGATGGGTCCCAGCGAGTGCATGCTGCCTCGTTCTCTTGTGAGCAGCGCTCAGAAGTCAGTCTTAATGCTAGTTTATGCGCTACATCTCCTGCCATATAAGTTACAATCCGACCACCACATTCGCTAATGGAGCCGGGAGCTATATTATAGTGATGATCAGCAGCTCTTATTTGGGACTGTTGAACAGCATCGCTGTCTAGGATTGGCTTCCTTTGTGCTGATATATTCAGCAGTTCAGTAGAAGTAGCCTTTGAAGCACTGCTGCACGAAAGTATGGCGATGCTGTCCAGGCTCAAACAGTTGCCTGTTGGCACATCAGCCAGTTCATTCTCAAAGATTACTTTTTTGAAAGCAGCACGAAACTGTTGCGTGGTTGGGTTATAAATGTGCCCGCCGTGTGCTCGAATCAAGCCGAAAAACAGTTCAAGATGATCTTGGCAAATTTTGTGGGCCGGAATGTACTTTAGCAGTCGTTTTTCAGTAACAAGAAAATAAAAAGATTAATCAGGTTTTTCATGCAGATAATGAAACCTAGGAAACCTGTCTTTCGACCTGTTTCAATCATTCGTCTGCCTGTTGCAGGCTCCTTCAAGGAGGAAATATAATGTATTGTGGTTTCGAACATGCCTTCAACAGCTGCTATGTTCTGTTCACTTACTGGTTTCTTGCAACCTTTTTGGTGTACACTTCTTGAATTTAGGGCATCGAATGGGTCACTAATCTTCAACAAAAAATGTTCTGTTGCCTGTGTACCACAAAAGCCTTCTAGGCTAAGTTCCCTGCACTCGGCTAATGCTGTTGTTACGGAAGTGCTCATCACTTGGGCAGCGAGTCTTACTTTCATGGGCTGCCGCTCCCACTCAATGTCAGCTCTGCGCAAGTTATTCGCCAAGTGTAGGCCTCCTTTCTGCTGCACATTATGAAGACGCTCAATATGCTCCCAAGACACTGTTCTTCCCTGGTGATCAATGAAACACCTCTTATGTGCCAGTGCATTTCTGAGCAGTTTCAGGATATGGCACGGATCCAAAAATGCAGCTACTGTGTCTTGGTTAGCTGGATGTGGAAAAGTTTTCAGATCTCCCACATGCTGGAAATTGCACCCAAGCTCTTGTAGCATCGCCAGATTTGCGGGAGCGCCATTACAAGTAAGTGAAACAACCATAGCTCCAGCATCACGCGCCTTGTGAAGGCATTGGGTGACAAGATTAGCTCTCTGTGTTCCAGCTAGGTCATCCAAAAAAAAGTACCTAAGTGGCAAATTCCACCGCCCGTTAATAGCGACAGCCATGATAACAAATGCAGCCTTTGCTTGTGGTAATGAGTCACTGTCAATGCCATTGCCAAAGTCAACAAATTTCTCAAAATTATGCTTGTCCCATTGAATGTTTTGCCGGATTGCCATTTCTTCAACCATGTGGCTGGACATTGTTTGATACCCTTTGTTTGCTGTTTCTGCACACTTCATTTTTAGTGCATTGAAAGCTTCTGCAGACAGCCCTGCTTACCCATCAACACTCTCGTACCACTTTCTCAGCGTTCTGGGATGCGGGAGATACGTATCAAACACTTTCCTGACATACTGATAGGCTCTTGGGCAATAGAAATTTAAAGTTAAGGCAAACGTTCTCAGTTCAGGCGAGTACTTATTTGAAGTACCTGTTACACAATGCTTTGGGGACTGCCTTTCAAGCAGATGCTTATTTGCTTTGCCTAGGCCATCTAGAACGGACACTTGCTCTCATAAGATGATATTGTCCTGAGTTAATGCTGATAGAACTGATTTAAGTTCAGCGTTTTTCTATTCCAGTCTCCGCGTTGCTTGCTGTAGCTTTTGATGCTTTTTCTTGACTGAGCTTGCATTGCAGAGAACCATGTAGCCCTTGCTCGCAGATAGGCTTTTTCGGGTGAGTCCTCCTGTTAGAGAAATAAAAGATATAGCGCATCATTAGAGCAATGCACACCCATGCCTTGCCTATTACACTTCGTGCATGTATAAAGCACAAAATACTCTGAGTGTCTCGAAGAAAGCATAATAAGCTGCTCGGTTTATGCTATAATACTACTCGTACATAATATAAATTGCATCATCTCTGATGAATGCGCAGGAAATTTGTGCTATCATCTTTTTCTTGCTCACTATATAACAGTACCACATCACTTGCCCGGTTGCATATTTTACCGCCGCATACCTCACATTGAGTCCTGCACACCTACAAGGTTAACCTTATTTTTGTTTGCACGAAAAGTATGAAAAATCGCCTATAACCTTATAAATAAAACAATAGAATGAGTTACCTACCACAATCACTTGGATAACACAATTTTTATTTCAATCATCAATACTACTAACACATCTGGATCCCTCACACTTTCAGTAGCTAAATTTGCTTTGTCAGCTGACTCTGTTGCAGCTGCTGTTTTCTTTCTTCTTTGCTAATTGAGAATCTTTGTAAGAATGTTTAAATTGCATTAGTGTTGCTCAACTCGTAATACCGAAGTGCTGTTTAATCATCAGTATTGCTGTTTTGTTTTTCAAGTAATCATGTTGTACCTTATGTCCCCCCCTGTGATGCCCCCAGTGGGCCCTTAAAGTATTTGAATAAAACATCAATAAAATTAACTCACCGATTCTGTTCTGGTAGCTGCAGAGATATTCAAGCAGGAGATTCCATAACAGGCTCCTCATCTTGATGTGCAGTTCACTCACACATTTAAGAATTGATTGGGTTTATTGATCCATTTGCATACAGAGCACAATGCTGATTAGTTAATGGATATCAGTAAAGATATCCATTAAAGGTGTAGTACTTGGCCACTACCTCCCACATGAATACGCCAATTAACCCTCGGCCCTCAGTCCCCAGCGGCTGCGAAGCAACTGACCAAGGCGGCGGTCAGACCTGCGACGCAGCAGAGGGTGCTAAGAATCTCTGGGTACGGACCGGCCGCCATTGGAATCTGAATTTGGCTACGTATAACGCTAGAACTTTATCTAGTGAGGCGAGTCTAGCTGTACTATTCGAGGAATTGGAGGGTGTTAAATGGGATGTAATAGGGCTCAGTGAGGTTAGGAGGCCACAGGAGGCTTATACAGTGCTGAAGAACGGACACGTCCTATGCTATCGTGGCTTAGCTGACAGAAGAGAACTAGGAGTGGGGTTCCTTATTCATAAAGATATAGCTGGCAATATAGAGGAATACTATAGCATTAATGAGAGGGTGATATGTATCGTAATTAAGTTTAATAAGAGGTACAAGATGAAGGTGGTACAGGCCTACGCGCCTACATCCAGCCATGATGATCAAATGGTTGAACGCTTCTACGAAGACGTAGAATCAGCAATGAGTAAGGTAAAGACACAGTATACTGTACTGATGGGCGACTTTAATGAAAAGGTAGGCAAGAAGCAGGCTGGAGATCATGCAGTTGGGGAATGTGGCATCGGCTCTAGAAACGCCAGAGGGGAGTTACTAGTAGAGTCTGCAGAACGCAATAACTTACGCATCTTGAATACCTTCTACAGAAAACGGGCTACTCGTAAGTGGACGTGGAGGAGTCCTAATGGCGAAACTAAAAATGAAATAGACTTCATAATGTGCGGCCACCCGGGCATTGTACAGGATGTGGAAGTAGTTAACAAGATCCGATGCAGTGACCATAGAATGGTAAGATCTAGAATTCAAGTTGACGTGAGGAAGGAACGGCAGAAACTGATACGCAGGAAGCCGATTAATGAACTAGCTCTGAGAGGGAAAGTTGAGGAATTCAGAGTTTCACTTCAGAATAGGTACGCGGCTTTAACCGAGGAAACCGACCTTAGCGTTGATGCAATGAATGATAATCTGACTAGTATCATCAAGGAGTGTGCAGTGGAAGTCGGGGGTACAGTTGTTAGACAGGACACTGGTAAGCTATCCCAAGAGACGAAAAACCTCATTAAGAAACGTCAAGCTATGAAAGCCTCAAATGCAACAGACAAAATAGAGCTGGCGGAGCTTTCGAAGTTAATCAATAGGCGTAAAGTAGCCGACATAAGAAAGTATAATATGGAGAGAATTGAGCATGCTCTAAAGAACGGAAGAAGCCTCAAAGCTATGAAGACAAAATTGTGCATAGGCAAAAATCAGATGTATGCATTAAGGGATAAGGAAGGCAAGGTCACAAACAATATGGATAGAATAGTTGAGGTAGCGGAAGAGTTCTACAGAGATCTGTACAGCAGCCGAGCCATTCAGGATGATAACATAAGAAGGAGTAATAGCGCAGAGGAATCTGACATCCCACCAGTATTGACAGGAGAAGTAAAGAAAGCCTTAAAGGGAATGCAAAGAGGCAAAACAGCTGGTGAGGATCAGGTAACATCAGACCTGTTGAAAGACGGTGGAGAGATTATGTTAGAGAAACTGGCCACCCTGTATACGAAGTGCCTCTCGACGGGGAGGATACCAGAATCTTGGAAGAATGCCAACATCATCTTGATCCATAAGAAAGGGGACGTCAAAGACCTGAAAAATTACAGTTCCATAAGCTTACTGTCGGTTGTCTACAAGCTATTTACAAAAGTAATTGCTAACAGAATTAATACGACATTGGAGTTCAATCAACCAAGGGACCAGGCAGGATTTCGTACAGGATTCTCAACAATAGACCATATTCATACAATCAATCAGGTGATAGAGAAATGCGCGGAATACAACCAACCCTATACATAGCCTTCATAGATTACGAGAAGGCATTTGATTCGGTGGAGACATCAGCAGTCATGCAGGCACTGCGGAATCAAGGCATCGACGAAGCCTATATAAACATAATGGAAGAAATCTACAGCGGATCCACAGCCACTATAGTCCTCCATAAAGAAAGCGACAGAATCCCAATAAGAAGGGCGTACGGCCGGGAGACACGATCTCTCCAATGTTATTCACCGCGTGTTTACAGGAGGTTTTCAGGGCCCTAGATTGGGAAGAGCTAGGGATAAGAGTTAATGGAGAGTATCTCAGTAACCTACGATTCGCTGATGACATTGCATTGATGAGTAACGCGGGAGACGAATTGCAGCTCATGATTACTGAACTGGATACGGAAAGTAGAAGAGTAGGTCTGAAAATTAATATGCATAAAACTAAAGTAATGTGGAACAATCTTGGTAGAGAACAGCGCTTTACGATAGGTGGCGAGACACTGGAAGTTGTAAAGGAGTACGTCTACTTAGGACAGGTAGTAACCGCGGAGCCGAACCATGAGAGTGAAATAACTAGAAGAATAAGGATGGGTTGGGGCTCATTCGGCAAGCATTATCAAATCATGAATGGTAATCTACCACTATCCCTCATGAGGAAGGTATATAACAGCTGCATCTTACCGGTACTTACCTACGGAGCAGAAACCTGGAGACTTACAAAGAGGGTTCAACTTAAATTGAGGACGACGCAGCGAACGATGGAAAGGAAAATGATAGGTGTAACCTTAAGAGACAGGAAGAGAGCAGAGTGGGTCAGGGAACAAACGGGGGTTAATGACATCATAGTTGAAATCAAGAAGAAGAAATGGATATGGGCCGGGCACGTAGCACGTCGGCAGGATAACCGGTGGTCATTAAGGGTAACTGACTGGATTCCAAGAGATGGCAAACGCGTGAGGGGGAGACAGAAAATTAGGTGGGTAGATGAGATTAAGAAGTTTGCAGGTATTACGTGGCAGCAGAAAGCACAGGACCGGGTTGATTGGCGGAACATGGGAGAGGCCTTTGCCCTGCAGTGGGCGTAGACAGGCTGATGATGATGATGATGATTATGATGATCAGTAAAGATCGTCACGGCGGAATCAAACTAAGTCCACTCACACAGTGTGTGCCTGCACATGCTGTGTTAGAAGTTAAAGTAATAGTGCATGCTGTGGATGGGTCTTTCACACTAATATGCACGTGAGCATATCCACAAGACAATAACATTCACGGTGTTGAATTGTGCTTGAAAAATAGGCACGCTTGGCAGAGCAGGTGACCATTGCTCGTCTCCTCCTTCTTGGTGTCCCAACAGAGGCTGGGGTTGATGGCGAAGTCGGAAGTTCCTGCACAATATAAACAGTTTACTAAGACGGCCCATTTCAAAACGCTCCAAATTCTTCTTCTCTTCTTTTGATGCCATGCATCATGACAGCAACAGAAATAAAGCAGAACATGAGGCTAATCACATCATTGCTTGACATGCCCACAGTTTGACCACAGAAACAGGTGCTGTGCATAAGAAACCAACACTTCGTGACCTCATTGGAAAAGGAAGCAAAGGTTGCTTATTGTTAGTCTGTCGCACTTACCAGCATGTCGAGGTAAAATGAAATGTTTACACATTTTATTTATTAACTAATGTACTTATTTTCATAATCTTGAAGCATTGCACCAATATAAACAAGGATAATAGCACAACAGTATGGCAGCATGAATTCTTGCACGTTCAAAATTCTGCACGAATTTTTAGTAGTGCAGTTGCCCTCCATGAGTGCCCACTGTGACAGATTTGGAGACTGGCATACAGCCATATAAAAAAATATTTACCACTAAGTGTTATGAGAAAAAAATCACAGCGTATCCACGGAGTGAATGATGATGAGTGGGCGAAGCTGCGGCGGTTCATCGGTAAACCGTGAATCTTCCGTGAATTCTGCCCAGTACATCATCACCGACGTGAGATCGGGCGCGTTTATACTAAAGGTTCGATGAGAGTTATGACGACTTGCAGCTCACTTTAATTTTACATGTACGCTGTGAAGTTTCATTGTTTAATCACGCACAGGAGAAATCCCACACACGCACTACCTTGGAGGTCAAAATCCAGTGCCTGTATTTACGGGGTGGTCAGTGAACGGTTGTGCAGCGCGAGCGGTCGGTTTTTTCAGTCAAGACGCTGCCGCGACGCTGCCTGCGTCGGCGCCGCTGCGCCGCGAGGCAAGATAGGGGGGGGACCGTAGGATAGGAGAAAGAGGGGGAAGCGTAGGAGAGGAGAGGGCGATACATATCACGTACTGTCGCAGCGCATTGTCTTTAGGGAGCCTTCATGTGTGCACGCCCCCTCCGTTTTTAAGACTGGTTACACACTACTACGACGGGGACGAACGGGTGCCGCTATAAGGAGCTTCGCCCTTAAAAACGGGAAGAAATACAGATGTCAATAGATTTTCGTATACAGCACTCATGCATTTTGCACCTGGCATCTTCGACATCACTGCCACTGACCCTGTTCCAATTCAGTAAAGCCTGTTTTGAAAAATTGAAAAAATTCATAGATAATACACGAGTGAATTGGTGAATTACGTTTCACACATCAAATTTTTTTCAATACTGACAAGGATTATTTGTAACAGAACGTTTAGACAACCTCTTTGTTTTCAGCAATGAATGCATGCAGTGAAGGCACATGAGAGAATGCTGCTGTGGTTACTAGTGTGCTTACGAGGTTTCAGAAGAGGTGCGATCGTATATAGAGGATCTTTGCAGAACCTACTGTACACTGGTACATTCATCAGCAAGCATGGGGCATAACGATGAACTGCAGGCACTACCTTACTCTAGATTTGCAGAAGCATGAACGCTATTCTACTCTAAGCAGTGCAAAAATCATTATTAGAATCGCACCAAGATGATCGGAAATTTACTGTTATAAACTCAATGGCAACCGACAGCCCTGGTGAACTCTTCAGCATTGCGATGTCGGCGACAGGTTCCCATGAAAAAATATTCTGTAGGAATGTGGTTCTACGGAAACATAAATAGTATTTTATTTTAAGCAGCTATTAAACATGAAGGAGAAACATAACACTACTAGAGTGTGTTGAATGCTGCCTGAAGGTTTAAGGAAAATTGTTAGTGCGTCGAGACAAGTCGGACGAAAATTCCTGCGAGCCGGTGCCAGAAGCAATGCCTTACAGAAAAATTAGTCTGTTTGTGACTCCTGGTGCAACAGCCGCTTTCACGCTTCGTGCAGCTGTTGTCCCAAAATGGCATATCGTAAAGTACCTGTTGTGATGGGCCTCGCGGAGTCTCCTGGATTTCAGTGAAATCCATAGGTCCCTGGAAAAAAAGAAATTGTTTTGCAGAAATGTGCCTGTACTGAAACATCACTGGTATTTTATTTTAAGCAGCTATTAAAAAAGAAGGAGTAGCACAACACTACTAGAGTGTTTTGAGTACTACCTGAAGGATTTGAGGAAAATTACTAGTGTATTTTCACAATTTGGACAAAAATTTCTGCGAGCCGGTGCCAGGAAGGAATGCCTTACAGAAAAATTTATGTGGTTGTGACTCCTGCTGCGGCACAAATACAGCCACTGTAGTTCTGTAGTAATCACAAAATGACACTGTCATGTGATAGCTGTTGTAGTGGAGAGACTCCAGAAGCGCCACTTGGAGCTATCATTTCTGGCTGGGCATCTTGCTGAGCAGCCGCAGCAATAGCCACACTATCTGCTGGCTGCTGCGAAAGGGGTGTCTGTTGCAAATGAATAATGAGGTGCATGACAGATTTGAAGTGGTGCACCACCCTCAGGTCTAGTTAACAGAAGGCATGTAATTCAACAGATAGATACAACATATTGAAGGGAGAGTATAGGGGGTGCAGTTTCCTCAGGCTCATCAAGTTGTCACATGGAGCTGTCCATATGGAGTGTCATGGCATGTATATGAAGAACAAAAACTATAGAATGCTGATCAAAGCTCTCTGAGCAATGCATTGTTTCGGGCTAGTTGGTAATCCATATTACAAGCTTTATAGTGCGGACTTCTTATAAAAATGACAAGGAAACACGACAGGCACGAGCGCTATGCCTGTTGTGTTTCCTTGTCCTTTGTGTAAGAAGTCCGCGCTATAAAGCTTGTAACAAAGCTTTCTATCAGGCAGTGCTTTACGTTGTTACTTTTTACCCTCATGTTCCCTGTTTTTTTATAGTGTGCCACATTTATTCTCTGCTTCATCCTTTTAATGGATCCTTCAAATAAGTCACAGAGCTCTGCACACAAATTATCTAATACTCACAATTCCCAGGTGCCGAGGCAAATGCATGACAACAAAAAATGCTGAGCCAAATTACCATGCCTATGATTTGCATAATAAAAATAATAGCTACACACTATGAACCATAATTACAGAGATGGCAATGCTGTAACAAAGCACAATCTACAGTGCTCAACCTTGAATACACTGTAATTCCTAAAGTGAAAGTTGTTGGAAAACGAAGGGGTGCATTATCTAACAAAGAAACCTTTTTCAGGAAGTAGAAGCTCGTCAGAGCGTTTCTCACGCATTGTAGTCCTATCATTGCGATCGACATGGCGAGAAAGTACTGTGGCCATGCTAGCTTAATGTCTAAAGCAATTAATTGACAATTTGTTCAATTTCCTGAAGAATCGTCTGAATAATATGCCGAAGTACAAGCAAGCAGTTACGCTAGGCATCTCCGCAATAAATGTTGAGCATTTGAATCTCCAGTGCGCAGTTATTGTGGTTTCTCACCGGAGCAGGGATGGCATCCGCGTGCAGGCGAACTATAAGCGGCGACGCCCGATTGAAGTGCTCAGGTGCAAAATGTTTTGAGCACCACAAGCCCACTTCGCTGGTTCCCAGTCGTGTCGGCCGGGTCTAATGACCTCCGTCCATACCCAGGTGAAAATGTGTAACTGGAAATCTAACTGGTTTCAACTGGTTCCACTTCAACTGGTTTAAGAAACACATTTCCAGCTGGTAACTGGGACCAGTTGGCAATGCATTCCCAGTTGGGTATACATTCCCAGTTGGAAGCTGGAACCAGTTGGAAATGCTTTCCCGGTTGGAAGCTGGAACCAGTTGGAAATGCTTTCCCAGTTGTGAACTGGTCCCATTCCTCGTTGGTGCCCAAACGTACATGCATGCACTCACGCTAGCTCAAACAATCTTGAACGTGCAAATAATGTTCATTCTGAGCACATCAAACACTCCAAAGGAACACTTGACACTCCATGTTAAGTGTAGAAGATGATCATGATTTATTGATATTACACAAAAAATATTACATAGCTCAAGGCGTTTCCTGCTGTAGCTGGTTGGAATCAGCACTGTGGTTGCACATTCAGTGCAAAGATTTCCTCCGCTCGGATTTTATGCAGTGCTGTATTTTCTCAACCAATATACTGAAGTTTCGGGCTGCGCAGATGATGAATCTGTGCCATTCGCCCGTGACCAATGAAACGGCGTTGCTGCAAAATAAGAGGTAACATGTTTCATGCATGTCTCAGAAATCATATCAATTTATAGATATACACAGCAGACCTACCTTCTAAAAATTCACACTACAAACACAATCTGCAGAGATCATGGGCTGATCTATACCGAGTTTTTAAAAGTCGAGTTTATATATCAGAGCAAAAAAAATAAGAAACACCTTTATTTTTACTCGAATTCATATGCGTACACATGCAACAGGTCCAGGAATATTCATTTAGAGTGCGAATACGGGCCCTTTGCGCTTTCCTTGAAAGTCGCGGACAGAGTTACAAATTTGCACGAGTATACTTCATAGTTATTAAGCACGCCGTTCAAAGCACAAGTATTCCGCGGCACTCGTTTTCTGTGATGCTCCAAAAGAAATGTCAGCAAATTTGCGAGCACTCCACACAAACCCATAAACAAACATATGACAGAGCAGTATCGAAAGCATTCGTCGTCTCAATACTCAAAACGCTCTGCCTTGCATTATATCTACATCTTCCCTAGGATACTGAAACAACTAGCACTCGGAGCATAAGTGCTTCGAGTGCTAGTTCAAACGGCTGCATCGCGGACAAGGCAGGCAGCGCAGCATTTCGCACACAATGGATCCATATATCCGTCTTGTCACAGGCGTAAACACTTATTCTCCGGCGTTCGCCTGAAGTCAAAGTCTTCTGTCTTCCAGAGATGAAACTGTCGAACACTAATTCGACAAAATCTAATTTACGCACGCCATGACGGCACGTTCCTTTTGAAAAACAGCACAACTACAGCGTACTAGCACAACTAAGCAGCGCCGGTGCTGCCGGCGCCGCCAGCGCATGCGCGTCCACGGACTACCGCTTGGTAGCTAGCCCTCGTCCCACGTGGTGTACGAAACTAGCATCACATATGCTTCTAAATTTTCTGTCCTTGTTATCCAGTTTCTTTCTTTCATTAAATATTGCGCAATTGGTACGAAATAATTCATTTCAGTTTATTTTACGTGTAATATTTATGTTTGATTACTTTACTGCTTTGTTCAATGTTTGAGTGTATGAGATACGGAACTAATGTGACGGCTGTCAATGTAGAGAGGCTGCGTTTGTGCAACGGTTTGTGTCGGCAGCATCAGCAGCATGTCGGCAGTCTCAGCTGTGGCAGCTCTCGGCACTACTCAATTTTTCGTTCTCGTACGGAAGTAACCGCTGTGTTGCACACAAGACTGTTAAGCATGGCATGCTCCCAGCGAGACACCGGCAATATTAACACCCCGACGTCAATCGAGCCCGCTTCGATTGCGCGTATTGTCACCGTGACGGACGTAAAAAGATTGACAACAGCTTTTTCATATTAGTTGAATGTATTGATGCTAAAACAAGCGTACGTTTGAGTGCACTGTGTTGCGCATTTGCATGACGGAATAATCCACGATAAGACTTAAAAAAATACATATATCAGGTGAGGTATGACTTTATATTATTGTAATGGGGTTTAAACAACGCGAAGAGGATGACGTCTAAATAAGAAAAGATAAATCATTCGTAAACCATGAGATGCTATTTTCTTATTCTCTCATTGTCCTCTCTTTTAATACCAGCCCCTAGCAATATTACTAGGCCAGTGATCCGGTACCCTTCTGTGAGTAGGACACAAAAAAGCTCTTGGATAAAACCCATTCGCTCAAGCACAGCAATGCTGCGTATACGTTCGAGTTCGATATTCTTTCGTCTTTCACTTTGAAGAATCGTACAACCAGGACTACTGGTCGCACTTCCAGTTAGGGCACAACTGGGACCACTTGCTTCCAATTTAACTGATTATGGTTTCCAACTGGGACCAGCTGCTTCCAGTTCAAATGGTCATGGTTCCCGGGCCAGTTGAGATGTAACTGGGACCAGCTGCTAACTGGGACCAGTTGCAACTGCAACCAACTGGGACCAGTTGACTTGTAACTAGGACCAACCGCTAACTGGAACCAGTTGCAAGTGGAATCAACTGGGACCAGTTGTTTCCCAACTGGAACCATTTGATCACCGTTGATACGAGTTGAAACCAGCTGGCATCCCAGTTACACATTTTCACCTGGGTAGCTTCCTTCGATGAGGATCTTTGGGAAACCTGTTTGAAAGCAATAAGTAATATTCGCGAATTCGCTTACATTATTAACACCTGGACAAACAGCCATGAATAAAGCCGAGGAACACAACGCTCACGCCTGCGGTGTCGTGCATGAGGTTCTGCGAGCATGCGTTTACTCACATGCCGTACTTACGTCAAATATAAAGAAAATGCACTTACGCGTGGAAGGTGACGCCTGGTTCGTTTTTTTCGTGCGCGAGCGACAACCGGGCACGCTGCAGGCGGGCATCGAGCCTCCTTCGTTCTTGATCCTATGCAATCACACGCTTCCTTTTCCGGTTCGTCTGTCAGCTGACGGCGGCACGGCGCACTGCCAGGCGCGGCGCGATCTCGTCTGCTAGCCGCTAACGGCGCATGCGCCAGCCATAAAGGTGACCAACCTTGCAAGAAGGAGCTCTTTACCCTCCCCCATTTCTGGCTTCAAAAAATGTGACGTAACGGCCTCTCCTCACTTCTTTCTTTCCTCCATGTTTTCTGCACTCTTCCGGATTGTGTAGCCGCTAGGGGTCCATACACAAGAAGTGAGAGCAAAAAAAAAAAAAAAAACGCTGTGCAAAAGCGAAATCGCGGTTAAAAACAACGCATTCAACCGTCCGCTTCCCTTCGCCAGAGCGAGGCGAGGTCACCTGATCCGACCCTGCACGTCACAGCGATTGCAGAGCCCGCGTCTCCAGTGATGGGTCTCGCGCCCAGTGCTCTTAGAACCGCTCATGAATTATGAGTGTCGCTTAGACTAGTCGTTGTGTATGTGGGCTGTTCTCATTCTTGACATCCTGTGCGTAATCACCCGATGATTAATCACTATGTTGATGCTCAGGAATTTGACCGTATAAAACGGGTGATTCGTGAGGCGAAATGATCGCAGTTACTACGTTTTTTTGTGGGTAGTAACCGTCACTACCTATGCTTTACTAGTTAGGAACGAGTAGGGTAGGAACCATTACTAATTGCGTCTGTAACGGCGACGGTAGTAACGGTTGCTAAGCTTCCGGTTACTAACTGTACTTACCAACAGGGTTGAAGGAAAGAAGATGGTTTTAGATGCGACGCATTTCTTGCTCGGGGGTATGTAAGGCGGCGTGGTAATCCGCACGCGCCGTGGTAGTCCACACTCACACTATGCATGCGCGCCTCTCCTCCTTCCCTCTCTCCGACAGCTGCGCGTTACTCTCTCCACTTCTCTATTAGCACCTGCTTGCGCTTCTCCTGCGTTCTCGTTTTATTGCGATAGCAATTATATGGTCAGTCTCGGCTGGAAAATGTCCGTCCCCGTCGCCGTCATTCACCGTATATGTATAAGTATGATTATATAGTTATAGAAAAGCCACAAAGGAAAATAATTCAGAAATTCTTTCCGACGCGCGGAATCGAACGGGCGGCCTCTCGCTTTGCAGCCCGCCGCGTTACACGTTAGGCCACGACAGCACCGTCCTTCAGCCTGCTAACAGCGAGCTATTTATATACACCATGTAATTCAGCATGCTTTCTTAGTGGCCACATAGATGGCGCGACGTGCGCGCGTGCGGAGCGCTTTAAAGATCGTCGCCCCGCTCCTGCGAACGCCGTTGCTCTTCGCTCTACAGGGCGTGGTCGCTTTCGTGCGCTTATCTCGAGGAAAGGGGCGGCCGGTGGGGTGCTTCGCTTCGCTCGCTGCAGCGGCCACATTTGCGAAAGGAGCGCGCTGTTCAAACAGAAATAAGTAACAACTGTGACAATTAGTTCGCGCTCGTCTTGTGTGTACCTGTTCGTTCGTTTCATGCGTCCTGCTTGAAGTTTGAGCAGTGCGCTTCAAGTGTCGAGCAGTGAGGCATTAGTTCGAGCTCGTCCTGTTGTGCGGTCTTTTCGTGCGTCCTTTGGGCTTGAGCGACGCGCTGGCAATTTCGAGCTGCTTTCCGTTCTTCGAGTTACATTACAACTTATTGCTATCGCATTCATTGCTTCGCCGTTGCGGCGAAACTGTGACTTTTTGCTTTCACGGCGCATGCGCTACTCTCTGCGCTACTCTCCTCCTCTAAGCGGTTAGAGCGCAGCGCGCGTTCAGTGCAGAGCTTGCTTTGGTTGACTCCGCTTGAGTCCATTGGTGCTTCCGATGAAGCGTGATGGAAGCAACAGTCCCGTCAGTGAGTGGGCTGACGCAAGCAGGAGTCAGCATCAGGCCAATTGCGTCCACTCAAGACAAAGCTGCGAAGCGAAGGGCAGCGAACTAACATTCACGGCACATGCATTGATCACGTCTTCACCAATTTCAACGCCCCGCCACGGTGGTCTAGTGGTTATGGCGCTCGACTGCTGGCCCGAAGGTCGCGGGATCAAATCCCGGCCGCGGCGGCTGCATTTTCGTTGGAGGTGAAAATGTCTGAGGCCCGTGTACTTAGATTTAGGTGCACGTTAAAGAACCCCAGGTGGTCGAAATTTCCGGAGCCCTCCACTACAGCGTCTCTCATATCGTGGTTTTGGTACGTTAAACCCAAGATATTATTTAATCACCAATTTCAAGATCCACCCACTGCACCAAGATCCCCTCACGGTTCACTTCAGCGACCACAAAGCCATGCTCATCAAAGCAAAGTGCACACCTCAAGTACTAGACGCCGCTCAATAAAGACCTTCGTTAACCGTTTCACCTTCGTCTACAACGTTAATAACACCGTTAATAACGATCGGAGGTCGGTAGCATGCCCAACGAACGCCAACGGAACGCGATCGTGCAAGTGCACCGGCTTCGCATCGCCTCATGGTCCCCTTTAGCGGGAGATGGTGTAATTTTTAAGGGCTCGTTTTTCTTTGTTAGACACGATATCAATGAGAGATAACAGACAATAATGCCAAGGAAAGTGTAGGAGATGTTATTTGTAATAATTGGGATATAAACGTAATGAAAGTAAAGTGGTCGAGAAGATATATAACCTGCAGCCGGTCCCTGCCGGCGGCAAGTTATCGTTTCTCTCACTTTACTTTCTTTACATTTATATCCCAATTATTGCAAATAACATCTCCTACACTTTCCTTGGCATTATTGTCTGTTAGCTCTCATTACCAACAGGACATATGTGACAAGTAGTTACTTTACTGAAGTTAGTATCAGAATCAGGATCAGAATCAATTTTATTGTGATTGGTACAAAGAGAACATAATATACAGAAGGAGGTCCCGAAGTCAAAGACTGCAATGGGACCTCTTTTTCAAAAATAAATTAGAAACTCAGGTTACAGCATAACAAAACATATGCATTATAAAAGTTATATATAGAAAGGATCGGTATTGAAGTAGAACAAAACTAAATTGTACTAGAAAAAAAAGGAAAACACAAAGTAACAAGAACGAGGTTATGAAATCAGAATACACAATAAGTAAGAATATGAGCATACCTATACATCAGAGATTGAGAGAACATAATCTTTTAATTGTTTTTTAAACTGATGAATTTTGAGCGTTTTTATTTCGATGGGTATGGTGTTCCAAACAGCGATGGATGAAAACAGGACGCTCTGCTTGCCATAATTGGTATGTACTTTGGGTAAAACGAAGTTATTGTGTGCAAACCTTGTATGTTGTATGCAAACCTTGTATTCCTGAAAGTATTCTATACCGCTAAGCTGTGGTAAACATTACATCGGCCAAACGGGCCCATGTATCAATGAAAGGTTCCGTGAGCATGCCAGCAATGTCACAAAAGGAGAGGGAGGCCTTCTCACTCTGCACTGTAATGACTGCACGTGCAAACCAGTCTTTCAGGAAGCTGACGTGGTTTGTAAACATAGAAATAAATATGTCCGAGAAATAATTGAAGCAGAGATGATTCAAAGGTTGGGTGACATATGTGTGAGTTCGGCGTCGATATTTTTATCAGATAAAGAATTGCAATTTCTTCGTTCTGCTTTTCCAAGTTGATCAGAAAGTTATCTGCTATGACATGCGCAGTGGTTGTCTGATCCCCTGTATATATGTGAAATGTTGCTTCAATAAATTTTGTTGCAAGTCGGCGCTGTGTGTGTTCCCTTCCTGTGTCCCCGTTGTTTACTCGCGCTGTATGGTTCATCGCAGGGGCGTAGCCAAGGGGGGGGGGGGGTTGGGGGGTTCAAACACCCCCGAATTTTTCAAATTTTGCTTGCCTATATATACACGCACACGTACAAACGCACGCACGAACATACATAAAGTATGGTTGAACCCCCCCCCGAAAAAAATTTCTGGCTACGCCCCTGGTTCATCGTGATTAATAAACTTTAGATGGTTGTCTAGTTCTACGCCTAGGTAATTACATGAAGAGCTTGCTTGGATAGGAGCGGCTCGGAGAAAAATAGGAGGAATGGAGGGAAGTGTCCGGTGGTTAGAGGTGAATAAGACAAATTTTGTTTTCGAAGGATTTATGTATAATTGGTTAGTTTTGCACCATTCTAGCAAATTGTGCATGTCTTTGTTAATGTTGGATGTCAGAGTTGTGAGACATTTGTCTGAGTTGATGACAGTGGTGTCGTCTGCATAAAGTATACATAAAGTACAAGTAAGTACTGCAACCTTTTTTTAAGAGCGTAATAATATGCGTAGTGCGCATATTCGCCGATAAACAGTACTTGCGGATTGAGCGGAAACCAGCCTGTCTTCCCAGGAGATGGGCCAAGCGATTGCACGGCAAGCGGTTCGGAGAAGCGCACCAACAATTGCCCCCATACCAAACGCTATGCCCCGCCACGGTGGTCGAGGGTTATGGTGCTGGACTGCTGACCCGAAGGTCGCGGGATCGAATCCCGGCCGCGGCGGCTGCATTTTCGATGGAGGCGAAAATATTTCACGCTCGTGTACTTAGATTTAGGTGCACGTTACAGAAACCCTAGATGGTCGAAATTTCCGGAGCCCTCCACTACGGCGTCTCTCATAATAATACCGTGGTTTTGGGACGTTAAACCCCAGATGATATTATTGATACCAAACGCTATGCCGAAGGCTATGCATGGACAAAAAAAGAAAAAGACATGGCATAGTCAGTCGAATTGCCACAGGCTTTCCAAACACACTTTGCAATTTACAAAGTGTCCTTCAATTTTTTTTCGCTGGCGCATTTGTGGTTTATTACAAAAAAAAAAATACCTGAATGCTTCTCAAAACAATAAAATAAATGGAGGAACGCAAGCTCGTGAAAGTTGCGCAAAGAGCGCGTCTCGTCTGGCCTCGCCGTGTCATCTTTTTGTATGTGATTACCGTTGTTTTGTATGTGATTACCGTTGTACGTGATTACCGTTGTTGTGATTACCGTTGTGGACCACGCGTACGCGCTGCACCACGAAGCGTCTGGTTTCGACGAGACCACCGAGAGACGCGAGAAGCTGCGGTTTTTTCTCCGTCTGTCTGCGCGTGTGGATGTTTGTGTGCGTCAGGCATATGCTTTGTTATTTAGTGTGTACGTATGCGTTCACTTATACATGCCAGTCGGTTGGTGGTGGAAAAACTTTATTGATTGTTCAGGGGAAAGGGTAGAATGGGACAAAACGAGTAGGTGGGTCCCTATTCCAGGACTCCAGTGAACCTGGCTACATGCTCTGCCTGGTCCAAGAGGCCTCTCTGTACCTCCAGCCCTGGTCGAGCGAGGAGGATCTCCCACAGTAAATACGTAACATAGGCGACTTTGCCTCCTGTGGTCTTGCTGCGCATTCCCAAGTCACATGTGACAGTGACGGCCGTGCACCACACCATGGACAAGCGCCGCAATGTAATGTCAGATTTACTTGATGGGCCCTTTCCATTCTAAAAACACAGGGCGTGCAAACACGGACACAAGAAACAAGTCAGGACACCACAAACGCCGACTAACAACTGAAGAGACGCACACCGGCGGAAAAGAAAGAAGGCACGAAATATTTAGCGGCGATATGGGCTGCGGCGAATGCGCTGCACTATCTCGGCCTTTTTCGACATAGTTTGATGGCCTCCCAAATGCGCCTAAAAATCGCCGAATGGGCTGGTTTTCGTCGTGGCACCTGTCGAACAAAATGCGTTAAGGAAACTCCTTCCACTACATGGCATTTATGTAGTGTTTTTTTTCCGAAGCAGCTGCAAGTAACATCGTGGCTTTGTGATAGGACACCTGCTTGCCACACGAACGGCCCGGGTGCGATCCTCAATGGGACCGAAATTTTTATTCTGTATTTTATTTGCTTCTTGATTTTTCGCTAACGGTCGATTTTTCGTTCACAACCAACGGCGCCGACGCCGACGGCGGAATTTCTGCGACACGAGCTCTCTAACGCTATCGCGTTAAAAGGGAATACGCACCTGCGCACTTGCTCGAGGAAGAAAAGTAAAGAAATTTGAAGCCACCTTACATATGTGTGGCTGTTTAAGCAACGGCCAAACTGGCCGTTGCTTATATATTCGTCTCCAGGAGCACAACAGAGCCGTGGCGTCAAGGGAGGGTGCCCACTTGTCCCAGCACTGCACCACGTGCGGATGCTCACCTTTCTTCGTTGACGCGATGGTTCTATCTAGGCATCAAGATAAAACCACGCGCGAACTAATTGAAGCTTTTCACATAAATAGATGCGGGGATAGATGCGTTAGCCACCCTTCTATCGCCATAACAGAGATAGAGTATTCATATTTGGTCAACACACTGCATTAAACTTGTCTGCCCTCCTCTCCCCCTCTGCCCCCCCCACGCAGTTTCAATTTTCCTTTTCTTTTGTCCGGTTTTCTTCGAACTTCCTTTTTGTATAGATGCATGCGCCTTCATGATCTGTTAAGGGGATATCCATCTTGTTCTGTTTTGTTTCGGCGAGGTAAATTGCATCACGTGCCTTTTTTTTAACGTATTTATGTGTGCCCTTTCAATAAACCTTCAGTTGCGAGTGTGCCCTTTGTGTCGTCGGTTCCTCTCTTCTTATGTCCTTGTTCCCGTAGCGCGCCTTTTTGCTTTAAGATATGAACCGTTACCAAGTAGCCCAAATGGCTGTTTCGCTACATATATGTCACCAGCGCAACGGCCGAGGCATTATCAATAACACGTGATATGTACAACTGAAAGCAGATTATCGATAAACTTAAACGCGTGCGCAGCATTTTGTCATGATCCGTATATATATATATATATATATATATATATATATATATATATATATATATATATATATATATATATATATATATATATATATATATTGTCAAGACGTTTATTAACGGGCACTCAGCGACGGCGCACGGCAGCGACAGTCAAAGCGGGGCCGACTCTCTGCACGAGGGGCGTGCTCTCAGAGAAGAGAACGACCCACTGGAAGGCGCTCGACAGGACGACCCACTACTGAGTAGGAATGCTTCGCTACAATTTCCCCGGCTACGAAAAGGGAGCCGCCTGGCGACCTAGCAACTTGTCACTATGAGCGGGTCATGGTAGGGCTTCAGGCGCGCCACGTTGACAATGTCGCGCCCTCGACGGCGCATGTCCAAAGATGGGTCGGTGGGTTCGATGAGGTAGTTCACCGGGGATGTGCGTTCGACGACACGGTAGGGGCCTTCGTATTTGGGCAGTAGTTTGGAAGAGAGGCCAGGTGCAGTGGTAGGGACCGAGAGCCATACGAGCGCTCCAGGAAGGAACGTGGACGCAGAACTGGTGGTGTCACCGCGAATACTTTTCTGCCGCTCTTGGCTATTCGTAGTAAAGGTCTTCGAGAGCTCGCGACACTCCTCAGCAAGTCTGGCTGTGGCAGAAATAGGCGCACATTCAGATCGATCCGGCTTGTAGGGAAGGATTGTGTCAATGGTGTGCGACGGGTGCCTGCCATACAATAAGAAAAATGGTGAGAAACCAGTAGTGCTCTGAGGAGCGGTATTGTAGGCGTACGTGACGAAGGGCAGAATGACATCCCAATTCGTGTGGTCGGCGGCGACGTACATCGAGAGCATGTCGCCTAGCGTACGGTTGAAGCGTTCGGTGAGGCCATTCGTCTGCGGGTGGTAAGCAGTAGTTTTGCGGTGAACAACGTTGCACTCTTTGAGAATGGCTTCGACGACTTCCGACAAGAAGACACGGCCTCGATCACTGAGCAGCTCCTGGGGTGGACCGTGACGCAGCATGAATCGGTGGAGCAGGAAGGAGGCCACATCGCTCGCTGTAGCCGCAGGGAGGGCAGCAGTTTCAGCGTATCGCGTGAGGTGGTCTACAGCGACGATGGCCCAGCGGTTACCAGCGGACGTCAGGGGAAGTGGCCCATATAAATCGATGCCAACGCGCCCAAACGGTCGGTCAGGGCAAGGTAGAGGTTGCAGACCTGCCGGCGACAGGTGCGTTGAAGTTTTGCGGCGCTGACAATCGATGCAGGAGCGAACGAACTTCTCCACGTAGCGGTACATCCCTCGCCAAAAGTAACGTTGGCGAATGCGGTGGTAGGTTTTCGATACCCCAGGGTGTGCACACTGCGGATCAGAGTGGAACGACTCGCATATGTCATAACGCAGACTGCGGGGTATTACTAGTAGCCACTGGCGGCCGTCGCCGTTGTAATTGCGTCGGTGGAGCAGGTCGTCGCGAACGGCGAAATGGTGGGCTTGACGACGCAAAAAGCGAGTGGATGGTGTGGCCGATGGATCAGTCAGCAAGTCTATCAGTGAGGCAATCCATTGATCCTTGCGCTGCTCGGTAGCGATGGTGTGAATATCGATGGAAGAAACGACAAAGTGAGACGCTGAGTTGTGGGCATTGTCGTCAGGCAAGGGAGAGCGCGACAGGGCGTCGGCGTCAGCATGCTGACGTCCGTTGCGGTACAGCACGCGGATGTCGTAGTCTTGCAGGCGAAGTGCCCAACGGGCAAGACGGCCTGAGGGATCCTTCAATGACGACAACCAGCACAGTGCATGATGGTCGGTCACGACATCAAACGGGCGACCATACAAATAAGGTCGGAACTTTGTAAGGGCCCAAATGATTGCCAGGCATTCTTTCTCCGTGACGGTGTAGTTGGTCTCGGCTTTAGTAAGCGTACGACTTGCATATGCGACAACATATTCCGGGAACCCAGGTTTGCGCTGCGCAAGGACAGCACCGAGGCCAACACCGCTGGCGTCCGTGTGTACCTCTGTAGGGGCCGTAGGGTCGTAGTGGCGTAGAATGGGAGGAGACGTCAACAAACGACGGAGCTTTGCGAAAGCTTCGTCGCACTCTGACGACCACGAATTGAGGGGCCCGTTACTTCCAAGGAGCTTCGTCAGCGGTGATATAATAGTCGCGAAGTTTCGGATGAAGCGCCGAAAGTAGGAGCATAGTCCTACGAAACTGCGCAGTTCTTTGACGGACGTAGGTTTGGGGAACTCTGTCACGGCCCGAAGCTTGGCTGGATCTGGGAGGATGCCGTCCTTGGACACCACGTATCCTAGTATCGTCAGCTGCCGTGCTGCAAATCGGCACTTCTTGAGATTCAGTTGTAGCCCGGCGTCGCTCAAGCGCGTCAAAACCTGCCGGAGGCGTTGAAGGTGTGTTGAGAAGTCCGGGGCGAAAACGACGACGTCGTCGAGGTAGCATAGGCACGTGTGCCATTTCAAGTTGCGCAGAACGGTATCCATCATGCGCTCAAAGGTCGCAGGCGCATTGCACAGCCCAAACGGCATGACGTTGAATTCGTACAAGCCGTCGGGTGTGACAAACGCTGTCTTCGGTCGAGCGTCATCAGCCATGGGGACTTGCCAGTACCCTGATCGCAAATCGAGCGATGAAAAGAACTCTGCTCCTTGCAGGCTGTCAATGGCATCGTCTATTCGAGGTAGGGGATAGACGTCCTTACGGGTGATCTTATTGAGTCGGCGGTAGTCCACACAGAACCGCACAGAGCCGTCCTTCTTCGCAACGAGAACGACAGGAGACGCCCACGGGCTGTTTGAGGGTCGAATAACATCGCGGCGAAGCATGTCTTCGACTTGCTCGGTAATTACACGACGCTCTGTTGGCGACACGCGATATGGACGTTGCCGTAGTGGTGGTTGGGCGCCAGTGTCGATGCGATGCGTGACAGCAGACGTGCGGCCGAGAGAAGTTTGCGCTACATCGAACGAAGAACGAAATTCTTCCAACAGGCATAGAAGCTGGGAACGCTCGACCGACGTAAGGTGTTCAGCAATCGAGGAACCAAATAAATCAGCGGGTGACGAATCAGATGTGGAAACAGCACTGAGCGAATGGGAGTTGGCGCAGTGCGTGTCACCCGGTGCGTCCATAACTTGTGCGTCTTCAAGGGCTTCAGCTCCGCCGAGACATTCCCCTCGCACCAACCTAACAATGTACGGGGATGGGTTCGTAACAAAAATGTCGGTGTCGCCCTGAATGACTTGCACGGTCGCAAATGGCACCAACAAGCCTTTTCTAGTGAAGACGCGGTCAGATGGAGAGAGGAGTGCAACGGCGTCGGTGAGTCCAGTGCAGCAGACTGACACAGCCGTTGACGAGTTTGCAGGAAGTGTGGTGTCGTCTTTGACGAGTACCTTGGTCGCAGCCGGTGTACTGTCCGCCGGCGCCAAATCTGCGAATGGTGAGAGCTCTATTTCGGCTGGTGCGCAACGAATTACGGCGGCGTGACGGGCGAGAAAATCCCATCCAAGGATGACGTCGTGAGAGCATGAGGAAATTATGATGAATTCGACGGCGTACAGAGCGTCCTGAATCACGACACGGGCTGTGCACACCGCTGTCGGGTGAATACTGTGAGCGCTGGCTGTACGGAGGGAGAGCCCGGAAAGTGGCGTCGTCACCTTTCGTAGTAGTCGGCTAAATTTAGCGTCCATAACGGAAACGGCAGCTCCAGTATCTACAAGGGCTGATGTGCTCACACCATCTACAAACACGTCTACTACGTTTGATGGGTTTGGTGAGGGCTTTGGCTGTTCGATAGCGTCGCAGCCCTTGCCTCTTGGACTGCGACGACTAGTTTTCCTGGTCTCGTGCGACCGGACGAGGCCGCATCGGTGACAGTGAGCGGCGTCGTGGGGACGGTGAACGACGGGTAGATGGACCTGGGCGTGACGTCGGTGACATAGGCGGCAGCGGGTCATAATACGGGCGGCTGGACTGGTTGGTGACGGCTGATCCGACTCGAGGCGGCTGCACGCGGTTGCAATAGCGGGCTACGTGGCCGGCGCAACCGCACGCAAAGCAGATCGGGCGGTTGTCGGCAGTGCGCCATCGGTTTGCCGAGCTAGGTCCCATCCACGTGGCAGGACGCGAGGGACGGGGCGGCTGCTGATATGACGACTGCATGGTGGGCTGCAGTCGGGGCGTAGGGATGATGTCGGCGTACGCAGCCGGCACACTCGCTTCGAAGGCCTGAGGCCTGGTGACGGCTCCAGCGTATGTTAGCGGGGGCACCACAGGGAGCGCTGGGGGCGGCCTGGCTGCAACTTGGGCGTAACTGAGCGGTGCAGACGCAGGAGGGGGCTGGTGGTATTCCGGCATAACCTCCGCGATTTCCTGCTCAATAGCCCGGCGTAGGGGAGGCAGCAGTGTGGTCGACGACTGTACAACATCCTGCGGGTGAGAGAAGGCCAGTAAGGAGAACTGGCGGGCAATTTCCTCCCGGACGAATGACTTGATTTCGGCGAGTAAGACGGAGTGGTCCGACACGGCCGACAAGCCAGCGAGATCGGCGTCGCGGGATGGAGGTCGACGCGTCATCAGCCGCTGCCGGCGTAGCTCCTCGTAACTTTGGCACAGCGTGATGACCTCTGCCACAGTGCGAGGGTTTTTGGCGAGTAGCATGGTGAAGGCATCGTCGTCGATGCCTTTCATGATGTTCCGGATCTTGTCGGCTTCAGACATGGTTGCGTTGGTTTTCTTGCACAAGTCGAGCACGTCTTCAATGTAGCTCGTGAAAGACTCGCCGGACTGCTGGGCTCGTTCACGTAACCGCTGTTCGGCTTGCAGCTTGCGAACGGCAGGGCGGCCAAAGACGTCGATGATGGCGGTCTTGAAAGCGGACCACGTAGCGAAATCGGATGCGTGGTTGTTATACCATAGACTTGCCACACCCGCGAGGTAGAAAACGAGGTTGCTCAGTTTGCCTGCCTCGTCCCATTTATTAGGGACGCTCACACGCTCGTAGATCGCGAGCCAGTCCTCGACGTCGGTGCCATCCGCGCCGGTGAAGATAGGAGGGTCGCGGATGCGGGGGACACCCGGACATGGCGTCGGTGCAAGAGGAGGCGTTTGCTGGGCGGCGTCTTGAGTCATGGTAGCAGGCACGGTACGGGATCGAAGCTCCAAGGGCATCGAATGCGGACCGCAGTTGTTTAAAGGGCACAGCACTCTCCACCAAATTGTCAAGACGTTTATTAACGGGCACTCAGCGACGGCGCACGGCAGCGACAGTCAAAGCGGGGCCGACTCTCTGCACGAGGGGCGTGCTCTCAGAGAAGAGAACGACCCACTGGAAGGCGCTCGACAGGACGACCCACTACTGAGTAGGAATGCTTCGCTACAATATATATATATATATATATATATATATATATATATATATATATATATATATATATATATATATATATATATATATATATATATATATATCTTCTAACTACGCATAATCACGGTACACTTCCCAATTATTCGATCTGTATATCTTACTGTCTGTATCCGCATTCTGTTCTGTTCTTGAAACACGTGATAATGTGTGATGCGCATTGCTGTTCCAGTCAGTGCAGATGGCGCTGACTTGCTTTTGAAAAGCGCTTTTGAAGCCATGTATCCAATGTTCTCGCATTACTCTGACGAAGGCTGGTCCACGAGCCGAAAACGTTAATTACATCTGCTTTCAAGAAAGTTTCGTCGCCCCTTCCTTGCATATATATATATATATATATATATATATATATATATATATATATATATATATATATATATATATATAGTTTCTAACCTAAAAAGTTTCTCACCTAATAACCACAAGGTTGTAGGAAGTTTGCCTTTGCCTCGCATTCACTGCATAGCAGGTCAGCGCAATATTCCAGCGGGGGCTTTTTGGCAGCGAATAATGCAAATCATACAACTGCTTGTCACTTGTTTTAGTAATACGTACTGCAGTATAAAACGTTAAAAACGGCAATAGGGCTAAAATTATGGAATGGTATCTTCTGTCTTCGACCATCAAAGGGCAGGTAATATTCAACCGCTTCATAGTTCAAAGGGGCGGTATTATAATGTTGTCGATGGCCTGCAGGACAGTTTTGGGGCGTCGTCTTTGGCGTCCGATGATTAAGATACATGGTCTTACGTAATAATTGACGGCATAATTAAAGTACTTTGCTTAAGTTGTTTTTATAATGTTTCACGTAAAGGTCGTTGCGTGATCGCTTTGCATGATGAAATGACTTATCCTAGGTGTACATGTTCGAGGTGATTCGATATCGTGCCCATAACTGACACCTCATTCGTCATTTCCGGACGTGATTTAACATTTTCATCCCCACTTTTCTTAATTTGCGCTGAAAATGTTAAAATCCCGTGACCATTACCGGACGTGCTATTGATATTTTGTGCACCTTCGGACCATTAAGAAAGAGGGGGAGGGAAATGCTAAATCGCCAATGGCTGAATTTGGCAGTGTCCAGAATAGCGCCCCTGAGCGGCCGCGAGGCCTGTCACCGCAGCGAATAGACAAAAAAAGAGCTGATTTTATCGTTTTGACCATACAAGCGCTATTCGTCGAAGGAACCAGCCCGTGTGCACTTCCTGGCCTCGTTAGTGCATGCGATTGTCAACGGAAGCAAAGAAACGGATGCAGAGTAGAAAATGTAATGTGCTGATGCGAGTGTCCACGTTTCGTGTTTTTTTTCCGTACCGTCCATTGTTCGAGTGTAATCGCAATGAAGTTTTCCATAACGTAATCATGTAGCATTCTCAGCAGGACATGCGGTTAGTGCGCGCCGAAGTGTAAAGGGTTCGATCACCGCAGCAACTGTTCGCATCAGGTGTGTTCTGTGTGTGCAGTTCGTCGCAACAAATAGCATGCATGATTTGTGAACGCTAGTCGCAGAAACGATGATACGATAAGGACGTGCAAGTTTTATATGGTCGAGGCTTGGGCTAGTTGGTTTTTGGTTAAACTTGGCAAAAAACAGCGCAAAATTGAGACTGGATCTTCTTCATCTTGTGTCCTGTCTCAATTTTGCGCTGTTTTTTGCCAAGTGCAAGTTTTGTTGCCCCTTGTCGTTCCTCGTGCACAGCTGTGGCGGTTTGGGCGTGTTGGTATGACATGGCCAATAAACTCTAAGCGCACACATAGACGAGGGCAAAGAACACGTATGACATACAGGCGCTAACACAGGCGCTAGCGCCTGTGTGTCGTACGTGTTCTTTGTCCTCGTCTATATGTGCGCTTAGAATTTATTGGTTCCTCGTGCGCAACGCCGAGCCAGTGCTGCTGTGCCTGATGGCATGCGCCGTGGTAAAATTTTTGCGCACCGGGTCCCAGTGTTGCAAAGTGTGTTCAAGAAATGGAATCCATGAAATATTTATGAGCGCGGTGCTCAGTTCCCGATTGGTGTGGTTGTGTTCACGTGCCCGAAGTGAAGCTTGCGCAGTTGTTGCCGGTTCAGTTTTCTTATGTGGAGGTGTCTTTATCAAACGGGCATTTTCTCCTGCTTGGTTTGGTTGGAATAGATATGCATGATTAGGAGAATCGAAGAAGCGACTTCTACGTTAGATCAGTCCAGAAATGTGTGCACACTTCCAGAATTGTCTTGAATGCAAAAGTAGGGCAGCTTTCATTTCTGTAGCAAGGTCGACGACGGGGCTAGTTGGTACGGTCCCATTTTCATGCTCACATGACTTGAAGGCCCCTGCCATGTGAACATGAGTGTGAATCCCAAGAATATTTCAACAAATTTTTAAGATACGTGAATAGCTTCATAAAGGAGGCATACAAGTTGCTGAAATAGTAAAAGCCTAAACTACTTGGTACACAAGCACACAATGCAACTTTTGTTTGCACAGAAGCTGTTGGCATGGTACGAAGAACTGTGTGCTTCAGTCTGACTCTACTAATTATTATCTTCTGATAGAAAGCGATTTTCTGATAGAAGGCTTCCGATGATCTGCACCAAAGCCAACAACAAATCTGATCAGTTGAATTCTCGTAGCGGCGCAGTAACGCAGCGAGTGGTCAAGTATTTTAAGCAACAGGACCTGGCGCTGTTGCTTTCGGACAAAGAGGGCGGATTTACAGTCATGCCCAATCGACTCTTTCGTATGGAGGCTGAAGAGGCCATCCACAAGAACTTTGTGCCGGCGAAGCTGAAATCAACAAAAGCGAAAACTGCTGCGCTTTCTCTTCTCGACCAAATGAGTCTGTGCGGGTTGCATAAGCAAGTTAAGGACTTAAAATTAAGTGCCCTAGAAGTATTCATTGCAGCAAAAACCCACGTGGATCAGTGCGCCTTAAGAACAATTGTATCTGAGAAGGGGAATTGGCAGGCTGTCCTGAGTGGCGACCTGCTCAAGCATCTCAAGAAGCAATCGCCGGTTGATCCTTTCAAGGTCAAGAGTTCGGAATGTGTGACGCAAGCGCTGCAACAAGACTACAAAGGAACCAAATGTGGTATGTCGACAGACATCGAGGAACTTTTTTACTCTGTCCCGCACGGCCAGTTGTTTCCGGCGGGGAGCGAACTCATTGACTATTGCGGCGCGGTGGCTTTTCAAAATGATTGTGGCGTGCCTCAAGAGCAGTTTCTTGAGCTACTGAGGTTCTACCTCAGCGTTACCTTTATTTCTTTTGACAACGACCTGTTCACTCAAAAGCAAGGCATCTGTATTGGCTCCTGCGTAGCGCCAGTCCTTTGTGAAACTTTTCTTGCTAAGTTCGACCTACAGCTCAAGCGTTTACTTGAAGCCCACATAGGCGTTGTTAATGTCTTCAGATACGTGGACGATTTTTTTAGTCATTTTAGGTGTAGCTCCACTGACATGTTTCCCGGTACTGCGTACGTGCATCGTGGAAGCGTTTTAAAAGCGTTCTCCCTCGTTGAAGTTCGCGTTCGAGGTGCAACAGGACGACTCCATTCAATTTTGAGACCTTCGACTATCCTTTAATCACCATGGCTACATCTGCTGGGCTTACATGCCAAGAGCGAAAGAAGCCGTACTACCCTTTGATTCCTCACATTCCAAGGTCAATAAAAGGGGAATCGCAAAATCATGTCTCAGGTCAGCCCTTGTAAAGTCTTGTCCACACAAGTTGGCGAAAAACTTCAGTCTCCAAACCGAACGTTTGCAACAGGCAGGGTACCCCCATCCGCTCCTACTAGCGGTCGCAGAAACGCTTCTAAACCAGCTTCGCAAGGAGCACGCGGTAGATGTAGGCGTTCCTCTGATTAGGGGTGCGTACGAGGTTGTCCCATATGTGCACAAATTGTCACATAACTTGAAAAAGGTTGCCGCTAAGCATGGGGTGGGTCTCGGTTTCTCCGCTCCTTGCAAACTAGCAAAACTATGCAAACGCATGACAAACACTCGAACAAGTTACCGCTGCACCACGAAACCCGAATATCAGTATGTCGAATGCACAGATTCGGTCGTGTACACAATTCCATTAAGCCGCGGTCGTGTTTACTTGGGTCCGATCGGTCAGTGCCTTATTCAACGGTTACGACACCACTATCGGTGCTCAAAGTCCGGAGAAGGCTCGAATCTTGTTTTACACACGAAAGTTTGTGATTGTTTCCCAAGGTTGAAGAATACGGTAGTAGTTGGTCGCGGAGATACCAAACTGTAACGTGAAATCTTGGAAGCCGCGTTGATTGAAGGTTGTGGACCCGACGCGTGTGTATGTGTCGCTTCAGTTGCTTTATTAAATAAAGAAGTGCATTTCATTATTGGCCACTTATAAGCGCGTTTTTTCGGTATCGCTTTAGTGATATCTTCTTTGTAGCTTTTAGTCTCTTGTTTTTTCCCGGTTATAAGTATTCAACAGTGTAACCACGTGCCACCTATCATTCGGTCGTTTGTGTGATTTCAATTTACACGTGTTGCTGTTGTCATGGGGTTCTATCTCGCGCCTGGCTTTAAAGTTTGTTGTTGGTTTTGGTGCAGATAATCGGAAGCCTTGCGCACATTGTCTAGCTGCGGTTATGTTTTCAATAAATGCTTGTTTCCTGCGCCACGGAGGTGGTGTGCAGGGTGCCGCTGAGCTGCGGCAAGTATACATAGGTAGGACAAACCAGGCGGTACAATGACAGGCCTAGGTAGCGCGCGAGGTCCCGCAGGGGTCGGAGTAACGGCGCTGTCCTCCCGATGCACTGTCGCGAGTGCGGGTGCTCTGCTGTCTTCTCTGGTGCCGATGTGATTGGTGCAGAGTGAGGCACAGGCTGGAGAAGCAAGGCTCTTGAGGTGGGTAGCATCAATGTAACTGGAGACATATGCATTAGTGTGGCTTCTGTACATCTTTGAGGGAGGGATTTACCTTACTTAGCGAGTTAATGGACTTGAAAGTTGTTTTATATTGTTACCGCCTCTAAGTCCCAGCCTATTGTTTATATTTGAACAACTTGCACCATTTCACTCTAAGTACCTTATTACCGACAAAACGAAGCATTCAAGTTTATTTCGCGTCTCGACGTAATAAGTGGTAAGATTAAATCTTATCCTTGTTGTTTTCATAATTTTTCTTTCGGTCAGCAAGTTTTTCTCAAGAAGCACACTGGTTCTGTCACATGCGCGGTTGTTGTGTAGGTTCTTGCCATGTACGGTTGTTGCCTATGGGATTTATTTGACGCCTATATAACTCTGTTTCAAGTTCAGCGTCTTTCGTGTCTGTACACGCTTTCTTCGATGTAGTTTCATCAAATTCTCGCTCTTCGAAACGACACATATACTGATGCACAAGAAAGGAGATATAAAAGACTCACAGAATTATAACCCTATTGCAAAACCCAGCGCCACTGGGTACCAGCGTCCAGTGCCATGCCTGATTATGGGCCCAGCGTCGCGCTGGATACTGGGCCGCTGGAGCCGCGTTCTACTGGGAGGCGCTGGGTGCTCAAGCGCAAAACGGCTCTACAGCGTTAAAACGGCGGTGCCTACGTGCCCTACATCAATATATTAGTAAAGAAAGTCATATAGAAAGCATTAATGCAATAAAAAAAAAGCCGTATGAAAAAAAAAAAAATCCGCCACGAGGATTCGAACTCGCCACCTCTCATTGTCCAAGCAAGTACTCTACCACTGCGCCACGCTGAAACATGCCGACAATGCTGTAAAAGGGCTAGTCAATACAGTAAGACAGCGTTTCGTTTCATATTTTCATCTCGCGTATTCAAGGAAAACATGATCTTCCTTTCCAAATCAAGCTTGCTTCTTTATTACACACAAACAAAGGGTTGCCGGCAACGAATGAGATGCCGAAAATGGGAAGAGCGCTAATTTTGTTTAGCAATTCCCGTCTTAACTCCGAAAAATATCAAATGGATCGAGGAGTAGGGTACAGTTTGACGGCTGTTACTGCCGATTTTTAATAGCCGTTTCTCGCCCTTGCTAAAGATCAACATGTACAGAAGGTTTATGATGACTCGTTCGATAAACACGCGCCTACACGAATTCATACTGACTAGTCTACTCGCGCGAGCGACGATATTACTGCGGGGCGGGCGTGCCTGTATTCTGATTTGCAGTTCTATCGATGCCTACAACTATAAAACCGCTCAACAAAAACAAATATAATTCGTTGAAAAATGAGGCCGGTGTGTTAGTTCATTAACGCGTACCAGTTGACAGGTATGTGTTCTGACGTATGAGTCAGAGAAGTACCGGCGACTGTGACCGGCTGCTCTCGATGAGCCTGCGTTCGTTGCTGAAAGCGTGTCGCATCGATGGTCATCGCTCCTTGTGCGGACACCGTACACAAGAAAAAATGGTTAATTTAGGTTAACGGATGTCCAGACTATACTTTACAGTAATTTTTACACGTTGGAATTGCGTGTGCTTAAACCAAGGAGCGCCGGTGGCATGTAGACCGACTCGGCCGGTACGCTAGGCCTAACGCTCGCTGGGAGTCGCACTGGGTAGGGCTGATCTCGGCGCATATGAGTTGCGATGGTTGAAGTTTCTGCATTTTGGCCTCGGAACCTTTTTAACTGTTACGTAAGGTATAGCTGAAGTAAGTGGAAGTGCAAGAATTGCCCGGGATGCGTTTCCGGTGTGGCGATATCGAACGACGACTGTATTTCTGGCCTCCGTTGGGTGGGGTCGCGAAGCCTGAGGTCATTTACTTCTTGCCAACTGCACGGCGATGTAACGATTTGCTCTGTATGTTGAGACCTACGCCTCCAGACTTATAAACATTACAATATGAAGTCATTACCGCAACACATCACGGATGCAAAACTGGTATATATGCGCGGCATGCACAAAATGTGTATTCATTGCGGCTACGTGTTCCGCAAAAATTAACGACGTTATTGACACTGCATGAATAAAAAAAAAGCGTGCTAGAAAGCAAAATGATCAGTGTTGGCTAATTTTGGTTATTAACATATTTTTCTCCACATTCGACAAGGAAACATTAACAGTGACCGTGATTAATGGTATCACGTATATCATGAAAATAGCGCGCATATCTGATCGTCTTTCTCTGCCAAGCTAGAATTTGTGACACATGTTTGGGACCCGTTATAGGATAGCATCTATCGGTACCATCGAATCAAACATTCGATATTCAACGATACCAAAGCATTCCTCCGCGCACGATCTGAAAGCAGCGCGCGGCACTGGCAGAAACAGTGCAGGCTCCAGTATGTGCCAGCGCACGCCAGTGAAAATTCCAGCGTCTCCAGCGCTTCCCAGCGAGAGCCAGCATCACAGCGGCAAAGCCAGTGGCTCTACCAGTGCGACCCAGCTCTTTCCCAGTGCTTTCACTGGAGTACCAGTGAATTCGAGCGTATACCAGCGTTCCCAGTGCGATGCAGTGCCAAAAAACGTACTGGTATCACGCTAGGGGTACTGGAACGGCGCTGGTTTTTGCAATAGGGAACCTTAATGAGAACCAATAGACAATGAAGCTAAGGAAAGTATAGGAGGCGTTCTTTGTCGTATAAATGTGATGAAATTAAAGCGAGCGAGAAGACCGCCCTGGCGGCGGTGCCAATCCAAACAACATGCAAAAGCACCCGATGTACTAGAAATGAATGCCAAGAGTACAGACTTTTGCACTAGTTGGTTCGGTAGATTCAATGAAGCCATAGCACTGAAAACACAGCGACCAAGGTCGACGACAGGACATACGTTACAGCAACCGGTAGAATGCTCGCTCCGATGCGAAAATGTATGCAGTCGCACTCACTGTGAAAGTTGCAGGAAGTGCGGAGAAGTGATGCACCTGCGGAGGAAAGCCGCGATGGCGTCCAAACATGCCGCCTGCTCGGTGCCCATGGCGGGAAACCGTAATATGTAATGCAGTGGCGTCCTCTCACACCACACCCATCTCACGCTCACTTCCCGTTTCCACCACCTTGCTAAAGTATACCATACATTGCTTTAGCGTCATCATCATCGTCATTCTCAAGTCGCCGCGCCGCCGAGCCTCTTGCGCAGCTCATGCCTAGAGCTCGAAGCGCGAGCCAGAGAGAACGCGCTCACACTCCTGGGGGTCTGGACGCCTGCAGCAGCCGCCACTCCGCTTAGGCTTGTGCGTAATAAGTGCCTTTATAGTGCCGTGTAAAAGTGGCGGGACAACGTCTTGACGTCGCCTCTCTTGCTCGCTACATTGGTGACCCGCACAACACGCCCTTCGACGAGCGGTCGTTGCCATGCTTCCGCGACTCTGCCCGCCAGTGGCGCCGTTCCACTCGGTCTGCCCCCAAGCGTGCTTCATGCATCTTGATGCCGTTATCGTGCTGAATGGCGTCGCCGCACAACCGCTGGTGCGCGCCATCCTGCTCGAGGGCCTCCCGGTTGAGCTGCATCCTCTCGCTGCCACTTCGACCTCCAGCCGAGATCTGCAATGCGGTACTGGCCTGCTACGAGAAACCTACCTCCCGCTTCCGGCAAACCACGATTTGCAGGTTAACCTCCATCGCCGCGAGCTGTACCAACTGGCTCACGAACCTCCCTGGCCCAAGACATAACACCCCCGGCTACGACTCCTTCAACCTCACGTCCGGCTACCAGCTCTTCGATTCCCGCACCCGATCACCGGCCCGACGACGTCGAGGACGTTCCTGCGGCCGTTGACCAGTCTACTGAGAAGTGCGTGTTTTCGAAGCCCTCGGCCGAAGGCCTGTCCGCCTAACTTCCCCGGTTTCGACGGCTCGCGAAACGTCTGAGACATGAGACTTCACGACGGATACCTTGCCGCACGCCCCGGAGTCTGACACGGACATCGTCTCGCCCCCTTTTCATGCCCCGATTGAGGAGGCATCGGCCTCGACGATGTCCGAAAACGTGACCTTCCATCAACCTCAACGCTCTGCGCGTCTTGTCAGCAGCAACCAGCATCGCCCTAAATGTCTACCGCAGGAGAACTTCGTGCCCCTAACAAACTACGGCCGAACTTACGGGACGCTGCAACCATGACGGAAGCGCCTGAGGACGACACGCCTGGTTCGCCATAGGCACATCAGCCCACAAATGTCACGCATAACACAACGGCAGACATCCAGCATCCCGGCCTGCGCACGAGCCCTCATGTGCCGCCTACCGAAGGCGCTTCAACGACCACAGGTGCACCGTTCGGCCGTCCTGCAGAGACCACGCCTGTTCGGTTTCACCACATCTTTGCTCCAGAGACCTATCGCCCCCTCGCCCTACTGACTACGTGATGGCTGCGCACGTATAAAGATAAACAGGCGATTTTAGCCAACGCTAAAAAGTTAAAAGGCTCCAATATTAGTATATCAGAAGATTTCTCAGTGGCAGTGCGCAGGAAAAGAAAGTTTCTTTGGGAATTCGGCAAAAGGAATGCTTCTGACGGTGTTTTTGACGTGAGGTATCCTTGACATGTGTTACCTCCTCTTTTCTTCTCCCCTTCTTTCGTTTTATTTGGGACGTGCGATAAAAAGTGCATATATATATGCAGCGACCAAATAAATAAAGCCAGTTGATAGTTTGCGCTCTTTCCGTTTACTCTGTCCTTCCTTCGTGTGTTCGTCCGATTGAATGCGCAACGATTCCCACCACGAATAAGCACCTCATCGGAAAGATCACCACTGCACTTGGAAAAATTACCAAAATTACAATCAACGCAGTATTCTATGACATCCCGTGATATACTATTGCACCTGATAATTTGTGCAAAGGTGTGGTCCACGAAACAGGGCACGAAACCACACCAGAATATTTCGTGAGAGAGGTTGAAGCATCGTGCTACGAGGTCCTCACGTGCAGATGCCTCGGCATATCCGGAGTAATGGTGGTTACACTTTGTGGCAAGCGGGTCCCAGTCTTCGTCAACGCGTACGGGCAGGCTCTTCGCTGCTACCTCTACAAACGGACCATAAGTGCAGCATAACAGGGCACCGTGTTGACGTATGCCCACAGCCTCGTGACACACCAAAATGTCTAGTGTGCGGAGAACCATTATCAACGGATGAACATGAATGCCGCCCTTGCTGCATACTTTGCGGTGGCGAACAGCCCACGGCTGCTAAACCGTGTCCAAAGTGGTATTTGCTGCCAGTCAACCGACGCAAGCCATCCCAGCTGGTTTCTTCCCCCCGGGAGGCCCAGTCACTGTCCCCAGCCCCGGAGGCCATAGTCCACCATCATTGAAACCGCGGACAAGCACGTAGGAGTGGAGCCAGCCGAAGGAGCCGTTTTAGGAACCTGTCGGGGTCCAAGCGAGGAAACTCGTCGCGGAGCGGTTCCATCAGCCCCCAAGGATCTCCAGGCAGGAACACGGAAGGGAGAACGCAGGATCTTTGCCAGCAAAACGGTCCACGCAAGAAAGGACAAACGGTAAGCTGGGCAGAGCTGTCCCTATCCACATCATTCCCACTCTCTCCCACCAACTTCAACGCAACAACAAACACCGCAACCTATGTCAATTAACACCCAGCAACACCCTCAGAAGCCCCCACCTACGGCACGCGCAGACTATTGCACACGAAAGGCGTTGAACGAAATAGCTGTTTTACTAAGGAAAGAATTCACCGCTATGATGGATGTACAACTGCAGAAAATGAAGGATTGCATTATGGTCGATCTAACAGCCCCACTTCAACAACTAATCCAGCAGGCCCTGAAACCGGCCGTTCAGCAGATTGTAACAAATGTTAAACAACAGATAGCGGCTGCGCTTGGCCAACTGCCTATTGCTCCGCCTGCACCCAAACGTTCCTCGTCCTCAACACGCGAAGCACAGCGAACAGACCCCTACATCCGCCCTTCCCATTTCTTGTCATCATCTCGAAAAACCACCCCACCAACCGCGGCTACTGCAGTCCCGCTTGCCACCCCTCCACCAAGATTTAGCGCAGTCCGAAACGCCTTCGTGTACCAACGAGGCCCCAGTATTGGATGAGCATGGCAAGAGACCGTAAGTAAATGCGTGCCACCCCCAACTCATACGTTTGTGGCAGTGGAATTGCAGGGGCTACCGTAGGAAACGCGGAGCTCTAATGCAATTTCTCGCAACATAGCCGAATGCTCCCGGTGTAATAGCGTTACAAGTGCAATGTACCCCTACACTTTTCGGCTACAACACATACGCGGACGCAACAAACAGTACATCGCATCGCATAGCTACATTAGTTTCTAAGCATATTCCTGTCACAGTACACACCCTTCAAATCTCCTCCATCTCTCATGTACTTCTCGAATTGGCCCCATGCTTTCGCTCCAATAGCAGGCTGTACGTCTACAGTGCACCAAACGCCAGGAAGGCTGACTTTGGTCATCTCTTTGTACAACGATGCAAAGTGGGTAAGCACATATTGATTCTAGGAGACTTCAGTGCCCCCCATACAGCCTGGCGGCACGAAACAGAAACGCCCAAAGGCCACCGACTTGTACCGGCTCTCGCAGTTGATCGCATGACCCTGCTGACGGAACCTGATGAACCCACTCGCTTTCGTAATAGCATCAGCAGTAGAGTGCGCATTTGGGCCGTTTGGTACATGTTCAACGATACGAGAAACAGCGCGAAACACGGGACAGTGAATGAGACGGACAAAGCGCTGTTTCAGCGCTTGGTCCGTCTCATTCACTGTCCCGTGTTTAGCGCTGTCTTTCGTATCGTTTAGCATCAGCAGGGACACATGCCCCGACCTCATGATAGTCAGGGGGGTTAGTCACCACTCTTGGTGCAACTTCATGGTGAATCTAGGCAATGATCATAATGTACTATCTACAGAGCTCCAGGTAGCAGCCACGCGCGCCACTGAACGCATCATAAAAATAACAAATTGGGATGCATTTAGGCGGCGTAACCGTACATCCACTACCCATCAGACGTTTTACTCCCTTGAGGCTGAGATCAAGCAGCTACAGTCCGAACTTAAGACAGCTGCGAAATCTATCACTGCGACCACGCAGACGCCGGATGTGGACCGGCATCTGCTGCATTTTTGGGATGCCCACAGAGGCTTTACACAGCGGTGGCGCCGGCAGAATTATAACCGGAAACTTCGTCTCCACATCGCCCAACTAGCTATTGAGGCAAATGACTACGCGAACACCCTTACTAGCCACAATTCGCATAACGTCTGCAATCGCCTCAATGACACGCTAAGTACACCTCGAACGTGGCGTACACTCTGCGCTCTAAATCCCACGAAAACAAAAACACACACTGCTAACACATTCCGCGCCATCCTCCACAAATCAGGGCTCGACAATACCACTATATTGCACACCTTACATCAACGTTATGTTTTGATTTATAAATAAATAAATAAATAAATAAATAAATAAATAAATAAATAAATAAATAAATAAATAAATAAATAAATAAACGTTATGTAATCACGGGTGCCCATCCCGCCTAACATGATTACCCACACGCGCACAATACACCTCCAGACGGCAACATTATAGAAGCAGAAGTTAGGGCAGCCTTGCAAAGCATTAGGCGTAACACTGCATCCGGGGCTGACCGGATTACGTACACACTTCTGCGTAATTTAGATGATCAGGCAATCGAGAATTTAACCGCTTTTTGCAGCGAACATTGGAATAACGGCATGCTACCACATGACTTGCGGCACGCAGAAATGTTTATTCCAAAGCCTGGCAAGCCGCTATCCCTCCATTATCTTCGACCTATATCCTTAACATTATGTGTAGCTAAACTCTGAACGCGTAGTCCTCTCCCGACTCCAGCCATTTCTCAGACACTCACTTTTTCCCGGATACACTCTTCGTCTACCGTCCTGGTATTTCTACATAGGACGTTTTACTGCACTTTAGGATGACGTGTTGAATAGCCCCACTTCATACCAGGTGCGGGCCGTTCTGGCCCTAGATCTCAAGGGCGCATTGACAACATCTCCCACGACCTAATTCTTGACAATCTCACTTCCTCTCAGCAAGGCGCGCGTATCTACAAATATGTTAGGGCATTTCTTTCTAATCGCACGGCCACCATTGGAATTGGAGACCTCCGGTTGGACGTCATTAGTCTATCAGGCAGAGGAACACCACTGGGCTCTGTCCTTTCGCCGACTTTGTTCAACGTGGCTATGGTTAAACTTCCTTCATTATTACAACAAATCCCCAACATCCAGCATGTCATCTATGCAGATGATATTACCATTTGGGCAACCAAAGAATCAGACGGAACCATTCAGGATGCTCTCCAGGAAGCTGCGTCTGTTGTAGAAGACTATGCTGCTACCGGCAGCCTTACGTGCTCAGTGGAAAAGTCGGAATTGTTATTGGTTCACAAGCGGCGCCGCAAAACCGATGATTCACTGACATTTTACTGTTTCTTGATGGCCGTCCTATCCCTCAGGTACCTCGACTCCGTATTCAAGCCTCTTAATTCAGTCTGATGGCAAGGCCTCGCACAGTACGCACCTTCTGACTCAGAAGATAACACAAATTACACACATGGTTCACCGCATCACCAATCGCAGAAGAGGCCTCTATCAGAAGGATGTCCTCCGCTTAGTACAAGCAGCCATAGTCGGCCTACCTATCACCTTCCCTATCATAATTTCACACTTGCTCAAACCAAACAGATGGACATCCTTCTATGGACAACGGTGAGGGCGGCTCTCGGCTTGCTTCCACACGCATCTACGCAACGCCTTCTTCAACTTGGTGTCCACCGCACCGTAACCGAGCTGCTCGAGGCCCAGCACAACAGTGAGCTTCAACAACTAGCGCAGACCCGTCAGGGCTGCGCCATTCTTTCTCTTCTTGGGTACACCATTCGTAGAAAACCCACACAGGTACCGTAACATAAGGTTGCTCCTACTCCTTCCGCTCTAATCAACCACGCAACATGAATCCCCGCCGCCACGGGGGTCGTCGACGTGCCCGAGTTCAGGCTATGACACCTGTCTTTGGTGATGGCACCACAGACTTTCAAGTCCTTTACACTAATGCGGCACGCTACAGAGAAAAGCACAGATGCCCTTGTGACGTCTGCCACACTTCGCACTACGGACAGTGGTTCACCTGAGGAGGGAGCTCTTGCACTCGTCATTGTCACATGACGTCCCTGTCATCATAGTGACAGACCAAAGCCTGCTTGCAGTGCCTTCGCTCAAGGAATTGTGGCTGCACATACACACAATATCCTGTCTTGTGTCTCGCCGTCCGCACTACGTCCGGTACGTATCGTATGGACTCCTGGACACGCCTCTCTCCATGGTAATGACCGCATTCAGGACGTTGCGCAAGGTCTGACCGGCCAGGCACCATCGGAAGAGTTGTCTAATCCAGACGACGCACCGACAAAACCACCAAACTACAACGCGACGCTGGAGTACCACCGACAGAACCGTTACATATATCGTCCTTCTCATCCCTCACTTAACAGAGCAGATGCTGTCTCTTTGAGGCAACTGCAGACTAACTCATTTCCTTGCCTCCACATGCTAAATCTCTTTCATCCAACTCTTTACCCCTCCTACTGTGGATCCGTACCGACAGTGTACCACTCCACGTGGGAATGCCCTGGCCCATGGGGCGTTCCTCCCATTACCAATCCTACCCCTTCCTTTTTGGAGTCTGCGCTGCTCAGCTCACGCCGACAGGAACAGCAGCAGCTGGTCCAGCGTACCCGCAGGGTCGCGCAAGGCAATGGAGCCCTAGACTGAGGGCCCCACGCATCGATGGTTTTCTGCAAATTAAAAAAAAGATTGCTGATCCCTCTGTCATAGCAATCGGTATAACACGAAAGTGAAACGTGTCGTTACAGAAGTAGATGATTGCTTAGAGTGCATTTGTATAGCTTGTACAATGGCTACAGGTGTTTGGCAGATGTAGCATTGCTTGTGGTGGGCATACTCACGTTGACGCCTAGTGGCACATCTCCGTACCGACGACTAACGCCCATGATCACGATTTAACTCATGCGGCAGGTGAAGTTCTTAACATACACGTGGACACCGCATATATGGTCAATCGCACACAAAGATGGCATCAACAAGTACATATTAAATACTGATACTCGATATGAACTGCTTCAAAGCGTCGTGAAACGCGAAGCGAAACGCTGCGCGCGTCGTATCTTGCCTCTAGCCTGGCCGTTAATTCTCACAGGGCGAGCGGGGAACGTGGTGCGACAGCCAGGCGAGCATCGGGGAGCTATTTTTCGATATAGATGGATGTTATCAGCGAGGCTTGGGCTAAAGCCACCAGCTCGTGGTGCGTTAAAGCATTGGCGAAATTACAATTCTATTGGAAACGCGCCGAATAGGACGGTCGTAGCAACAGCGCGTCTTTTTTTTTTTGGAGCCTGCTGGCACACATGTAACCGCCCCGTTATAAAGGAGACAAGGTCTGGGTACGGGCTAGTTGGTATTCCATTTTTTTAAATTGTGATCACAGCGCAAAGTAAGACACGAGACAGAGAGCAACGAAGACGAGCGCTGACTTCCAACTAAAATTTATTGCGAACAACAAGCAATTTATGAAAAAACGACATGCGATAAAAATCTCATATGATAAATGATCGACACCCCCTCCGAAACACGAAGCCAACATGATCAAGCACTCTAAAGCACCAAAACGGGAACAGCCTGTTAAAAAGAAACCTAGCGCATGTGTGGGTGCAGGAAAGCAAGTTCTTTATCAGTCAAAGCTATCGAAGGCTTACTAACAGAGCCACCTTCAGCGATTGCTGCGGCCTCTATGATGAGTCTTGTATTCTCGTTGGGGTGCCTTGCTAATATAGCCGTCTTTTCAAAGAACGGAATACAGCCGCATTGTGCGCAATGCACACCTAGAAAGCCCTCTCTCCCTCTCCTCACTTTGTTGTGTTCCTGCAGTCGGATATTCAGGCATCTACCTGTCTGCCCTATGTAAGACAGACCACAAGACAGAGGTATCTTGTACACTACCCCTTTTGAACAAGGAACGTACTTCTTGTTATGGTTAATACTACATGAACTACGCGCCTTGGCAACAGGATTAGTCTTAACACAAAGCTGTGAAAGTTTCTTAGGAGCCGAAAAGACCATGTCAACACCCACTTTTTTTCCTATTTTCTTTAGTTTGTGGGATACGCCATGAATATACGGAAGAACGGTTATTTTTCTGCGGTCATGTGATGCAGGCTCGACGCTCTGGGGTCCATCACCTGACTTACTGCGCAGCTTTTCTGCGACTGAAACCAGAAGCTTGTCAGGATACCCGGCCGCCTTCAACCGAGCGATTTGCGAACGGAAACTTAAATCAATTGAATGATGACAGGATTTTACCAAAGCATTATGCAAGCCGCCGTCTTCGTTGCTCTCTGTCTCGTGTCTTACTTTGCGCTGTGATCACAATTTAAAAAAATAAAGGAGACGCTCAAAGCATCCAACCATCCATCCATCCATCCATCCATCCAAGAGCGCTGCGACAGGAAAGTGTCAAAGATAAAAGGCACGTTCATGTATCGTATATGCATTGCCACGCCCGCTTCTTGTTTATTTTGACGTATTCGGGTTTGACCAGCAAGGACGGTTAGCACCGCTCGACGCTGACCGCGCCGCAGTGCTTGAGAAGCTTCGCGAGTTTAGTACATCACTTAGTTAAGATTGCGCGCAAGACGCGAATAGCCTAGATTATTCCAGAGTTTGCGCGACCACCAGTGATAAGACTGGAAAGTTCGATGCGTGATGTATAAAAGACGGCGCGTCCGAGCCATGGGCAGATTATCGACGGCCGACGCTCCGTTCGCCGCTATCAGTGTGCAATGTGGATCGCTGTAGTTTGAGTTTTCGTTTGACGGCCACAAGTTCGTCCAAATAAAGAGTTTCGTTTTGGACCCGTCGACTGCTGGCTTCGTCAGCGTCACGCGTCACGACCACGTGACATCTGGTGGCGGTGCTGTTCGTTCATGTTCCGGACGCCCCATCAAGCCGTGAACCCAGTCCCAATCGCGGAGGAGGACGTCAACGCCCACCCCGACCAGCGAGCTAGCTGCAGGCAGCGAGGCCTACCACCAGAAAACGGGCCCCTACCCGACAAGGCCCTGAAGACCAAGGCCATGAACACGACTGCGGCAACGATGACAGCCACTCTACCACCATCCAGGACAGTCGTGCTGCATCAGCCCAGGGAGCCACCAACCTTCCCAGGATCGTCCTTCGAAGATCAAGAAAGCTGGCTCGAAGCGAACGGCCGGGTGGCCGTTTTCAACGCATGGAGCAGCGAAGACAAGCTACGGCATGTCTACTTCGCCTAGGAGGACGCAGCTAGAACATGGTTCGAGAACCAAGGGCAACACGGGACTTTATAGGTACCGGACAACATTCACCAGCGTCGTCCGCAAGGAAAGGGCCGAGGCTCATCTCGAAACGCGCGTGCAGCTGCCAAACAAAAACATTGCGCTCTTCACAGAAGAAATGACCAGGCTGTTCCGTCACGCAGATCCTGAAATGCCGGAGGAGAAGAAACTTCGCTTCCTTATGCGAGGAGTCAAGCAGGAGCTCTTCGCCAGACTGATGCGGAACCCACCGAGCCGCATCCACGTATTTGTCTCTGAAGCGACATCGGTTGAGGAGACGCTAGAAATGCGCACTCGACAGTAGAGCCGTCGCCTGATTCCCAACAGCGCAGCTGTGCACGCCCTTGGCTCCGACGACCTGCGCGAAACTATCCGAGCCATCGTGCGAGAGGAGCTCCGGAAGTTGTCTTTTCCACAGCCTGAGGTGACGTCGATTGCCCAAGTTGCGCGCGAGGAAATACAGCAGTCACTTGGGGTTCTTCAGCCAGCAAAGCCTCAGCCGCAAGCTATCAGCTACGTTGCTGCAGTCCGCCGTCCCGTTCCCGCTCCGCGCCCAGGTCAAGACGCTGCACAACCGCACTACCGTCGCCGACGCCGACGCCACCACCGCCGCCATACCGTCCTCCTGTTAACCAGTGGGCAAGACGTCTGTGGGCAAGACGCCTGCTGACGGGTTTATGGCGCTACACTGCCATAAATGCACGTGCCGACCTAATTTTGAACAGACTGTTGTAGTTAGCAAGAAGAAGTCCGAAATCACTAGATTAGTAATCGAAGCTGAACAGATAGACTATTTTGGCTAAAGTTGTGTTACCAAAACGTCACTATCCTTGAGCAAAAAGGAATTAGACTACCTGCGCAGGTGTTAAGATCTGTCTGGTTGCCGGTGATGCAGAAGCGGTCAATTTCATTCTAAAAAGACAGGGCGTGCAAACACGGACACAAGAAAGAAGTCAGGACACCACAAATTTCGTCATAGGTGGTTTTTAACCCTGTCATGTTGTTGATTGTATCTATTGCTGGTTTTTTCATGTTATATGCTAGTGGTCACGTGAATGTCGTGTGCAAAAATAGGTATATAAATGCTGCTGGGCGAGTTGGTTCATACTTGCAAGGAAAGAATACTGATGCGCACACACATAAAAACACGGACTCAGGAGACTCGGACGAGCGCAAACTTTCAACTAACTTTATTTTTCGTCGGCAACAATATATGCCATCAGTCACGTGGTCACAACGCTAATCGCTTTTCACTGTCAGATCACAACAAGCCACGCAAGAATCTCTTTTCACCATGCAATAAGGAAACAGTAGACTGGCTAACGCGCTCGTCCGAGTCTCCTGAGTCCGTGTTTTTATGTGTGTGCGCATCAGTATTCTTTCCTTGCATAGGTATATAAGTAGGCTTGGTGATGGAAAATAAACGTTTTTTGTTGTCAGTAGCGCCAGTGTGTGTGCCCTTCTTCCCTTCGTCCTTGTCTTTTCGCGCCCACATCCAAGAACCATGACAGACCAACAAGCCCGCACCGCTACCCTTGTTAGCCAGTGCTGCGCGCTGGCTAACCGCCCACACGTACCGCCGCTGCCAGTACAGTCAGACGGGCCTACGCGGCTTCGCCGTCAACGCACCGCGTCCACAGCGCGGTGAGTGACCACGTGACATCGCCGACTACTTGGCCACAACTGAACGGACACTTCGACATACGTCGCATTCGCCGTCGCCTGAACACTACCGGTCCCCTCAGCGAGGACAGCAGTACAGCGGCCCTATGCGGGGCCGTTCCGCGAGCCCATATCCGGAATACTAAGGGCAGCAACGGATGGAGATGCGGTTGCTGTACTACGAACTACCCAAGATCCTCCGCCGCCGACGACGACGCCACGACGAAACCTTAAGAACACGACGCAAACTAGACGGAGCGCTGACGACCAAACAGCGCGGCCGGAAGAAGACCTGGAACAGTGGAACAAGCCGACGTAGCCGTGACCCGACACCGCGACCTAAGTGCAACGAAGGACGACGAACTAGCGACCTCAACGTTTTTATAGACGGCTACAGCGTCACAGCTCCCGCCGACAGCGGAGCCGACTATTCTGTCATCAGTGGACCGTTCGCCAGGGACTTGAAGAAAGTCAAGACCGCCTGGGAAAGCTCCGAAATTCGGACCACTGGAGGACACCTAGTGACGCCGGCGGGAATCTGCACAGCGAGGGTCACCATTAACAACCGGATGTATCCCGCGAATTTAGTTGTGCTACAGCTTTGCTCGAGAGACGTCATCCTTGGTATGGACGCTTGCATACCGAGGATGAGAGACGTCATCCTTGGTCTTAAGATTGCATGATGCAGTCATTCACCTGAGATCCGAATCGATAACACTATCCGCAGAAAAAGCATTACCACCGCCCACACCTCCAGGAAGGCACACCTTAAATGCGCTGGAAGACCATGTCACCCTCCCCCCTCGCACCAGCGTCATCATTCCGCCGGCATTCAAAAATCAGCAAACCTGGAAGCCGTCGTTGAACGAGACCAGCACTTGTTGATCAACCGAGAGATTTGCGTCGCAAGAGGAATAGCCGAGCTGCGTGGAGGGAAAGCAACAGTGGTGGTCAGGAATTTCAGCAACGAGTACAAGCACGTGAAGTTGTGGAAGCCACCAATGCGTTCGCCCTCGCCGATTCTTCCGAGCCCACTCCGACGAACCAAGCTCCCCAGTCAGCTTTCGACGTCAAACCGAGCCTTCCGAAGCATAAGCAAGAACAGCTCAAAACCCTGCTCCTGCAATACCAGGACTGCTTTTCGTCGTCGTCGAAAATTCGGCAGACCCCAGTCGCAAAACACCGCATCATAACAGAGGAATATGTCAGGCCACTCCGCCACAGCCCGTACAGAGTTTCGACGCGAGAACGCGAGGCCATAATGAAAGAAGTCGACGAAATGCTAGGCGACGAACTCATCCAGGTTTCCAAGAGTCGGTGGGCGTCACCAGTGGTGCTGGTGAAGAACGAGGACGGCCTACGCTTCTGCGTCGATTATCGCCGCCTGAACAAAATCACGAAGAAGGACGTGTATCCTCTCCCACGTATAGACGACGCCCTGGATCGACTCCACAGCGCGAAGTACTTTTCGTCGACGGACCTCAAGACCGGCTACTGGCAAATCGAAGTCGACGAGAGAGACCGAGAGAAAACTGCCTTTATAACACCAGACGACCTCTTCGTGTTCAAGGTCAGGCCCTTTGGTCTTTGCTCGGCACCTGCGATGTTCCAGCCTGTTATGTACACCGTGCTCGCAGGACCGAAGTGGCAGACGTGTCTTGTGTACTTGGATGACGTTGTCATTTTTGCCTCAAACTTCAACGAACACCTCCGGCGCCTTGAAGTTGTACTTCAAGCAATCAAGACCTCTGGACTCACCCTAAAGCCAGAAATGTGCCGCTTCGCGTACGACTAACTGCTGTTCTTGGGCCATGTTGCTAGCAAGTCTGGAGTTCGCCCGGACCCGCGGGAAACAGCTGTCATTGCTGCCTTTCGGCCGCCGACCGCCAAGAAAGCCGCACACCGATTTCTGGGCTTGTGCGCCTATTACAGAGGGTTCGTCAAGGAATTTTCACGGATCGCCGAGCCACTGACTCAACTCACGAAGACCGACGTCGAATTCAGGCGGGAAACGGCGCAACTTCAAGCATTTCAAGAATTGAAACGACGCCTGCAGACGGCCTCCGATACTTGCGCATTCCGACGAATACGTCAATACCAAAATCCACACCGACGCAAGCTGCGTAGGACTCGGCGGCGTCCTTGTGCAAAAGAATGATGGACTGCAAAGGGTTAAAAGTTATGCTAGCCTTTCGCTATCTAAGGCAGAAGCCAACTATTCCACAACAGAAAAGGAGTGTCTTGCCATCATCTGGGCTACATCCAAGTTTTGCCCCTACCTGTACGGCCGGCCCTTCAAAGTTGTGAGCGACCACCACGCCTTGTGTAGGCTAGCTCACTTAAAGGACCCTTAAGGCCGCCTCGCACGGTGGAGCCAAAGACTTCAAGAATTCGACATTACGGTCGTTTACAAGTACGGAAGAAAACACTGACGTTGACTGCCTGTTTCGTGCCCCCGTGGACCTGCAGCCGCAAGATGACCATCATGATGACTGCTTCTTGGGAACCATAAGTGCCGACGACTTCGCTGAACGACAGCGATCAGACCCGGAACTCAGAGGCCTTATGGAATACCTCGAGGGCAAGACCACCGTCGTTTCGAATGTATTCAAGGGAGCGCTGGCGTCGTTTTTCTTACGCAACGGCGTTCTGCAAAAGAAGAACTTCTCACCACTTCGAGCCAAGTAACTTCCCGTGATGCCTTCAGAATTGCGACCAGAGGTCCTCCACGCCCTACACGACGACCCGACGGCTGGACACCTCAGTGTTTCCCGCACGCGCGCGAGAATACAAGAAAAGTACTACTGGCCTCGCCTCACTGCCGATGTCACCCACTACGTAAAGAAGAACCGACGTTTGGGCGAGTTGGATTACGTTAAACATGATGAGTGGTTTTCAGCGCAAACGAAAGAAGCACAGCGAAGAAGGAGGAACACGAACACCAGCAGCTACGTAGAGACTTGCCGAGTCTGTCAGCGACGGAAGACGCCGCCGAAAGGCCAGCTGAGCTTCTTCAGCCGATGGAGCCACCTCGGCGACCGTTCCAGCAGATCGACGTGGATCTTCTGGGGCCGTTCCCAACGTCGACTTGCGGTAATAAGTGTATCGTCGTAGCTACCTACTACCTGGCCCGCTACGCCGAAACACGGGCGCTGAGCAAAGGCAGTGCCACCGAAGTGGCGAAGTTCTTCATTGAGAACATCGTCCTACATCATGGCGCTCTAGAGGTCTTCATCACGGACATAGGTACCGGTTTTACTAAGGACCTAACTCAGGCAATTCTGAGATACAGCCAGACAAGTCATCGCTGCACAACGGCCTACCACCCGCAGACAAATGGCCGCACTGAGCGTCTGAACAAGACAATCGCTGACATGCTGGCCATGTAAGTACGTTGACGTCGAACAAAAGACCTAGGATGCCAACCTTCTGTACGTGACCTTCGTATACAACACGGATGTGCTAGAAACGACGCCTATTGACGCCCTACAAGTTGGTCTACGGAAGGAACCCGGCAACGACGCTCGATGCCATGTTACCCAACATCCCATGCGAAAAAAAATGTCGACGTCACTGTTTACCTTCAGCGCGCCGAAGAAGCCCGACAGCTCGCCCGCCAAGACATCAAGAATCAGCATCTCACCGACAATCGCCGTTACATTCATCGACAACGCTTCGTGGAATACCAGCCCGGCGACCGTGTTTGGGTCTGGACGCCGATACGCCGACGTCGGCTCAGTGAAAAACTTCTTCGGTGATACTTCGGGCCATAAAGGTGCTTCGACGTCTCGGCGCTCTTGATTACGAGGTCATCGCGGACGGCATTATGAACTCCCAGCGACGCCGCGCACGACCTGAAGTTGTCCATTTCGTGCGCCTTAAGCCGTTTTTTGCGCGTTAACGAACCTGGGGACTCTACTTTTTTCTTTTGTATTGTAATTTATTTGTGTATGCACTTATTTTTTTCCCTCCTATGTTCTGTCACAAGCATCGGGACGATTCTTTTTCAGAGGGGGGCAATGATACGCCCGCTTCTTCCTTTATTTTGATGTATTCGGGTTTGGCCAGCAAGGACAGTTAGCAACGCTCGACACTGACCGCGCCGCAGTGTTCGAGAAGCTTTGCAATTGTAGTAGATCACTTTGTTAAGATTGCGCGCAGGACGCGCGCAATCTAGATTATTCCAGAGCTTGCGCGACCACCAGTGATAAGACTGGAAAGTTAGATGCGTGATGTATAAAGACGGCGCGTCCCAGCCATGAGCACTTTATATGTTGGCCGCTATCGGTATACAGTGTGTATCGCTGTAGTTTGAGTTTTTGTTTCACGGCTGCAGGTTCGGCCAAATAAAGTTTCATTCTGGACCCGTCAACTGCTGCCTTCGTCAGCGTCATGGCCACGTGACATTGTAGTTTTATATAGCTGCTATCCACCACTCTCGGCTGGCAACCCTGTTTGGCTGCGAGCCCGTGGGTGGAACGCAATAAAGATTATTAGCTATCTTGTATGTGCCCATGCATGGTGTCAGAAGTGGTTTTGTGACTTTTTCGGCAGTAGGGCCACAAAGTAAGCCAGTGGAATGGAGTTTCTGAAGCCGCCCGCCGAGCTCGTACTATCAGGCAATGTCGCGGAGAACTGGAGGCGCTTCTGCCAACGATTTGAGTTGTTCCTCAAGGCGACAGAAAGTGCGGGTGGACGCGCAGACGTTCAGAAGATAGCCCTTCTTCTCAATGTGGCTGGTGAGGAGGCTCACGACGTGGATTACCACTTTTGAAGACAGTTCAAAGGATACATACGATACAATCGTCAAAGTTTGAAGATTACTGTATGCCGAAGAAGAATGAAACCTACGAACACTACGTACTCCGCATGCGCGTTCAAGAGGAAGGCGAACCGTTGGAGAAGTTTTTCCGACACCTGCAGCTAAAGATGCAGCCGTGCCAGTTCTCCCACCTAAAGGACTCACTTCTGCGGGACCAGATTGTGTACGGCATTACCGACCGCAAGGTATGTCAACGAATGCTCCGGGAGCAAGACCCCTCATTGGTGCAAGCGGTTCGCATGTGTCGAGTGGAAGAAGTGTCAAAGAAACAGGATGAAATATTCCAGGAAACGCACAAAAGCGTGCCCAAGGTGAAGCAAGAGACGCAAATTGAAATCTCGGGGCTCGAAGAAACGCGCAACGCTGTGGCGAGAATGAACAAGGGACACCAAAGTGCACCTAGAAGAACAAACTTCAGCGCGTCTAGCGGGATGGACAAGGGACCCCAGCGTTCGACTCTGGACAAGAGCGTCAGCGCGTCGTGCAAGAGATGCAAGCTAGCACACAGCAGCAACGCATGCCCAGCGTTTGGAAAGATATGCTGGAACTGTGGCAAGAAAAATCATTTCGCGAGCTGCTGTCGGCAAGTGCACGAAGTTTCCGAGGAAGAAAACGCGCAGGTAGCCGTCGTCGAGGAGTTTGAAATACTGGATGTCAAGACGCGAGCTGGGGCTTGTCGGACTGGGTTGAGGCAGTGAGCCTCGAAGGTAAGGTTGCATATGTCAAGGGTGATACGGGTGCTCAAGCGAGTCTACTTCCGTTAAGTTGGGTTCGCCGGAACCTTAAAACTGCGAAGCAACGCAAATCTGCAACGCAACGCAACCCTGCGGAGCTACAGTGTTAGCGTCATTGAACATGTGGGTACCGTAACAGTGAGCACGGTGTGGAAGAAACGCAAGGCACTGCTAAAATTGTTCGTCGTCAAGAAGCACAACGGTGCAATATTTGACTTCGCGCTTGTGAAGAGCTTGGCACCACCAACATGGGTATTGCAGGTTGCAGCAGAAGCAGCATCGCTAAAGGCAGCTGTCCTGAAGGAATTTCCGGAGGTGTTGCAAGGTCTTGGATGCGTGAAACGTCCATACAAGATGGTACTACTTGAGAAAGCGCAGCCCGTCGTGCATCCAGCGAGAAGCGTGCCTCTTGCACTGAGACACCCGTTACGAAAGGAATTGGACCGCGTGGTGACAGCAGGGATTATGCGACGTATTCAAGAACCGACAGATTGGGTGAGTGGTCTTGTCATTGTACCTAAAAAGAATGGACAACTTAGAGTGTGTCTCGATCCGCAACACATCAACGCTAACTTGAAACGTGAGCATTTCCAACTGCCCAAACGCGAGGAATTCCAGGCGCAACTGGCTGGCGTGTCTCACTTCTCGAAACTCGACGCAAATTCTAGGTTCCATCAAATCCCACTGGATGAGGCCACATCAAACACACCTACCATGGCAACGCCATTCGGTCGGTATCAGTACTTGCGGTTACCACTCAGAATTAGTTCTGCGCCGGAAGTCTTTCAGGAAACCATGAGCGAGATGTTTGAGGACTTGGCAGGAACAAAAGTATATATTGCCGCGAACTATGCCTTCTCGTTCGTTACATTCAAGTGTTTCGTGGCCAGCGTCTGGCCGCGCCCAATTGTGTTATCTGTGCTTGAAGCGAAGTGCATGTTTCCCTCTTTCTCTGGCTATCTGATTTGATAGGGAGAGTTTCACCCTGTCGCCACTAGACCGGCGTTATCGGTTTAATCCGATGGTTGCGGAAAGGATAGCGCCGCGGCATTCGTTCTTCCGCCGACACTCGCTTTTTGTACGTAGCTCTGTTGGCTGTTACTTGGGCACTTGCCTTGTTCATTGAACTTAATGGGGAGCACATGTTCGCTCCAATAAACCTCGTTTTACCTAACAACCGTGCGTCGTCTCTGGCTACGTGACATTACTGGTGGAGGTGTGGGTATACGTCTTTCTTTGTGATTTTGTTCAGTCGTCGATAGTCGACGCAGCACCTTAGTGTGCCATCTTTTTTCTTCACGAGCACAACTGGGGCAGCCCAAGGACTTTTAGACGGCTGTATGACATCGTCGGCGAGCATGTCTTCAACTTGTGTCCGAATCGCTTCGCGCTCGTGGGCAGATACGCGGTAAGGGGATTGTCGCATTGGTCGGCTGCCCTCTTCGGTGATTATCCGGTGCTTTGTAAGGGGCGTCTGACGTAGCCTCGAAGTCGACGAGAAACACTGGCTGCAGCGGCAAAGCAAAGCCCTTACCTTTTCTCGTTTTTCTTGCGGCAGCGCCGGGTTCACGTCGAAGAGGTGAGCGGACTTGATGTCATCCGATTCGTTTTCAATGTCGGCGACAGCGATCACGTCACTTACTTCCTGAATTTCTTCGAGGAACGCGATGGAAGCGCCCTTGTTGAGATGCTGATTTTCCTCGGTGAACTTCGTAATTAGCAGAGCTGGGCAGTATCGCGATACAAGAGTATAGCGATAGTATTTCAGAGATACTTTTGAGTATCTGTATTTCTGTGTCGAGATACATTTGAAAAATGTATTTGTATCTCAGTAGTGAAATACATTTACGATGTGTCGCCTGTATCGCGATACTATGCAGGACACGGGTATCTCGTTACATTGTTTTTTTTTGTCGGAAATGAGTTGAGGCGTGTTTCCAATGGGGGAATGGCGTTTTTTTTCTTTTTTGTGCCAAGACAAGCAAAGGCGCGCCGCCGGTCGCCGACAGATAGGGCGACGATGCTTTCCCCGCAAGCACAGAATGACTCCATGTGGTAAAGCGCGCGACGCCGCAGACGGCAGAATCGCGGGGGCAGTGTTGTCGGCCTCTGCCGACGAAAGTCGCTCTCTCAAGGTTAGTGCAGCACGCCTAATTTTTTTCGGGTGGCAAGCCATTACTTCGCGACCCCCCGCGCGGGTACCGCCTTGGAACAGGCTTTGCAATGCTTCGCGCGCGTTCAGTTCTCAAAGCGGCGGCACTTCCAAAAGCAGTTCCCGTAGTCGCGGCGGAAATGACTAGAAGATGGCTATCTTTGACGCGCTTTCAGCCACCTCTCCAATGTCAGGGTGCGTTCCTAATTGATTACATGCGTGAAACAGTCTTTGTGGCAGCAGGCTCCCCCACCGCCGGAGCCGACTTCGCCTGTTGCTGCTTTCTGAAATGGGTGCTGGTAGCGTCGGTGGTGGTGACAGCTTCATTGAAGCCGACAGGGTCAGACGGCTTAGGATTCCGAAGATAGGGACAGACTTCGGATTCTGAACAGTCAGAACAACCCAAGTGAGGGCGGAAGCGTTTCGGTATCTAGATGACCCGAGAAGAGATATCGCCACGCTGCAGGGCAATCCGGCTATGAAGGCGATATTTCTTCACTATAACACGAATTTGTGCTCGCCTTCAGCGGTAGGCAGACCTTTTTTTCTTTCGTGAGTCTTGTGCTGAGGCTGAACCGACGCTGTTAGAAGACAGCCTATTTGAGAAGCCTACACAGCAACCTTCTCAGCAAAGCAGATCTTCAAAATAAATGTGTGCTTTTTTCAATTCACTGGTGGTCATTAGTGATCCGAGTGATTTGCTTAAAGTGTGCTATTTCTAGCATAGCTTAGTTCGTTCGCCAAGTATATCGATTTCGGTGTCCAATCCTTGTTACTGTTGCTGTGAAATAGTGTATTTTTATTGCAATTGACACTTGTAATTATGTCATTATTCTATTTATGTACTTTGTCCACCACCCTCCCCTGCAATGTCTTAATGGCGTTGAGGGTACTGTATTAAATAAATAAATGAAGTGAACGTTTCGATGCGCTGTAACTTTAATTACAACATTATGCTGCACTAATAAGTGTCTTTGCGTAGTATGAGCATCCTTCAAATAAAAAAAGTATTCCAGTATCTGTATCGCTGTAACTGTATTCCGGAATACTTTTTTCGTCTTATTGCAAAAGTATCTCCGAAATATCCCGTTACGTTAAAGGCAAATGTATCTCAGTATCTGTATTTTAGGCTTCCAGTTCATGTATTTCGACACCTGTATTCCGGAATACTTTTCTGAGTATCTCTGCCCAGCCCTGGTAATTAGGACATGAGACTTCCCCTGCTTCAACCGCACAATACTTCTTGCGACAGAGACACCGCGGTCCAAAAGTAAGCTGTGGTCGTTCTCCACGATAGCGTCGGTGTCCAGAGTGGCATCCTGAGAGTAGACGGCGATCATCAGGCTTGCACGGGGAGGCAGGGTGACAAGGTCATCGGCAATCCTCAGAGTAGTTTGTCGTTTGGCGCTTCGCTTCGTTGTCGCGGTGCGATCAGCCGAGAAACTGATTGACTTGGCTCGCAAATCAATAATAGCACCATGGTCGGTCAGAAAGTCCATGCCTAGGATTACATCGCGGGAGCAGCTAGGCAATATGACGAACGCAGCAAGGTAAGTGGTGCCGTTTATGGTGACACGTGACGTACAGGTACCACTAGGCGTGACGAGGTGGCCTCCTGCTGTGCGTATGTGCGGACCGTCCCAGCTTGTAGTCACTTTTCTCAGTTTCGACGCAAATGGTCCGTTCATCACTGAATAGTCGGCCCCCGTGTCGATTAGTGCGACTACGTCAAGGCCGTCGATGGATAGCTGTATGTCAGAAGTGGTCGCTCTCGAATTTCGGGTTCGTCTGTGTGTCGTATCACGGCTTGTTCGTGCTGATGGCCGGTGGCTAGGCGTCGTCGTTGTCGTCGTCGTTTTAACCACAGGCCTGGCTACGTCGGGTAGGTGTGCCGCCGTGTCGCTGTCGTCGTGGTGCGGGATTATGTCGGGGTCGGAACGGAGCGTCGGACTCTGGGCGCGTCGTGAGTCTTCGTCATTGGTGCGCCGGTGCGTCGCTGGAGGATTTTCATTTTTTCGCCGTGGTGCAACTTCACCTCCCGAAGCTGCTGCTTTTAGTTTCCCCTTCCTGGGCTGGGGGACCTTCCGCGTGAGAAGTCAGCGTTGCTGCGGCGACTTGCTGGTCCGTATGGGTGGGGCGACGGCGAACGGCTGACGCTAGCTGGTCCACGGCTAGTGTGAGACAGGTACTCGTCGATTTCGCTCGGCCGTTGGCCGGGCAAGGGGCGTGGAGCGTCGACAGAGAAACCTCGTAGGCCTAGTTGTCTGTAGGGGCAGCGGCGGTAGATGTGGCCGGCTTCTCCGCAGTGGTAACACAGCGGACGATGGTCGGGGGTTCGCCACACGTCGGTCTTTCTTGGCGTCGGGTGTTGCACCATAGGTGGTCGGCCGGGCGACGAAGAGCGGCGGTACGGTGGCTGTTGGCGACGAGTCAAGGGCGGGCGATGGGGGCCAATGGCAGCGGCGTAGGCCATTGCCTGAGGCTGACGGGGTGGTTCCGACAGCGTAAAAGTCCCCAGTGCTTGTTGGACCTCTTCACGGATCACATCGCTTAGGGAAGAGACTTCGGGTTGCGGCGCCACTGGGAGAAGTTTCCGCAGCTCCTCCCTTACTACTGCGCGGATGGTCTCGCGTAATGTATTTGTGGTAATACGCGCCGCGTCAACGCAGTTCGCATTCGCCGTGTCAACAAACTGGCGGTTATATTGCTTAGCACGCATTTCGAGGGCCTTTTCAATTGTGCTAGCCTCGGCCACGAACTCGGCGACGGTTTTGGGCGGATTACGGACAAGCCCAGCAAAGAGTTCTTCCTTCACACTGCGCATTAAGAGCCGTAACTTTTTTTCTTCGGCCATTTCAGGGTCAGCTCGCCTGAAGAGCCTCTTCATTTCTTCGACAAACACAACAACACCTTCGTTAGGGTGTTGCGTGCGCGTCTCTAACAAGACCTCGGCCCGTTCCTTCCGCGCAACCGTGGTGAAGGTCGTTAAAAACTGCCTCCTAAATCCCTGCCAAGATTCGAGGGAGCTCTCATGATTTTCAAACCACGTCCGAGCTGAATCAGTAAGGTAGAAGAACAGGTGCCTTAGTGTCTCCTCGTCGTCCCAGCGGTTAAACAGCCTCACCCGTTCAACTTGCTCCAACCAGTCTTCGGGATCCTCTGAGGGGGACCCGTGAAAGGGTGGCGGCTCCTTGGGTTGCTGAAGGACTACAGGAGGGTTGGTAGCGTTGGTCATAGTGGCAGCGTTGTTCATGGTGGTGGCCACGACGTCTTCGTTCTTTACTTTCTCCGGAAGCAGTCCAAACTCCGCCAGAAGGCCTCGCTGTCGGCGGCTGGTGCGCGTTGGGCTTGCCTGGCGACTTGCCGGAAGTATAGGGTTCATATACCCCGCACCTCCACCAGTAATGTCACGTAGCCAGAGACGACGCACGGTTGTTAGGTAAAACGAGGCTTATTGGAGCGAACATGTGCTCCCCATTAAGTTCAATGAACAAGGCAAGTGCCCAAGTAAGAGCCAACAGAGCTACGTACAAAAAGCGAGTGTCGGCGGAAGAACGAATGCCGTGGCGCTATCCTTTCCCCAACCATCGGATTAAACCGATAACGCCGGTCTAGTGGCGACAGGGTCAAACACTCTCCCTATCAAATCAGATAGCCAGAGAAAGAGGGAAACATGCACTTCGCTTCAAGCACAGATAACACAATCGGGCGCGGCCAGACGCTGGCCACGAAACACTTAAAAATAACGAACGAGAAGGCATAGTTCGCGGCAATATGGATGATATCCTAGTCTGGGCGTGTACCAGGCAGTGGCACGATGAGCGACTGCATGCTGTCTTAGCTCGCCTGAAGCACGAGAAGGTCAAACTGAATCTCGAAAAGCATCAGTTTGGGCTATCAGAAATTGTATTCCTAAGTAGCGTTATTAGTAAAAGTGGAATAAGGCCATCTGGTGAGCTCGTGGTGGTGGTGAGGGATTTTCCCCCGCCAAAAGACAAAAGAGCTGTTCTCAGGTTTCTTGCCTTGTTAAATTATTTCGGCAAGTACATCCCAAACTTGTCAGCTGAGACTTGAGTACTTCGTTCGCTGATCAAGAGTGACAGTGTGTTTGAGTGGTCAGAACCTTTCGAGAAGGAATGGCGAGAACTCAAGAAACTTCTGATTAAAGCACTATTCTTGGCCATTTTTGACGGATCAAGAGATACAAAGTTGAGGTGATTCACGGTCACTGACCAAGGCGGATGAGATGATCTGACGTTCTGGCTACCGGACTTTTCAGCAGATGATCGTCAAGAAGTGTGGAAACGAAAACAACCAAAGCGAGGACGTCTGCTCCCAGTCTTGAAGAAAGGGGGCGTAGTACGTGATCGCGAGGACCGCGGATAGAATATCAAGGCTAAAGTACACAGCAGCAGGACGCAGCGAAGTGATACACTGTGGTCAGGGAAGACAGAACCATACTGCGCAGGAACAGGCAGCATCTACTGTCAACCGAGGAGCAGTACGAACCCATCTTTACCGATGGCTGTGGTCAAAGAATGGACTGTTTTGGAAACCCGGAAATGCAGTCCAGATCTCAGTCGCCAGAGGGCCCCACTGCTCACGTAATGGACCATCTGCAGTTGCACAACCTCAACTACAGCCTCCCGCAGCGCCGTCCTCGCCAGCCGATGTGGTAGAACTCAGATCATCCAGACATCCTAGGCCCCCAGCAAGGCTGACCAACTACGAAAACTTTCACCAGCTCGCCTGACACTGACACAGTTGTGCTCAGCGATGTAGTCAGGCAGTGGGTACGACGACGCTTCAAAAATGTATTCTTGTGATATTTTGTAAGGGGTGTGCGGGGTGTGTCTCTGACTTGGCCGATCGTGAGCTTTCATTCTTTGTGTTAAAGGAGGGAATATGTATCGTATATATATATTGTGGTATGTAGCTGCTATCCACCGCTCTCCACTGGCAACCCTGGTTGGCTGCGAGCCCGCGGGTGGAACGCAATGAAGATCACTAGCCATCTCGTAGGTGCCAATGCAGCTTCCGTTATGTGTTTAGCGGTAGCTCTGTGGGCTAAGCGCCCCGAAGCCATCGTTGCAGACCGAGATGTCATGTGTTCGACTCCTGTCCACGGGACTTTTTCTTATAGTTTTTTCATGCAATTTGATGGCGTTCATTTTGCTGACGTATTTCCGTGACGGAAATACGTCATCAATGTCTTGGGGGAACCCGGTATAAAACACTTTCGTGTTCATAATAATAGAAGTTTATTCTCTCTCTTTACTCCGGAGCATTTGACACAGAACGGCAACCATCAGACGTGTGTCCACTACTCAAGCGCGTTGGTAGCAGCGGTGGTGACGCCGAATCGCACTAAATATGTACCGCATGTGGCTCTACGTCGACGAAATCATCGCACACGGCACCAACCAAAGCGTCATTTTTTCACCCGCCCTGCTACGCTGCCACGCGGTGCAGGTATCACCTTGAAACGGCCCCAGCGCCTACTACCTCTACCTGAAGCACTGGCCAACCACTTGGCATGCCCCTCACTGCGCGCAGGACACGTGGAGCAGTTGTACGAGCCCGACCTTTCCGCATCCGTCAACTGGAGTACCCGTGCCAGCACACTGAATGTACTACAGCACTGAGGTTAGCGTTGCGCCGACACCGCAGTTCATAGCAGCACCGCCGACCCGCTGACAACGTTAGCGGCCATGCTGGCCCATCTACGGGCACCTTTGGCTGCCGCGCCCGCTCGCGAACGATCTGTCCGCGCGGAGCGCTCTCAAACGATCTGTACACGTCATCGTGAGATCCGCTTGTGTATGACCACAGCGCGCTGGCGTCTACTTCATCCGCGGCACTTATCCCAGTGCCGACCACCGGAGCAGTCATGAAGACCCTGTGCCTATCCATGCTGATGACCTGGACTGCCCCCCACGGAGCCTTTCGTTTCGCAATATGAACACTTTTGTATGTACGACCCCATAATTTTTCACTTCGGCTTCAGTTCTGCGCGGGAGGGGGAAGTAATGTGTAGCGTAATCATCGCCCTTCATCATCATCATTAGCAGCAACATTTTCCAGACACTGCGCCGCAGTGCGAGCACGACCTTGCAAGTGCAGACTCTAGGGAATGTTTAGCTATAACCCTTTTCACAGTTTTGGAATGCGCCGACTTATATGGCAGCAATTCTTTTGTAGACATAGGCGAATAAAGCCAACAGGCGTGACACCTCTGCAGGGTAAATTTGCCCTGCAGAGGTAAATTTAGTAAAATTGCTAAACATTGCCTAGAGTCTGCACTTGCAAGGTCGTGCTCACACGTGATACAGAAGGGGTTTCAAAACCAATTGGATCGTCTGTCCTTGGCTGGTTTCCCTCGCACGCTCCTCATCGCCGTCGCCGAGTCGCTCCTCCAGAAGTTCAAGAGTGAACACCACGGTTCTGGGGTAGAGCAAGAGCGGAGAACGGTGAGACCTGAGGTCGTACCGTATATGCACCGGGTGGGGCACAACCTAAAGAAGGTTGCTAACAGGCATGGCGTGCCAATTGTTTTTTCTGCGCCACAGAAGCTAAGACTTTCAAAGGGCTCCAACCAAAAATGGGTTTATTTCCCGACGTTTCAGAAACAACTCGATTCCTTCTTCAGGGGGAGTGACAGCGGAAGAGTCGAGGTGCAAATCTTAACTTCTCTTTCGAGCCAGCTTAGAGTGTTGAGGGGGTTGCGGTTGCCGCGGTTGGCGTGGTAGCGTGGGATTGATGGGCTGGGGGCGGCCGGGGACAGTTTTGCTCACTTGCGACTTTGTTTGAATTCGTTTTTCTTGCTGTAGCTAGTCCGTGAATGTATACTGACGGCAGGTTTCCTTCGCATCGGTTTAAGTTGCCTTCGGTGTTTTGAATGAACCATGACTCCAACAACAGCCGTTTTTCTTGGTTAGTTTCTGTTGTTAGGATTTCGGTTTTTTCAAAGTCGATGTTATGGTCGGCATCTTCTGAGTGTTCTGCAAGGGGGTTCCGTTGTCTTGAGAACGTCCTGACGTCGTTTTTGTGCTGTTTAATTCTTTCGGTCAAGTTTTTTTGTTTCGCCAATGTATGCGGCCTGGCAGTTGGAACACTTGATTTTGTAGACGACGCCTTGCGCTCTTTCTCTTGGTGGAAGGTCCCTGGGTTTCGGTAGAAGAAGATTTATTGTGTTGGTTGGCTTGTGTGCGACCGTTATGCCTTCCTTCTTCAGGAGTCTGCTTAAGGCTTCACTGGTGCCTTTCACGTAAGGGAGAGAGATTCGATTCTGAGAAGGCGGCGACGCTGGGGGATCCGTTGGAAGTACTTTTCTTTTTTGTTGCCGGATTGCTTTCCGAATGAAATGGGGCGGGTAGCCCTTTTTTGGAGTTCGTTGAACACTGTGTTTTTTTCTTTCCTTCTGTCTGATTCTAACGTGCAATGCGTTTCCGTTCTTCTCACCAAAGTGTTGACTACTGATGTTTTGTGGCTTGCAGGGTGATTTGAATTAAAGTGCAGGTAGCGGCCTGTATGCGTAGGTTTGCGGTAGACTGAGAAACTTAGGGAATCTCCCACTCGCTTGATTAGTAAATCAAGGAATGGAAGGGATCCGTCTTTTTCGCGCTCACAAGTGAATTGAATGTCCGGTTCTATGGAGTTTAGATGGCTGAGTAGGTTGGTGAGCTTTGATGTCTTTATAATGCAGAAACAATCGTCCACGTACCTGAAGAACACTTTGGGTTTCTGTGCAAAGGTGCTCGGCCTCTCTCTTCGATGTTTTCCATGGTGATGTTGGCGACGGTCACGGAGATTGAGGCTCCCATTGGTGCTCCTCTTGTCTGCCTGTAGTATTCGCCTTTAAAGGAAAAATACATATTTGATAGGCAGAGTTCCAGGAGCCGATAGATTTCGTCCACATTCAAAGGGGTTCTCTCGTTCAGAGCACTGTCGCGTTATAAGGCATCCCGGGTTACGGTGACTGCCAGTTGTATCGGTATGCTGGTTGTATCGGTATCGGTATGCTGACTGCCAGTTGTATCGGTATGCAGTTGTATCGGTATGCTGGTGAACAGAGACAACACATCAAACGATACGAGGCACTCGTTCTCTAGCCGTAGCTTTGATGTCAGTCCGACGAAGTCCTTCGCGTTGCGCACATGAGACGCGGTCTTTCGGGTTAGGGGTGAAATTATCCGGTGCAGGTACGTGGAGAGTGATCGCATTGCTGAGCGCGAGAAATCTACTATTGGGCGCAGGGGGACTCCAGATTTGTGAATTTTCGGGAGGCCGTAGAATGCTGGAGCTGACCCTGTTTTTGCATATTAGTTGGAGGTAAAGGTAACGAAAGGTTGGTTTGTCCCGGAATATTTCTGCTAGCGTCTTGTTCAATATTTGTTGTGTTCCTGTGGTGGGATCCTTTTTTTAGCTTCTCGTAGTCTACAGAGCTAACAATGTTGATACTTTCTCCTCGTAGTCGCGTGTGTGCAAGAGAACGGTGGATTTGCCCTTGTCTATAGGTAGGATTACTATGGTTGTGTCGTAAGTCTTAATTAATTAACCCAACCAGACAGGCAAATCTGCCAAAATGTTCAGCTTTAAGCCGCAGAAGCTGTCTCAGCTATGCCCACGCATCCTATCTGATGGGAGAAAGAAAGGTGGTTGCGGCAAGAAGCGCGCCAAGTCGTACACAAAATGTGCCACCGGTGTTGTGTATGAATTCGCGCTATCCTGTGGCAAGACGTATGTCGGCCATTTCAATCAATCAAAGCAAATTTTATTTTCGCTTCAGGCAATACAGTGCATTGTCACTGCGAAAATAGAGGACCACAGAAAAAAGCTGCGCTTGCGCAGCTTGACTAAGCTCTGGTCACCCGTACAGCAGCAGTGACAGGACGAAACATCTAAGCAAGTCTATGTAGCCGCAGTATATACAAATGCTACTACCAAAAGTAGTTACCTAATCTACGTTGTTGAACTGAAAAAAACAAACAAACATGTATGTTTTAATGTGCAATCACTTTAGTAAAACCGGCTGCTGTAAATATACGAACATGAGTAGTTCCAACACATTTATATAAACAGATCTAGTAAGGTTTTTTAGTACAGTTAAGAACAGCAACATTTCTTTGTTCTAGTTCATTTAGTGTGGTTGCGAGTACGTAATCAAGTTTTTCTTTTCCATAATGGGTACGCGAGAAAGGAACGTGGTATGGTGGGTGATACCTGAAAGGATAGGAAATTGTATTTGCTCGGAGATTTGCTATTGACGGAAAGGTGCGTGAATGAGCGTGCGCGGGAACACGAGCTTTCACTAAAAGGTAAAGATGGGGCACATGTGCCGACCCACTGCAGTTCACATAAGTGTGAGCCGTGCTTGAATAAGATTCAGATTCTGGGTAGAAATGGGGACACCACGGCTCGAGAGTTGTTGGAGGCATATCATATCAAAGCACGAGGTTCCATGTGTATCAGTGACACTTCATTGTCTCTTTCGCAGGCAGAGCGCAAGTTCATAGATCACAGGTTGTGATTAGGGTGGTATGCGCTCGCTGTGTGCCTAGTTTGCTGCGCTATGTCTGTGCCTATATATTTGGTTGCACTGTCTCTAGAATAAACAGTCGAAAGTTTGCGCTCCCCTGGACCCCTTCCTTCGTTATTTCCTCGCGCAAGAAAGAGCCATATTTCGTGGCTTGTACTTAGACATGAACCGACTAGCCCAGCAACGTGTACTTCTAGACTACATTTCTTCTACAGTGGGCCCGTTCCAGAACTTAGACAACTCTGCTTTCAGTGTACAGTCCCTTGTAAACCGGATCGTCGACTCAACCTGTCGATCAAGGCTCATCGTCTTCTGTCTGCGGAAAGGCCATGTTCCAGAAGAAGTGAGTGCCCTATTCGGGGAAATCACACCTTCGTTTGGTCATGTTAAACGTGTATGCAAAATTTTAAATTCGGAACTGTGGCGGCAGGTGCGCTTATGTTTTGACCTGCTTCGAGCGCTGTGCTTCACTTTGGACCCGGATTGGCTAGCGCTGAAGAAGTTTCGCGATGCTAAGCGTTCAGCAGCCCACATCACTGAGGCAAAGTGGAACCAAGTGCTAAGGGATGCCCGCCGTTTCTTCCCCAAGAAGCCTGCTCGTACGGCCCGAGAAGGCCTTGTTGTGCTGGGGAATATTAGCATTCCAGAAAACGTACGCTGTGTACTCAACAAAGGTCCAAAGTTTAGTCAGGAACCTTCGTTGCCGGCTCCCGAATTACTGGCAATGAACCGACGAGTTGCCGGAAAAGCCGACGTGGAAGTTGGGGACCGTTGCATAAAAGAGGGCGTGGAAGCTCTAGCCAGAACCGGGGCAAAATCTTCCGTTTTACGTCACAAGGATCCTACGGGCGCTGTTGTGTCATTCTTCAAGGGCAACAATTTGTGCCTGCTTCAAGCAGATAAAATTGGTAGCTTCTTGGCAATGGATGCGGATTCGTACAAATTCAAGGCAGGACAGGCAGTCAACAAGAACTTCGTCATAATAAAAGCCAGCGATACAAGAGTGAAAAGCAAGGCGGTGGCTCTGTGCAAGGACTTGGGACTTGAAAAAATTGCACGGTTTATTTGAACTAGCAAGAACAACGCCCTTTCTGTGTTCTTCACGGCCAAGACGCATAAGCCGGACGTTCCTTTTAGGACGATTGTGAGTGAACGAGGTACCTGGCAGAATGTTATTAGTAAGTTTTTAATGAGGCAGCTAAATTCGTTTGCAGTGAATGACCCGTTTAGAACTGAAAATTCGTCGCGTGTTATCCACTTTTGCCCCGCCACGGTGGTCTAGTGGTTATGGCGCTCGACTGCTGACCCGAAGGTCGCGGGATCGAATCCCGGCCGCGGCGGCTGCATTTTCGATGGAGGCGAAAATGTTTGAGGCCCGTGTACTTAGATTTAGGTGCACGTTAAAGAACCCCAGGTGGTCGAAATCTCCGGAGCCCTCCACTACGGCGTCTCTCATAATCATATCTTGGTTTTGGGACGTTAAACCCCAGATAATAAAATAATGTTATCCACTTTCTTTAAACGAACCCTTCGATTGGGTACTTGATCTCGGTTGATGTTGAGGACCTGTTTTATTCCGTCCCGCACGGCGAATTGTTTTCATGCGTAAGACGTTGCATATGCAAGAGTGGTGTTGTTGCCTTCCGAAATGCCGCGGGAATGACTGTAGAAGCTTTTATGTCCCTTCTCGAGTTTTATGTCAAAGTCACCTTCATCAGTTTTAATGGAGATTTTTATGTCCAAACACAAGGCATTTGCATAGGCTCTTGTGTCGCTCCTCTGTTGTGCAATTTATTTTTATGTTCCATTGACCGTGCCTTGCACCAGCATTTTAATGGGGGGGGGGGAGGTTTTAAAAGTTTTTAGATACGTTGACGATTTTCCGATTATTTTAAAGCAACTAACAACCGCTGCATATCATCCTATTGTTAACAATGTGTTAGCAGCATTTTGCCGACTCGGGAAGGGATTGGTGTTCACACACGAGTTGCCGGTTCGTGGCTCCTTCCAGTTTTTAGACTTGAACATTACCCTGCAGAGGTGTCACGCCTGTTGGCTTTATTCGCCTAGGTCTACAAAAGAATTGCTGCCATATGAGTCGGCGCATTCCAAAACTGTGAAAAGGACTATAGCTAAACATTGCCTAGAGTATGCACTTGCAAGGTCGTGCTCACACGTGATGCAGAAGGGTTTTCAAAACCAATTGGATCGTCTGTCCTTGGCTGGTTTCCCTCGCACGCTCCTCATCGCCGTCGCCGAGTCGCTCCTCCAGAAGTTCAAGAGTGAACACCACGGTTCTGGGGTAGAGCAAGAGCGGAAAATGGTGAGACCTGAGGTCGTACCATATATGCACCGGGTGGGGCACAACCTAAAGAAGGTTGCTAACAGACATGGCGTGCCAATTGTTTTTTCTGCGCCACGGAAGCTGTCTCAGCTATGCCCACGCATCCTATCTGGTGGGAGCAAGAAAGGTGGCTGCGGCAAGAAGCACGCCAAGTCGTACACGAACCCGTAAATATTTTTTATTATTATGTGGGCATGTGGGCTGGCCTCGCGTCGGCATCATGTCAAATCCGTTTATTTTCTTCATGCAGCTGCTCGTCTTGGGATCGACAGCGAACGGTCCGAGAACGCATCGCGACATTCGTCCTCGCTGAACCCCTGGAAAAGTTCGAAGACTGCGCAGGACAACCAGTGGTACTACAAGCAGTGCTGGGAAGTGTCACGTGCGGCTACATCGACGTAACCGGACAGAGATATAAATACCGGCATCCCATCGAGCTTCTTCAGTGGGCATGTCGGCTGGCCATCGCGTCGGCATCATGTAAATCCGTTTATTTTCTTCTGCAGCTGCTCGTCTTGGGATCGCAGAGACGGTCCTAGAACGCAGTCGCACATTCGTCCTCGCTGACCCCTGGAAAATTTTGAAGACTCATGTCGGCTGGCCTCGCGTCGGCATCATGTAAAATCCGTTTATTTTCTTCGTGCAGCTGCTCGTCTTGGGATCGACAGCGACGGTCCGAGAAACGCATCGCACATTCGTCCTCGCTGAACCCCTGGAAAATTTTCGAAGACTGCGCAGGACAACCAGTGTACTACAAGCAGTGCTGGGAAGTGTCACGTGCGGCTACATCGACGTCACCGGACGGAGATATAAATGCACGGCATCCATCGAGCTTCTTCAGTGGGCATGTCGGCTGGCCTCGCGTCGGCATCATGTCAAATCCGTTTATTTTCTTCATGCAGGTTAGTGATCATGTTTCATCTGTGAAATGTGACGACCCTTTCTTTGTCCAGCTGACATGCCCATGTAGCTTAAGCAGAATCTGTTCTGGTGTACGCGTAATGCTTTTCTCTTTGCTTTTGTTGTGTGGCGACGTCGAGCCGAATCCCGGCCCTGGTGTTCAGAAGTTGCTTGCTGAGCTTTTAGATGGTCAGAAAAGCATTCGGAAGAGGCTGGATGGCATTGAGCTTAAGGTAAAAAAAGTAGAAGTCGGTACGGCTGTAATTGAGGTGAAAACAATGACGTATAAGTTGGAAAAAAGGGTCGTAAGCTTGGAAAGCAAGCTAGTTGATCTTGAAAATAGAAATAGGCGGAACAACTTGGTCGTCTTTGGTATACCGGAAACAACTAATGAAAGTTTCGATGAACGCAGCGAGAGTGTGTTGAACTGTGTGTTTACTGATATCCTGGAAATACAAGTATCGTCTGCGGAAAGAATTCACAGTATTGGGCGCAAACAACTACGTAAGCCTCGCCCCATAATTCTGAAGCTTATTGATTACCGTGAGAAGGTTGCTGTGCTTAAAAACTGCTTCAAACTAAAGGGTACATGTTTCTCGATTTCTGAGGACTTCTCGGAAGCTACACAACATAAAAGAAGAAAACTTTGGGAAAGCACGGCGGAAAATGGAAGAGCAGGCGAAAAGGTGAAATTAATCTACGAGAAAATCCGAGTTAATGGTGTTCTGTTCGTTTGAGATGCAGACCGTACGAACGAGTGCCACTTCAAGGGAATGTCGTTAAGGAATCTCAGAAGTGAACCGAAGCACAATCAGGCAATTCACTTCGCTGCATTCAGTTTAACGCCCGCAGAATCATTAATAAACTTGATGACCTGGAAAGTATCACAATAGCGCATGCACCCAATCTGATTGTAATAACAGAAACCTGGCTACATTCAGATATTAAGAATGACGAAATAACGCCCCCAGGATATGGCATTTATAGGAAAGACAGACCTTCTCGTGGTGGTGGTTGGCCGTCCTGTTTAAAAACTACCTCACTAGGCTTCCCGATAGAGACGGCATTGAATGTGTCATTATTAAAATACACCTTGAGGTGAACCTGGTTGATCCCTGGTTGTGGGTGCATTTTACCGCTCTCCGAATGCTGAGAAGGCGTTTTTTGATGTTAATGATTTTCTTTGTTCTTGCAACACAAGCAGTTGTAATATATTGTTAGCTGGCGATTTTAATATTCCTCAAGTTAATGGGGACGCGGACTTCCCGGAACCGCTTTCTAGTGCTGCTGAGCCCTTGGTCGACATTGTTCTTTTCCATGACCTAACACAGTAAAACAACCCACCCGTGTTCAAAGCAACGCACGATCTATTTTGGATCTTTTTCTTGTGAGTGACAGAATCCTTCGTCGAAATCCTGCTTTGTGCGTCTACGACGGTGTATCCGACCATCGATTGTTATCTTTAAGCATTCCACTGCGCGTAAGGAAAGAAGTGAAGGAAAAACGCGTAGTGCCAAATTTCACTCGTGCTGATGACGTCGCCGTTCTTGACCTGTTAGATATATCGTTTACCGATTTCAGTGATATGTATAAGTCTAGTTGCTCTGTCGAAGATTTGTGGGGTTTCTTCAAGAATCTTGTTATGAAATGCGTCTCAAGTCATGTCCCCTCAAAGGTTATCAGAACGCAATCTGCTCGCCCTTGGATGACGAGGGAATTAGTGCGAGCGGGACGCAAACTGAAGAAGATGCGCAAAAAACTGCACCAGAACCCGTCATCGCCTCATGTATCAAGATTTTCTAATATGCGTTTGCAGTTAAATGAAACCATAAAGAAGGCAAAAGACAACTTTTTCAACATATCTTTGAAAAACTATTTGCTTTCTGCTCCTGCGAAGTTCTGGCGACACTTGTCACCTAGGAAGCAACAGGCATATACAATCCTCATTGATGGAGAATTGGTAACTGATGAATCACTCCTTGCGTCATCGTTTAACAAATTCTTCTGTTCAGTCTACAGAAATGACGATGGAAAACAACCAAATTTTGCGATTTCTCAGGACGTACCTAAAATTTCTGACTTAATGATAACTGAAGAGGGCGTTTTATCACTGCTGCTTAAAATCGATATAAAGAAATCACCAGGAATTGATTGCATACCGAACGCATTTCTAGTAAGGTATGCAGAATGGTGCTCAAAGTATTTATCTATTATATTCAAAAAAACATTGCCCACTGCGGAACTCCCGAGAAATTGGAAGCGCGCGAAAGTTGTTCCGATCCCTAAGGCGGAAATTCCTTCACTGATTACGTCATACAGACCAATATCTTTACATTGTACCTGCTTAAAAATGCTAGAACATATTATTTTTACGCACTTGTCAAACTTTCTGCAACAAAATAAATCGATTGATTGCCGACAACGTGGTTTCCGTAAGGGAATGTCGACGGTTACTCAACTCCTTGAGACAATACACGAGTTTGCCTCAGCCTTAGATAAGCAGCGTCAAATCGATATAATTTTTTTGGACTTCCAGAAGGCATTTGATCGCGTCTCGCACCATAAGCTTTTGTTAAAATTAAAACCCATATTACAAAATAACTCACTTTTGTCATGGATAGAGTCATACTTATCGTCTAGGAGTCAATGCGTATCAGTTGGCGGCTCGTGTTCACGCCCGGCGCCCGTGCGATCAGGCATTCCCCAAGGGTCGGTTCTCGGGCCACTATTCTTCTTAGTTTTTATAAATGATATCGTAAACGATATACCTGTCAAAATCAAACTGTTCGCGGACGATTGCATCCTTTATCAGGAAGTAAACACACCTGATGACCAGGCATTATTAAGTAGTGCCCTGGACAAACTACACATTTGGTGTGAAAGATGGCAGATGAGCATCAATACTGTAAAAACCGTTTCAATGACAATTTCAGGAAAGAAGGCACCACTTACTTTCCAGTATTCAATGAATGGTCGCTGTCTTAGTGGTGTAAATCGTGATAAATACTTAGGCTTAATGATCACTTCAGACCTCCGGTGGAATGAACATATCACTTTTATAGAAAAGAAAGCCATGAAAAAGCTTGGATATCTTAGGCGATCGTTACGACAGTCAACGCAAGAAATAAAACTATTAGCATATAAAACCTACATTCGTCCCTTTTTGGCATATGCCTGCGTAGTCTGGGACCCATACACAAAGAAAAATATTGATAAACTAGAAAACCTACAAAGAAAATCTGCTCGATTTATCTTTCGCTCATACAATCGCCTTACGTCAGTCAGTGTTTTGCTTCAGACAGCGAGCTTGGAAGCTTTACATTTGCGTCGATATCGCGAAAGATTAAAATATATGTACCTGCTCTTACACGATAAGCTTGGCATTGATTCAAGTGCGTATATAGAAAAAGTCGTGCGACGACCCACGCGGGCGGATCACTCAAAAAAATTACAGGAATTTTCTTGTAGAACGAACTCGTACATGGGCTCTTTTTTCCCACGAACTGTACGCGAGTGGAATCGCCTCCCTGGTGGGGAGGCGACACCACGGCTCGAGAGTTGTTGGAGGCATATCATATCAAAGCACGAGGTTCCATGTGTATCAGTATCAAATAAAAAAATAAAAAAATAAAAAAAAAATCTTGACAATTTTTAGAACGTAAAGGCAGGAAAACGCGTCGACAGACTAGAAGGGAGAGTTGACAAAAGTTTCTACCAGGCATCCGTTCTCATACACATGAGGGTAAAATCTGGCACAGGGAATTAGGGTAGAAGGGTGAGAAACCTATTAAATCCCTTCAGTGAGCACACCAGGCGAAAGCTTGGAAGACCAGGCGAACTTCCTGGGCGCACTCTATGGTCCAGCCCGTCACGCTACTCCCCAAAGGTACAAAGCCAGAATGGAAAACAGAAACTAGAATGCAAATGTACAAAATGCGAGACATACAACGAACCTTTCTGCTTAGCTGAGCTGCAGGCCTCGCTAAACTGCTCCACTAAATGCGCCCCATGAATGGACTGTGTATATATTAAATACCGATTAAAAAACACTGCGCAAAAAAGAAACACGAGGACTAGAAGCAATACTTCTCTCCAGACTAGCTGGTTCATACTGAAATCTAGACTTGCTGCAGAAAGAAGGAAGAAGGGAGAGTGCGCTCTATTTTGTCTTCCTTCTTTCTGCAGCAAGTCTAGATTTGAGGACTAGTAGGGAACACTCTCAACATGCAAGCGCAAACTAACAACTGAAGTTTCTTTCAAGAAACATGAATAGTTTTGAAATGATGATAATATGAATAATATGAAATACTGAAACACCTACCCTCTGAAACGTAAAAGCCCTTCTTTCACTGTACAATGTTGTATGGTCTTTCGGGGAGCTCCCCTCTGCCTGGAAAGAAGCTATTATTATTTCCTATTCTAAAATATGGCAAGGACCCATCCTGAGTTTTCAGTTACAGGCCTATAGCCCTAACAAGCTGCCCCTTCAAGGTATTTGAAAAGATCACAAACCGGCGGCTGCTACATTTCCTCGAAAGAAACGAATTCCTTGGCCCATCCCAGTGCGGTTTTTGACAGGGTAGATCCAGCACCGTCAATTTCATACGTATTGAGGCACAAATTCGTGAGGATTCTGTCCATAATCAATCGTTTGTTTCTTCCTCGATATGGGAAAGAGCTATCGTATAGCGTGGTGCTTTCGATTATTGAGAGATCTTTCAGTATTTCAATGTTAGGCATACGCGGTAAAATGTTATAGCTGTCGAACCGTGCATTTCGGTGTGCAGTGTGTTGTCACGACAGTTTGTCTAGGAAACTGGAGTGCCGCAGGGTGGTGTCCTCAGTTGTACACTTTTTATTATAAAAATGAATTCCTTGCGGCTGCGCATCCCGCGTAGCATGTTCTATTTCACGTATGTGGATGATGTGCAGGTAAGCTTTAAGTCTTGTAATTCTGCAATGTGTGAGGGGCAGGTTCATTTTGGTTTTAGGAAGGTCTTTAAATGGGTAGACGAGAACGGGTGCAGACTAAATAAAAAAACATGTCTTCTTCTTTAGAAACAGAGCCTTTCATCCTAACCCGCACATCGAGCTGCATGGTCAACGCCTGTCTGTGAAGAGGGAGCATAAATTTTAGGGCTGATCTTAGACACAAGGGTAAGCTTTAAGTCACACATCAAATATATAAAAATGAGCGCCTGAAAACATGAATATTCTAAAGGTGCTGTCACGAACTACATGGGGTAGTGACAAGAAATGTCTTAATATACAAAAGCTTCATCCACATGCTTCTAGATTACGGGGCCATATTTTGTCAGTGTGCTACACCAAAATGCTTGACTCCGCCCACCTTCTAGTCATGCGCCTTTCTGCGGGGGCTTTGCGAACGAGCCCAGTAGAAAGCCTGTATGTTTAATCGAACGAGTGGTCAGTGCAGAGATCCTACATATAACGAACACAACTCATACTCAATGATTTTTCTAGTTCTGTCCTCTTTCACCGTCGTCTTGCGGTGAGACAGCCCTACAATCACTTTGTGTGAAGGTCCTAGCTGAGGAAATGGATGTGCCAATTCGTGAACACTGTTTGGTGGCTCCTGCTGTGCATCTTCTGCCAGGGCAGTGACAGCTTATAGATTTTGATGTATCGTTCATGGTAGTTAATGAAGCACGCGCCTACGGCACATATACATACGTACTTCCTTGAACTGCAGACCAAATTCACTTGCCCTGAATTATTTACCGATGCTTGCAAGTCTCACACTGGTGTATCCTACGCAGCGGTCGGTACATCCTTGTCGGATGCCGGCGTTCTGCACCCTAATGCAAGCATCTTCCCACCAGAGGCTTATACAATATTGACGGCCGGTAAACACATTAAAGAATTAAAACTACAAAGAGCAGTTATATACACAGATTCCATAAGCCTGAGTGAAAGTTTGGAAAACTCTGAATAAACACGAAGATACAGTCGTTGTCTCGCTGTACTCACTCTTATGCACGATTTACACACTGAAACAGCATATTGTCATATGCAGGGTGTCAGCGCACCGCGAGATCGAAGGAAACGTGCTGGAGGACCAGCTAGATGCGTTCGTGAAAACGCTACCGATACATCCACAGCTGTCCCTGCAGTAGACCTAAAATCCTTCCTAAACCTAAAGCTCAGGGCTTTTTGGCAGCGCTTATGGGATAGGCAAATAATAAAAAGAAACTACATCTTATCAAGCCGCATCTTGGCAATTGGCCGCCCATATCTGAGACACTCGGTACAAAAGTAATACTCTGCAGACTTGGGATAGGACACACACAGAGCACCCACTCATACCTTCTATCCGAGGGTGATCCACCCTTGTATGGCAAATGCGGTGAGCCTCTCACTGTCCTTCACATCGTAATCGAATGTACCGAACTAGACGCTCACAGGAAGAAGCATTTTCCGTTAAAATACCTGTGGAAATGGCCACTTGATCCCGATATGTTCATGCAGGGAAACTATTTAAATGTGAAACACTTTCTTGGATTTTTGAAAGATGTAAATAATTTTAGCATCATTTTACTCAGGCAATCCCTAGCGGGGCCTCTCAACTGAGGTTGATGCTACGGTAGTTGTATTAAACGAAGCACCTGCCTGTCGTCCTTTGGGCTCAAAGGCCTACAGGAGGCATTCATGCTTTTTACCCTATCTCGCTTGCTGAAATACTGATCACTGGTCAATTATCCCACACCCATAGACCACATCGCGCCTAAGTGCCGCAGTATCATGCTATATGTTTTACGCCTCTATATAGACCATGATTTTTGGCTTCCTTACAGGCATCACACATCATTTCATCGTAAACATTCGTCCCCGCTAACACCACAAAAAGCGACATGGCGCTCTTTGGCCACACCTGGCCCACGAAAACCCACTAGTCAATGAATAGAAATCATTTATGAATGTCCTTTTTTCCTTCTGACGTCCATTTGCACGTGCTGTGTATGTGGCCATTGTCTGTCGGGCGACAAGCGGTAGAGCATGACTGATGCACGTGTTGTTCCGGATTATGCGGTTCGTTGTTAGTGACGCATAACGCGTGCGGGCCAATGTCGACGGATTCTTGAATTTCTGCAGCGATGGCTCGGGAGAATATGCTGCGCGACGCGTGACCGGATTGTTTCGCCGCTCACTGTGTCGCTGTCGCGTGCATTCCCGCGCATATGGGGTTCGTACTTTACGATACACATTATTTCTTTGCTAATAAGCACCGGTCGCCACTAGAGGGAGCCGGATCACGCTTCAAGCGGGTTGGCTTCAAGTCAGCGGAAGTCCCCTGCCTTGTCGCGGAAGCAGACGCCAATGGCCACTTGATTGCTGCCGGCTAGCTAACGTTTGTGTTTCGTTTTTTTTAACTGCCTCCCTCTCGCGCTTTAAGCAGCACAAGCCGGTCAGAAAAGTCTTCACGAAGGACGCGAAGGCACTTCGAAATCGCATTAGGTTTTGCTCAGTTTACTAGGAAATACCAGTGGGATATCATCAGCTGACAGTGGGGATCTGCACGCTTATCAGCACCCCCAAAAAACGTAAACTCGAAGGGAATGCAGGGCGTCTTCCTTCGCTGCTAATTGCAAAGTAACTGGCTAGATTGCGGTCTTTGTTTGTGATGCCCACATTTTTTTTTCCCGAGTACAGTTGCCGCTGGGCTCCACAAGCTAGCGTTGGAGAATAGAGCCAGTTTTGGGACATCGCTGACTAATCTCGGAATGCCGAGTCGTCACGGTCTGCCTGGTCGCCACAGTGTTACCATCCTTGAAGTTGTGAAGTATGGGTGGTACGCAGATGCCATCATCCTATGCAATATACCCCTTCCCCGCGACTAAGAAAGTAGTTAAACAACGAGACAAGCTTCGTGATACCAGGCTTCCAGAGGAGGAGAATGTTGCTCATTCCTTTACGGTGTCGACAAAGCTTTCCGGAGATTTTCAAAAAAACTATACCGAGAGCTGCATGACCACATGCTTGAGCTCCTAAGTCAAACCACTTCATGCATCTTTTGAAATGCGTAATTACATCATATATAAAGACTACGATGTAGCATCTGTCACCACTTCAAGCCTCTCTCTTCCCCTGTTGATTCGCGGGATCGAATCCCGGCCATGGCGGCTGCGTTTTCCATGGAGGCGAAAATGCTTGAGCCCCGTGTACTGAGATTTAGGTGTACGTTAAAGAACTCCAAGTGGTCGAAATTGCCGGCGCCCTCCTCCACGGCGTCCCTCATAATCGTATTGTGGTTTTGGGACGTTAAACCCCAGATATTATTAATATTATGGGTTACGGCGGATTGTTCTTGTCAAGTCCCTTACAGCCCTAAACACATGGTACGTTGCATCTTTGACAACACGCAATCTCAATGCCACTTTTCTTTACTAAGATCAAGGTACAGTGCCAGTAACTGCAGCATGATAGCTCTTTTAAACGCATTTCCGTGTACTTTGATTATTTAGATGCCCTGGGCCTTATGAAAATAAAGAATCACTACGTTTTATAACGCTACTGTAAAACTATAATCTGTACTGCACCCCATTTGTTAGCGAGCCGAAAGGTATGCGACACAGAAATTGGGCAAACCTCACTATTCACCACTGGTCCACTAAAAATGTAGAAGGGAATAGCCAGCCGGCAAACCCCAAAATAAGTCGTGTACGATAGGCCAAGCGCAAATGGCAAACCTGACAAAATGACGCACGTGGCGAAACGGAGAATGCGGCAAAATGATACTGAAATGGCTCCTCAAGATCGGGTTGTAAAGCGCGCGGGAATCCAAACAAGACGACCAATTTCGCGTCAAAAAGACGCATGCTGCTCAAGTGGTACACTTTCAACATGCGCTAAATTCAAAAGGCGTTTTCTGGACAGACATCTTGCACTTAGTTGCAGGGGGTGTCATCCGCTTTGGTTCGAAATTCTGTGTCAACTCGGTGTCGTGTCGCTTGTCATCCACTTTCACCGATTGGAATGGCTCCAAAATTTGTTACTCTCACGCAGAAAAGATTGCTGCTTGTTATAAATTTCTTGCGCTGTGATTCTAAAAGGCTCCAAAAATGGAAACCTTCTTTAGCTTCCGCCAACTAATAAAGCTATATTTGTGAACAGTAGCGCAAAAAATTCACACAGACGACGACAGAGCAAGACGGGACACAGCGCTGTGATTGTTATAGCGCTGTGTCCCGTCTTGCTCTGTCGTCGTCTGTGTGAATGTTCTGCGCTACTGTTCACAATTATGCAATACCAACTAGCCCACCAGTCTGTCCTGATAAAGCCACTCCTCGAATCATGTTTCTTGCTTTACGCAGGAATATGTACTTGGGTACAATTTCTGAAATCGTTCCACCGTATAGAAAAGAATGAAAAGGCGCAGAGTGCCATAAACGCGAAATGTAAGCAATTATCGCACCTAGACGTCGCAAACATGATGAAGGTGCATATTGTTGAAAAAAAAAACATACTTACAGCACAAGATCACAATTTCAAGCGTAAAGTCTTTGACAAAAAGGCACCCTTTGTGAATGACGTCACAATAATTGCTTGTATTTCCGCCCTAATTGGTACAATCAGCAAAAATTCATATGCATCCGTGGCTGCGTACGCATTTTTGTCTCGCTCTAGCGATCACTAGCGAGCGCAGCAGACGGCCCCTTCCGGGACAAGGCGGGAAACTTTCGGTGGCTTCACAAGCTCGTACCTGTGCTAGCGGCGATAAGCCATCCTGCAGTTTTGATGGAGGTCAGTGCTGAGAACATCAAGGCCGACAGTAACACTATGATAGTTCATAAAGCAATTTCTCTTTCGTTCATCTTCCTTATCTGTGCAAACACTTTTGCGCATCACAAAACATTCATGAATGCAATGTCGCAAACAAAGAATAAAAAATAAAACTTTCGCAAAGCCTTCATGCAAGTGCGCCTCTATCACCTGTATTTGCAACGTAGTTCCCGAGTTTAAAAACAGAATGCCGTACGGCAAACATGTGTTCAATAACTAGTAACTGCTACCAAAATTGGTCATTCTTCTGATCAGATTTTCTTTATTCTTTAGCCCGCCACAGTGGTCTGGTGGTGCTCGACTACTGACGCGAAGGCCGCGGGATCGAATCCTGGCCGCGGCGCGGAGGCGATATGCTAGAGGCCTTAGATTTAGGTGCACGTTAAAGAACACCAAATGGTCAAAATTTCCGGAGCGCTCCACAACCTCAAAATCATATCCGAGTTTCGGGATGTTAAACCCCAACAACTACTATTCATATTCTTCTATTTGTTCTTTGCAGGAATGAAACTTGCCTTGCGGCCATTGCTGGAAATGTCCACAAAGTTCTGCCAGTGGGACGATTCCAGCTCGAGTATGACTTTTTCGGACAGCCCGTTCGAGGTAGAGTACGTCTCTCTTCGTATAGAGATAGGCTAATCAAGGTTGCGACGGGCAGAGAATACACGTTATTACGCCGTCGAAGAGTACAATTGTAGCGCATCGAAGATTAAAAAAACGAGATGAAGCGTACTCAGGCATCTAAGTAGACCATATGTGTCCCACATGTTTACACTGCACTAGTATTCCATGCTAAATACAATAAAAAACAAGGAATAAACCGAGCGACATAATTGCTTTTAAGGCGCTGTGGTGATTATATCGACAAGGGCCTTGGGCAAGATAAAGAACTATTTTAGGGCACTGCCTTTGCTTAGCCATTTCTTTCCGCCCCAAATGGCCCTACTGTTCCTTGCTAAACGTGGGCGATAGGAGCAATGCGAACGCGCCGTTTTTAGATGCGAAGCATCTCTTGCTCGGGGGTATGTCCTGCAGCCTGCTAGTCCGCACTCACACTACGCATGCGCAACTCTTCTCCTTCTCTCTCTCCAGGCACCTGCTTGCGCTTCTCCTGCGTTCTCGCTTCTGCTCTCGCGGCGCATGCGCTACTCTCCTTCTCTAGTCTCCTCTCCTTCAAGTGGCAGAGAGCTGCGCATGTTCAGCCCAGCGCTTGCTTCGGTTGGCGCCTGTGAAATGCGGGCTCCTCATGCCGAAATTCTCTCCTGCGCAGCGCCGCGATGAGCGCTAGCGCATGCGCGTCCCCTCCCCTCTCTCTCCTCTCCTACGCTGCCTCCCTCTTGCGCGCCTGTCGACCGCGTTCCCCGCTCGCCCTGTGAGTATTTTATTTATTTATTTGCAATACTGTGAGCCCTTTCGGGCTGTTACAGGGTGGGGAACTTTAAAACACTGGAGCTATATATGCGAACAGCATAGTACAAACAGCACAATGCCAACTCAAAAACAAATGTAAAACATCGCACAAGAAAATACAAAACAGCAGCATAGAAATGATATTGTGCAAATATACATAACAATATGAATCTCAAAATTTGACACCGAGTGACTGAAGCTTTTCTTCGAAACTCGCGAGCGAATTCACACCTTCAAACATTTCAGGGCTTAGTTTATTCCATTCTTCAATTGTTTTGACCAGCAGAATTAACGGCCAGATAGAGGGAAGACACGACGTGTGTAGTGTTCCTCTTCGCGTTCCACGACGCGAGGTCGGTAGCATGCCCAACGAACGCCAACGGAACGCGATCGTGCAAGTGCTCTGGCTTCGCATCGCGTCGTGGTCCCCTTTAGCGGGAGATGGTGTAATTTTTTTCTGTAAGCATTTTTAGTGTACTCCCCAGGAAATATGTCAGTCTGTCTGAAATGGTACGCCTTTCCCAAAGGAAGATATTGGGCTCCCCCATTTACACGAGAAACGCAGGACTTCCTTTTTTACATGATAACCGTACATGTAGTACTCGTATATAGGGAATAACGCCTGAATCCCACGACTTACCAAGTGTGTCGGGCCTAGAACCTTCGAATTTCGGTGGCTGTAGGGCAGGGTTCTCAAACACGCAGGCTGTATGCATCCCGGCCCACACATGTGTCTTCGCCGCATATCTTCTACACTTGCATAATAAGTATCTTAATAAGCTGCACGGAAGTGACTGGGCTCAAGCATTTTTTTTCGTAGAGCACCCCAAGCGGTCACCATGTGTTGAAAGAGCCATGTAACAAAAAATTCCGCAGATATCACGTGTTGTCGAAATAGGTTTCATGCGAAGCAGTCAGCGACTATTTCTATGCCATATTTTACGACTTTGAGCCAAGCGTTACGAGGTGGATCCAAGGTTTTGTAAATGTAGTAGCTGTGTGCACATCGTGGGCTTAACAGGCACGTCGACAACACTGGCGTTTAAAGGGTAACTGATGGCGCGACGTAACGTCAGCCCTAACGTTAGAGTACATACGTGTCACGATGTGTGAGACGCCTGGCACGTTTTGTTTGAGCACGCGCAATAGACACACGAAGGCGACAAGGTATGACATAAATACACGCTTCATTCTAATCCATGAGACAATACACACACACAGAAGAATAGAAATAACAAGAAATAACAAGAAATAAGTAGGTCCCCAAAACACTAACGTGTCCTATCACGGCCAAGCTCTATGCGCGTCCCTAATCACTTTTCAACAGTTAATGTTTATAGGACGTCAAGCGTCGGCCGCTTACGATGACCGTTCGCGCTGTCACCAGATCGTCGCTCACCGCGTCCGTCGGTACCGTCGTCTCTGCTGGTGTAGAAGGGCGCGCTCCGCAAATGATGCGAGGTCCTCGTACGTCGTTCGCCTTTTCAGATTGAGATTGGTGCCGGCAGGCACCCCTGGCACGTCTCAGCTCAGCGGGGTCCGTGCGCCGTTCGCGGGGCAGACGGGCGGCCGCAAGCCCGGGCTCGTTCAAGGTCGGTAGCGTAAGCACTGACCTGTCCCGGCAGCTCACTGCACAGCCGGCCAGCTGGACGACCGGAGCGTGAAGACAGCAGCTCGCCGAGGCTAGCACTCAGGCGGGCTTCTACGCTCCACAGGACTGGGGCAAGACCCAGACTGCGCGGACCATCGGCTATCTTATGCGTCGCCCTTGGCCCCCGTTCTCTTCTCCGCGCGCTAGCCGTCCAAGATGGCGTCTCTCGCGTGCGTCTGCCGCTTCCTTTTGCTTTACTCGCATTCCGTGCATTTCTTCTCTGGCCTTCCTCTTCTTTTTCCACTTCTCTTGTCATCCCTGACAATACGTCAGTATTATGGAAACTAAGTGCACTTTATGGTGCAATCATGGGAATATCATACATAACTTTCATTAACGTTTTCCTCCGGGGTCGAGGAATTCTTCACTATAGCTCACTGAATCATATGAATTCAAATGCAATAACTGTTAGACTGCTATAAAAGCGAAGCCAACACTTGAACCACAGACGTTAATCTGATATGACGCCTGTATCGTAGGAGTACATATGTAGTGTTTACAGTCGAAACCCGCGATAACGAAATCCCGAGGGAACGATATTCTCACCGCAACCAAATATTTTCGGAGCACCGGTGAACGCCCATAGCAGTCAATGCATTTCGTAACTCGCGACTACGAAAGATATTCATACCGCATTCTCTCATTAACGAAATTTTTGAAACACGAGTGCGCAAATAATCTACTCTCGCAACATTACCTACATTCAAAAACTGCTGAAATACATTCATGCTACATTTAAATTGTGCAAAACGATCGCTACAGCGCACTTGAGACGCAGCCGCCATCATCGTTAAAAAAAAACAACAACATAAAGGTGGCGACAATGATGATGATGATGGCTTGCCAAAACACCTGCTCGTTATCGCGGACTACGTAACGAAATCCACATTCCTCATGGAGTTTCGTTCGTTGGCTTGGCTCTGTGAGCACATGGTCGCGTGTGTGGAGCCATTTGTGGAGCGTTTGCTTGGTCGCTTGGTGCAACGTGAACTGTGTGTTGCGATTGCTTCGTCCGATTTCACTGCCTGCGAAGATGCCACCTCCAACGAAAAAGCGCAACTTCATCATGCTGGAAGATAAGGCTGCAATCATCAGTGAGGTGGAAAAGGGCAGGAAAAAAATGGACATCGCCGAAGAATTCGGCGTTGCGTGCAGCTCGCTGTCCATGATTCTGCGCTGATCCGCGCTGATCCAGAGGGGCCGGAAGAAGGTTCGCCTGTAGGCGCACTTGATGACGGTACTGGTGACAGCGCAGTGCCGCCGTCAGTGACCGCTGCATGGGGGCGAATTTTGTGCCGTGGCAAACGGGATTCCCGATCGAGAAGCATGAAATTGCTGCATGGTAAGGTCCGCCAAAGCAAACTTACTGACTTTTGAAAATAGGATGTGTTTTTGTAAATTCCACGTCTTTTCTGCCGCATTCTCCCGCCAATGAAATTCCCGCAAGAGCGAAATTTTGTGCTTTCCCCGCCGATTTCGTTATTGCATGTTTCAACTGTATTGCTTTCTTGTAAAATAAGATAGCCAGCACCACAACCACAACTGACGTTGCAGCGACATTATGTCTGTATAGGCTGTTTTTCCGAACCAGTTTTTTGACCTGGCGTGGCTCTGTGGTAGAATACCTGATTGTCATGCATAATGCTTCGGTTCGATTCCTGCTGGAATCCCGATTTTTATCCGTCCGGTCAACGCTGCCTATATAAACTGTGAAGATATAAACTGTCAATCACCTGTGGCGCATACCCGTACACCGTGGCCCGTGGTAAACGGGTGTGTGCCACACGCGTCTGGAGGAAAGGGTTTGGCAACGTACGCGACAGGATTATCACGTTTCTGATGTCATGACCCGACAGTTACATTCGTCAAATCCTCTTACCCTGCCACAATTTTGGTCTACACCAAGTTAAGCAGGCGATCATGAGAGCACCCAGACATAGGCAGCCAGATAGATAGATAGATAGATAGATAGATAGATAGATAGATAGATAGATAGATAGATAGATAGATAGATAGATAGATAGATAGATAGATAGATAGATAGATAGATAGATAGAAACGCTCAAAGTGCCAAAGTTTTGCTAAGAAATCTTTCGCACTTAAAGCGGTATTTCAGCATACCAGCATCCTCCTTACTGTCGCTGCGCTTGCAGGAGACCGAATTTCGGGATTGTGGCGACCCGCTAGCTGAGTTCAGTTAGAGACTCCTCCTGTTAGGTATCGAACGTTCTACCTTTGAACTACGCAGGAACTCGAACACCGAACTCTCTCCACAGAGTAGCGCAAAATCGCAAAACTCTACAATTACGCACATGGATGTAACACTCGCGCATTTAGTTGTATTACTTCAATACAAAATGTTCCTATCAACAGAAATGTTCACAAAACATAAGTACCCACACAAAGAGAAAACGACCACACATAGCCTAAATGTTCGCCAAGGTGCTGTCACAGGAGATTATTGGGCACTTAGAAATTGTCTCTTAATTGCCGCACAGTCATGTCTGCGGAAACAAATAATGCAGAGACACGAAAATACAAGGAAAATGTGGCCAAGACTACCGGTTAACAATAAGAATTGAAGCGATATTTTTTATCTGATTTAGTACCTTTGTGATACTTCAGATCTTTTTTTTTTTGGAAAATATGTTAATGCGTGTGGAGTAATGTTCTGATATGGCGTTTTTTCCCTAACAGAGCAAAATTCACCTTAACTGAAACAGAGAAAAACGCCCTTTTTGCTACTGCCAATATGGTCGGGCCTGCTCCAAAAAGTTTTTGTCAGTGTGTTCCTGTCTCCTAAGTAGCTCAAATCTATATTACGGCTAAAACCTATATAGCCCACTATCGTCGGTATTCAAGAGTAAACTTTGTATTTGGCTCTTATAGATTGGAACATTTCATTTGGGCTTCAATTAGCTCGTAAAAGAAGTCTAAAACGATTCGAATGTACGGTATACCAATATTTTGCGATAAAATGGACACCATCCTTGTGCCTCCGTCGGTGCCGTTCTACGTCGCATACGCGTAACGGCTATGAGTAGGCTTGAAGAGCGAGTGGGCGTTCCTGAAAAAGGACACACTATTCTGGATTGTCGGCAGCGTTTTCTTGTCCTTGGCATCTATTGAAGGCCCAGAAAAGTGCTCCAGCTCTTCTTCTTCTGAGGCAGTTTTATGCCGTGCCGTTTCGGATCACTTCTTCTTCTTCAAGGAATAGATCGGTGCCCAATATCTTCATTTCGTATGTTTTTATTTCCAATATACCGTCTCGGAGCGAAAGAAGGACGTGACACTCTAGCGCTAAACTCGAAAAGAAACACCACGAGGCAAAAAGAAGTAGGAAAGACGACGTCTACTCTTTATATTCGAGTTCTGCGGTACAACAGCATGTCCTTGAGTAAGGGCCAACTCGGCCTAGAAAAGCTAATTGTGGATCATAAACACGATAGCGAAGCAACAAGGACACAAATGAAACAGATTAGATGACACTATGCTGGTTGTTTTGGTCACGATTGTTGACGGAGCGCTGGTTTAATGATTGTGGCTCAGTTTGATGGAAACAGATCCAGCATTTGGCTCATTTTTGATTAGAAACAGCTTTTTTGAGTTCACGTTAATATCAGGAATTGTCCCACTTTGATTCCAACTGCCTTACAAATTAAAGATACTGTGGCGCGCTTTACGCTGCTGCGAAATTTAGCGCACTTTCGGCTTTGCATTTGGTTCTTTTTGGAAAAAAACGCCACATATTTTTCTTTTAGCCACGGGCCCAACATTATTGCTGTTGACAGCGGCTGTCTTTCCAAATGATGTAGTTTTACGAAAGCTTCTTACGAGGAGCAGCATAGTTTTTGCACTGTAAATGAATGTGCTTTTCATTTTCAGCCACTTCACATGAGCAGGTAGCACCGTTAGCGTTTCTTATTCTATACCGGAATCGTTTTTTATGGGAGTGCCTAGCCGAAGCTGATGAATTACTGTTTCCACAGATCGGCTAATTTTCATCTGGAATATGATATTCTGTGCCAGTATCAATGCTACATAACTGAGTGCTCTGCGCTCTATTTACGATCCAAGCTTCCTTGAACATTCGGTCGCACAGCCGGTTCAGTAAACATCGCGCATCACTCACGATATAGATAGAGGTAGTAGTGCTTCTTTAGATGCGAAGCAGCTTATGGCGGAATTAAATCCGGTGGTGTGCGGCGTGAGCACCCTTACTGCGCATGCGCAAGCCCTCTCTCCCACTCTCCTCCTTTACGCAGGTGTTCGGTCGCCTCCTCTCCTCCGCTGCGCTGCAGCCGCGGCGCAGCCTCTCCCCTCACGTGATTCGCCAGCGCATGCGCGTCCCCTTCCACTTTCTGCTCTCCTACGCTCCCCCCTCTCGCGCGCCTCATTCTCTCCTGCGACGAGTAGGCAGCAGCGAGGCCTCCGGCGTCTTGACGTAGCACGAGCGGCCGATGGCCGCCTCTGAATTCTGTGGCTCTAGACGCGGGGCCGTGCTCTCCTTCGCTCGCTGAAGAATCCTACGACGACACCAATGGCATGGACTGCAGAGAGACAGACGCACATGATCTTGCGACTTTGCTGGGAGTCGAATACCTCGGACGCCGGCAGTTCCACGCAGCGGGTGCTGGATGGAGACTGGAAGACAGTGCTGATTTTATACCAGAGAAAGGCACAGCCTCGAGAACGAAAGAAAAAATATTCCACCATCTCCCGCTCAAGCTAACCATCTCCCCGCTGCTTTCGCATCCACACGTGGTTCCCTTTAGCGGAAGATGGTGTACTTTTTTTCAATATGTTTTAAGTGTGGAAATCACAACGTACAATATGCAAACGTTTTACGGCGACACTCGCTCAATACACGAGAAAAATAGCTTGGAAGGGGCCGCGCTTATGTTGAGTCATGGCGCAGCCGGCAGTCCATGGCTAAGCCTTCACTAAATGACCACGAAAAATTAGATGCGGTTTGGCTCCGCCAAACAATGCAGTATTGTGCAAATTCACATTCGACAGCCGTGGACAGCGCTAAAGCTGGTTGGAATCTCGTAGAATGTGCAAGCATGACAGGCCCGTTTCAGAAACGAATGAGGAACGCCAATAACGACTGGTCGAAGCAAACGAGCAAAAACGCCACAGAGCGGCAGGAACGCCTGGCCAGAGCATCGACAGCGACCGATTGCGCCACTCAGTCCATCTTAAACCGCGTGTTAATTCCTGACGTACGCGAAATCTCTATAGGTAGAATAAAAGAGCTTTCCCACTTAGACAAAGTTACATTCACTATCGATGAATGTGGGTGCCTACGGCATACTGAAATGGTGAATAAGGTAACAAGTTGGGCGAGTTGGTGCTGGTTCATGATAAACGGAAGGGCGCAATTACTACGGTACACAAGGAAGGACGATGGACACGGGACGACGCGCTACTAGCAACTGAAAATTTTTTTTATTCAGGAAAGAAATATTTATACTACTATGCAGTCATATCTAACCCAACGAGTCGACACAAAAAAAAACCTAAAAACTTAAAATCTTGCGCTCAGCCTGGCTATGTCAAGTGACGTTCTAGATAGGCTGTCTCCCCCTCCTGCAAAGCTGATAGAGGGGTGACTGATGCAATGCAGCCCCTCCCTCTGGATGACGAAGGTCTCTACGATCTCCCTCTGCACGGAGCCCCTGTGCTTGTAGATTACTGTCGTCTGATCAAAAGCAGGCTGGCAGCTACCTTGATCACACCCCTTGCAGTGCAGCGCCAGATGGGTGAACGGCCTTCCTATTAATGAGCTGTTGTGCTCTCGCAGACGCACATTCAGGCATTGTTTGCCCGATATATGGCTTGCCGCACGACAGTGGTATTCTGTACACAACACCACGTGCGCAAGGAACAAACTGCCTTCCGTGCTTGATGGTACATCCTCTTTTTTCACCCTGTTGTGGCTTGCCTATCTTTTTACTTACTGCTGGACAGATGTGGCCCACTTTATTTCCTGCTGAGAACACGACAGCAACCCCATATCGTGAAGGCACTCTCTTCATGCCGTGTGACAGCCATTGGACATACGGGATTTTTGCCACTCTTTTTTCTTTCCTGCGGTTCATCTTTGTCTGGGGGGTTCCCGGCCGTTGCTTAAATGACCTTTTTATTTTTTCGCAAGCCCCTGCTATGGCATTATCAGGAAACCCGGCGTCTTTCAGTCTTTTCACCTGCGCGAAAAAACTTGTCCGCATGAGATTTGGGCATGACCTGTCCAAAGCAGATCTTAGGCAAGTCAGCGCTATGCGATTCTTCACCAAGCGGGTGTGCCCTGAGCTATAATCTAGGAACGGCTTCGCTGTCCTAGGAGAAAACATCCAGCGCACGTGTTTGTGTTGGAATGACAGCTGCAAATCCAAAAAACGCAGCTGCCCATTCTTCGGCACTTCGGCATTCTTCGGCAGTGTTGGAGAAGCCATCGGAGGCGGCAAAAAAGGTGCGGCAGCTCCTACTTAGGCTCAACTTGGAAAAGGTTCTCGCAGACGCACATTCAAGTGCGTCTGCGAGAGCACAACAACTCATTAATAGGAAGGCCGTTCACCCATCTGGCGCTGCACTGCAAGGGGTGTGATCAAGGCAGCTGCAAGCCTGCTTTTGATCAGACGACAGTAATCTACAAGCACAGGGGCTCCGTGCAGAGGGAGATCGTAGAGACCTTCGTCATCCAGAGGGAGGGGCTGCATTGCATCAATCACCCCTCTATCAGTTTGCAGGAGGGGGAGACAGCCTATCTAGAACGTCACTTGACATAGGCAGGCTGAGCGCAAGATTTTAAGTTTTTAGGTGTTTTTGTGTCGACTCGTTGGGTTAGATATGATTGCATAGTAGTATAAATATTTCTTTCCTGAATAAAAAAAAATTTCAGTTGCTAGTAGCGCGTCGTCCCGTCTCCATCTTCTTCCTTGTGTACCGTAGTATCGCGCCCTTCCGTTTATTATGAAATGGTGAGTTCGGTGACACTAATCCCGGAGCTATAATGCAACCTTTATACGTCTGTGCACCATTTTGAGCGTGACGCACCGAGTCCAGCGTCGATGGACTGAACAGTAGCCGTTAATACGTTATTATGCCTTGTTGGGGACAGCACAAATGCTGGAAATACTCTCCGAGTGCTCGTACATAGCTTTAACCGTTTGATTCTCCGCATAGGAATAGAGTTAAACAACGGATTGCATCCCGATGCCTTGAATCGGTGCTAGAAAAGTCTGCGGTTCACTTGGTTCAGAAATGCTTTAATGGGCAAATTGAGCGTCTGCAGGCTGCTGGGTTTCCCTTATCTATTTTGACTGCGGTGTCCGAGACCCTCACTCAGAAACTGAAGGGTAAGAAGAAAGGTGAGCGTGCACCTGGAACTAAAAGGCCTGAAGTCGTCCCCTATGTGCACATGCACAAATTGTCGGACAAGTTGAAATAGTCACAGTTTCGCCGCAAGGGCGAAGCAATGAATGCGATAGCAAGAAACTAATGCTATACGAAGTGAGGCTCGCCAATGGATACTCTCAGTTTGAACGGCGCTCCTGTTGCAAAGGCGGCCGAAGCGACGAAGGAAACTAGCGTGCTTCAAGTGTCAATCTGTGACACTTCATAGGTCGCGCTCATCTTCTGTTTGTTCGTTTAGCGGCGTCCCTTGAGCTCGAATGACTTTCGTACGCTCCGTAACATGAGCGCGGACATCACGGTGAAAGCTTGAAACATCCCTCTTCCCCCACCACGAGATAACCGCGCGAGCAGACAGCGGAAGGGCAAGGTTCTTCCTGCGCAAATATAAGAAGCGAGCGAGCTCGCCGACGACTTTTAAATGCGCCCGTCGCGCTCCTAGCGCCATCTCGCTGGTAATGAAGAAACGCTTATAAGCGCCTGCCGTCTCTGAGTCCGTCAAGCGGTAAAGGGTGTGTATATAACGCTGGCCGTTAGCTTCGTGCAGGATCTGCGTTTCATGGCGCAGTGGTTAGCGCCACTCGCTGCGGAGCAAGAGGTCCCTGGTTCGATTCCGCGCTTCGGAAGCATTTTTCTGAATTATTTTTCTTCGGGGCTTATATATATATATATATATATATATATATATATATATATATATATATATACTTATACATATACGGCGCATGACGAGGTGATTGCAAAATGTGGCCGAAAGGCTGTGGCCGCCCATCTCCGGCCCACCGAGGAAACCGGCGTGCTGAAAGAAGCATGCCAGGCCTTACGTCGCATGCGCTGTAGGCGTTGTGTGCGAGATACCGCTCACTTGTGAACAGATCAATATTGGACGAACTCTTCAATGCGTCAACGATTGATTTATCTAAAAACATGGATGATCCCTTTGTCATAGGGATCGGTATAACACGAAAGTGAGATGCGTGTTCAGAGATGTAGTTGAGCGTTTATTGTGCATTTATATATGAGAGCTTGTACAATGTATATTGGTGTTTGGCAGCTATAGCAGCGTCAAACACAAAGAGGGACGCACGAAACTGACGCGCCAGTAAACTCAGGACGAGCGCGAACTAACAACTGTCACAGATGTTGCTCTTTTGTGCTTGAGCAGCGCGCTCCTTTCGCAAACGCGGCTGCTGCAGCGAGCCAAGTGACCTTAGCGCGCTCTGTGACTTCAGCGCAACATTTGCGGTGAACGCACAAGACGTACAAACTGCCTCCATCACAAGATAAGCGCGCGCGCACGCGCGACCAGGCCCTATAGGGCAAAGTACTGGTAGGAAGCGCGCGCGTATCGCAATTAGTGGAGCGATGACCTTTTATGCGCGCCCTTCGGGCCATCTCGTCGGTGATAACGAGAACACGCAAGCGCAACCGAGCTCTGAGTACCGCCAGCGGTAAATGGTGTATATAAATAGCTCGCCGTTAGCATGCTGAAGAACGCACGCTCTCTGACCGAGTCGTTGAGTGCCCTGTGCTGTGGAGCCGAGGGGTCGTGGGTTCGATTCCCAGTGATTTATGCGTTTGTGTCCCCAAGAAAGACGATAGTCTTTCTTGGGGAAATAAACGCAGAAATTTTGGTTCGTCTGCTTCCATATTGCTAGCGAACACACACAAAGGACGACATAGAAGGAGACAGGACCACCGCTAGACTTCAACTGATTTTTTAATCGACATGCAGGACACAATACATTTCTTTGCGCACGCGCAGGTGCCACGTCACAGACAAAGTTTATCCACCGAGCAAAGGAAGGTGGCACCTGCGCGTGCGCAAAGAAATGTATTGTGTCCTTCCTGTCGATTAAAAAATCAGTTGAAGTCTAGCGGTGGTCCTGTCTCCTTCTATGTCGTCCTTTGTGTGTGTTCGCTAGCAATATGGAAGCATACAATCAATACCAACTAGCCCAGCTTAATGCATTAACAAGTTTGGTTCGTCTATCTGTCTGTCTCTCTGTTTGTCTGTCTGTCACCCCATTCAGCCTCCCGGCCAAAGTTGAACCACTTGCTTACCGCCCACCCATGTTGGACTGGTACGGCTGTTCATACTTGTGAACGTTGTCGATGAAAAAGTATATATTACGCATATCTGAGGCGCAACATCACTAGGTAAATATTAGGTTGTGTGTTCCTTTAATAGAAAATACATAAATACGTAATTCTAAAGACCCTGGTTTCTTAAGCTGCCCTCAAAATGCGGCTGCGCTGAAAATGCGATGCGCCGGTGAGAGCCCTCTGCCACGGAGGAAGGAAAGAACTTTCCTCCTCTGTGCCCTCTGCACAGGCTCGTTTCCCGACGTATTGCCAGATGGCGCCCATATCTCACGCAGCGTAGAGTTACTGTATATGCTACCTTTAGGTAGCAGAGTTGCGCATCTGTCTTCCAAACGCCGCTAGCAACCATGCATTGCGGAGAAGCTGACGCTGCGGCCAATTTTTGTTTTTCTCGATGGCGCCGCTGCAGCGAACTGGATTGACACTAGTCATTCACATTAAAGTATATCACCGGTCTTTGACAAGCCAAACATGTCGACCGGTGACCCGGTAGGCATGTCGCCTGCAAAAACGGAGTGAGCCTTCGCGACATAGCCATGGTTGCTAGCTAGACCTAAGCGCAACTCTGCTACCCAAAGGTAGCATATACAGTAACTCTAGCGCAGCGCTCCTCTATCGTCTTTCGATGACCTTTGCAGCGAAGCACGCAGATACGCGGCCAATTTTTACAGCGAAAGCTGTTATGAGATCATTTCACCGGCCGTTTTTGGCGCCGTAGTTGTCCGCCGCCGCCGCTGCCGACGTCGCTGGTGTCCGTAACCAGTATCGCTCGAAATAAGAAAAAAAAACGAAATAAGAAAAAATTCCAGGATGGAACGAGGTTCGAACCTGGGCCCTCTGCGTGGGAGCCCAGTATTCAACCTCTGAGCCATGCCGGTGCTTGAAACTGCTTTGCAAAAAGGTCCTATACAGGCGTCATGTCGGGAAGGAACCACATTAGCATTTGCAATATAGGGAGGTTGAAGAGTAAAATAAGCACCAAGCGTCGCACAACGCAAATTCTGTAACCAGGCGTCACACAATGCGAATTGCGCAACGAGTAGGTTGTTGAATGCTTCGAACCCATTACAAAGGACTCTGCCATAATTCTTCATCGTCATCAGGCACAGCATCAACAAAGTGCGCATAATGCCTTACATGCGTTTAGCAGGTACCAACGCTCTCCGTAGAATGACGAAAAATGGCACAGTGCCTGCTGCCCTACTTCTCAAAAATTACAATGATTTATAGCGTAGTGGGTTCTTCGCAAGTGCACTTGTATTGGTTTCCAAAGAAGCCCATATGCGCATGATCCACTTCCTCGGGATCTCAGTAAAATTACAATGATTTATAGCGTAGTTGGTTCATCGCAAGTGCATTTGTGTCGGTTGCCAAGGAAGCCCATAAGCGCATGATCCATTTCCTCGGGGTCTCAGTAAAGTTCTTCGCCCCCGCCCCCGTCTCTCTCCCACGTCAACGTATGTTATACAGCATGACGGGAGAGGGAAATAGCGACCGGGCGTCACCCAATGCAAATTACATAACTGGTGGGCCGTTTAATGATTCCAACCCATTACAAAGGGCTGAGCTATTATTCTTCATCGTTATCAGTCGTCGCGTCAACAAAGTGCACATAGTGCCTTACAGACGTGTAGCTGGCGCCTCGCTTCTCTGCAGAATGACGAATAATGGCTTAGTAGGTGCTTCCCAACTTCACCAAAATTGTGATTTATGGCGTAGTGGGTACCTTTCTAGTGTACTTGTATTGTAGCCCCAAGAAAGCTTAACGGGTTCTATAAACGCCGCTCTTCCAGCTTTCGCTGTGACTGTGCTGCGGTTTCAGCGCAGGCCTGGCGTTTTTTAGCCATCTTTTAGTGTACATTTTACAACGTCATATCTGTGACGGGATACGTCAGTGAAGTCGTGGTGGACCCCGGCATAACACACTTTCGTGTTAAAATCAATGCTATGTTACACATCGACAAGAAAACAACACACAAGGATGGGCGCTGACTACCAATAAAGCAGTTGTGCGTGCACAAGTATATAGCTTATGAAAAGGAGGGGGGGGGTGAGTGAAGTGGAAGATCATCACAATTGCACATGGTTCTGATGATACAAGATTGTATACAGCTCCACTCTAAGTTAGTGCTGGAGGAGCGCAATCCATGCCCTGTCCCTGTGTTTCTATTGTGATGTTTGTGTTTTTGTGCTGTCACACACTTGACAAGCGGGGTCAAGCGAGTGCTCGAGAAAGTCCTTCTTGAACCTTGCATCCGCTCCGGTCGTATCCCGGTGAAGTCGCCTGGCCTGCGCATCCCGTTCTTTCAACTCGGTGTCCTGCTCTCGTAGCATTTTTTCGCACCCGTACCTCGGGATCGCCTCGATACTGGCATTTCACTTCTGTATCTCTTGCTGACAACTTGAGAATTTCCTTACGTTGCTGCCGTTGGGCTGCTGTGTCCTGTTTTCCTATAGTAGGGTTGAGCAGTCGACGTATTCGCTCTTTTTCTGCTCGCTTAGCCCTGACGGCGGGATCCGCTCTTAAACGGCACTACCGCTCTAGGACGAGCGCGCGCTGTCGTTCTCGACGAGCCTCCTCAGCGGCATCCATGGCGGGAAAGGCCCTCGGCCAAGCGGCGTCTTTCTATTCAACGGATGCTATGAGCGACCCCTTTATAACGGGGTGGCGACATGAGCGCCAAGAGGCTCGACGAAAAGAAAAAAAAGCACTTTTCTTCATTTGATTTAATGCCTTGTTTACTTCGATTGAATTGATCTTACCATAGAAAAAAAAAACAAATTGACAGCCCAGCTCTCTGCCCCTTACGGCAAAATGACCTTATTTTTCCCACTGTTTATTTTTTCTCCTCCCTCTCTGCTTTTCTGCCACCAATACTGTAACCGTCTCTCACTTATTGCTACCGCAGACGTGTTCAGCTTCTGACTGCTGCACCAGGGCGTCATGTAGGCTCGTTCCAGAACATACACCTGGGTTGATATTGTCACGGGGTCATGACGTCGACGAAGACACCAGTCGGCGTGTCGAAGATGAAACTCTTTATTTGGCCGAACTTGTGGCCCACAAACGGAAAGACAAACAGCAATACACACTGCGCACTGATAGCGTTGAACAGAGCGTCGGCCGTCGATAAACTGCTCCTCGCTAAGATGCGTCGGTATCGAACATTCCAGCCTTATCGCTGGTGGCCGCGTTAGTTCCAGAAAAGGCTCGGCTGATCGCGTTTCCGAGCACAAGTCTAACAGATCATCCCAAAGTAATCTGGAACGTTCTCAGACATGCCGGCGCGGTTTTCGCAACGTGTGTAGGGGGGGGGGGGTGGTTAACATAAAGCATAGAAAGAAAGGAGCGTGTGTGGCATTGCCCCCCTCTGAAAAAGGCATCGTCCCGATGCTTAAATAGAAAATGGAAGTGCATACAGAAAGAAAGTCGACTAATAAAGCAAATGTACAGTCCTGATGTTTGCTAACGTGTAAAAAACGGCTTAAGGCGCACGACGTGGACGACACTCAGGATGTGCGCGGTGCCGCTGAGAGTTCGAAATGGGCGTCCGGGATAACCTCGTAGTCTAGGGCGCCGAGACATCGGAGCACCTTGTATGGTCCGAAGTACCGTCGAAGAAGCTTCTCGCTAAGTCCCCGTCGGCGTAGCGGCGTCCAGACCCACGCACAGTCTCCGGGTTGGTTCTCCATGTGGCGTAGTCGAAGATTATAGTAACGGCTGTCGGCCCTCTAGTGGTTCTTGATGTGTTGGCGGGCGAGCTGTCGAGCTGCTTCGGCGCGTTGCAAATAAGCGGCGACGTCGAGATCGCCTTCGTCGGTGGCGGTTAGTAGCTGTGGGGGTCCTCGCCACCTGACCAAATGACGAGTTGCCGCGCTGCCTCACAACTCAAAAAACATTTATTAGTAAAAGAAACGTCCAAAAGTTAATCTAACAACTCAGTCCTCGCGGCCACCACACATGCCATCAACGGTTGAGTTCATCCCTCGCCACGCCGGCTGTCTACCACACGCGCGCACACACTCCGCAGGTCCGTCGCCAACTGCCCGCGCATCGTGTCGGCGGGCACTTTTGTAGGGCGTCTGTGGGACGCGCGCACTTCTACTGCGCAGCCCGTGTCGTTATCGGGTGGAAATGCGCGCGATTCCCACATAGCATTGCGTAGAGAGTCGTTGCCGGGTTACTTCCGTAGACCAGCTTGTAGGGCGTCATTTGTGTCGTTTCTTGCATGGCCGTGTTGTATGCGAACATCACATAAGGAAGGATGGCATCCCACGTCTTGTGTTCGACGCCGACATACATGGCCAGCATGTTGGCGATGGACTTGTTTAGCCGCTTGGTGAGGCCATTGGTCTGTGGGTGGTACGCTGTGGTTCGGCGGGGGCTTGTTTGGCTGTATCTCAATATTAAGAAGTTGAAATACTTCCAGCCACAAATTCTTGGAGGAAACCCGACGTTTCGAGAACGGCTTGGTCTCTTCTTCAGGGGTGACTGTGCTGATGAGGGAGGCTTCGTCGCAGCTTGTTTTTGGCTCGGCCTTTCTCTTTCCCTCACGTTCCGGAGGCCGTGCACGTAGATCGGAGGCATTGTTCCGAGGGACCGGTTCACATTCGCAGGTGTGTTCTGGATGTGCCACGACTCGAGTAAGAGCCTCCTTCCCAGATTCCTTTCCGTTTCTATGATGGAAGCGCCCTCGAAGTCAATTTTGTGGTCGTGCTTCTCGCAATGCTCTGCAAGGGCACTGCGTTGTATTTCCATCTTCCTGACGTCGTTTTTGTGTTGGCGTATTCTTTCCGGGAAGCACTTACTCTCGCCTATGTAGCTCGCTGGACAGTCAGCACATGACACTTTGTAGACCACGCCCTGGTGTTGCTCCCGGGATGGTCGATCTTTCGGCCGCGGTAGTAAGCGAGCGAGCGTTGAGGCCGGCTTGTGAACCACCGTGACCCCAGCTTTTCCGAGAACCCTGGCGAGCTGTTCGCTAGTTCCCGGAACATACGGGATGACGACTCGTTGGGCTGGTTTCTTCGATACCATTGTATCCGGTGGAGTGGCCAGCGTGGGAGGAGGGTCGCGTGTGTCGTTCGCAGATGCGTCTCCGCGGTGGGGAAGCTGATCTCTCGACATGCGGCGTGCCACACGGCGGATGAAAGCTGTCGTGTATCCGTTTTTTCTTAACTCGGCCACGACCCTCTCTTCCTCTCTCTTTCTCTCTCCTTCTGATGTGCAGATGGCTCTTGCTCGTGAAAAGAGTGCCGACACCACGGAAGCTTTGTGGGCAGTGGGGTGACTCGAGGTGAAATGCAAATACCTGCCGGTGTGCGTTGGTTTTCTGTACACCGAGAAGGTCATGCGTTCGCCTTGTCGTCGTACTAAAACATCGAGGAACGGTAGCGCTCCGTCTTGTTCTCTTTCCACCGTAAACTGGATTGCTTGGTCGACGGAGTTAAGATGTTCGAGGAAGCTATCTACCGCTGTCCTCTTTATGATGCAGAAGCAGTCGTCCACATACCTCACAAATACTTTGGGCCTGTCAATAAAGGAACGCAGTGCCGCCTCTTCTACGTGCTCCATTGTGAGGTTCGCAGCTGTAACGGAGACGGCTGCTCCCATCGCGGTCCCGTTGGCCTGTCTGTAGAAGTACCCCGTTGACACTAAAGTATGTTCCCTTGAGGCAGTACTCCAGTAGGCGGCACATCTCATCGGTGCTCAGGCAGGTTCTTTCACTCAGGAGTTCGTCGTCATTCAAAGCTGCCCGTGCGCAAGACACCGCTAGTGTTATGGGCACGCTGGTGAACAGGGACACGACGTCGAACGAGACGAGGCACTCATCACTGCTCACGGTCACTTCCTTCATGCGCTCCACGAAGTGGCTGGCGTTGCGTATGTGGGTTGGTGTTTTTCCCACGAGCGGCGCCAGAGTCCGGTGGAGATATTGGGACAGCGCACGGAGTGGAGAAGATGTAAAATCCACGATCGGACGGAGCGGGATGGTGGGCTTATGGATCTTTGGAAGCCCGTAAAATCCTGGTGCAGAGCCGTTCCTGCAGATGAGCTGGAGTTAGATGGTTCTTGCCTCTTGGTGTCCTTAGAAGATATCCGCCAGAAGCTTGTTCAGTTCCCTTTGGACTCTTGGTGTGGGGTTTTTCGTCAGCTTTTCATAGGCCGGGCTTTGGAGCAAATCCTGAACTTTGTCGTCGTATGCCTCCCTATCAAGCAGGACCATCGCGTTGCCTTTGTCGGCCGGGAGGATGACAATCTTCTCATCCTTTCGGAGCGCACGGATCGCATTGCTCTCCTCTCTCGACAGGTTGTGCTCACGGCGTTTTCCTATTTTTGATAGTACACCGATGGCCTTGAGACGGATGTTCTCTCGAATTCTACGTCGATTCTCCTGATGCCTTCCTCGGCAGCCGCAATGATCTTTGGTAGTGGCGGACACGTCGTGGTGGTGTTAAAATTGTGTCCCTTTGCCAGCACGTCGTGCTCGGTCGGGGAGAGTTGTCTGGAGGACAAGTTGACGACGAAATTTCCGTTGACCGGACTGCGGTGACGTTTCCCTTGAAGCGTCGCAAGCTTGCCTTTGTGAGCTGCTTGTTGCATCCGAGCTGTTGTTGCAGCCACATCCCGCGCGAATTCTTCCAACGACAAAAGATGTTGGGCAGTCGATGTTGTAGCTGTCGTCGAAGGAAGAACAGGTCTAATTCCTTCTTCTTGATCACGTTGTGGCACTCATGGATTCGGGCTTTGATCAGGCGTCGTTCAGCTTGTGCGACGATCTTGTTGCCCTCCGCCGTGTGCACCATGCGTTTAAGTGGAAGGCTTTGCGGTATTGCGTTCATCTCCCGGCAGGTCTTCGAGAAGTCGAGATGAGTCCGATAGGTCGTGATGCCTCGTGCTACGTTCACGTAACGCTTTGCGAGAACAGCCGCCTCTTGACCAAAGTGAGTGCGTAAATACTTAAATGTAAACATTTCAACAGAAGTCTGTCTGGCTGGGTGGAAGAATTAAGAAGTTGAAATACCTCCAGCCACAAATTCTTGGAGGAAACCCGACGTTTCGAGACCGGCTTGGTCTCTTCTTCAGGGGTGACTGTGCTGATCAGGGAGGCTTCGTCGCAGCTTGTTTTTGGCTCCGCCTTTATCTTTCCCTCACGTTCCGGAGGCCGTGCAAGTAGATCGGAGGCATTGTTCCGAGGCACCGGTTCACATTCGCAGTTGTGTTCTGGATGTGCCACGACTCGAGTAAGAGCCTCCTTCCCAGATTCCTTTCCGTTTCTATGATGGAAGCGCCCTCGAAGTCAATTTTTGTGGTCGTGCTTCTCGCAATGCTCTGCAAGGGCACTGCGTTGTATTTCCATCTTCCTGACGTCGTTTTTGTGTTGGCGCATTCTTTCCGGGAAGCACTTACTCTCGCCTATGTAGCTCGCTGGACAGTCAGCACATGACACTTTGTAGACCACGCCCTGGAGTTGCTCCCGGGATGGTCGATCTTTCGGCCGCGGTAGTAAGCGAGCGAGTGTTGAGGCCGGCTTGTGAACCACCGTGACCCCAGCTTTTCCGAGAACCCTGGCGAGCTGTTCGCTAGTTCCCGGAACATACGGGATGACGACTCGTTGGGCTGGTTTCATCGATACCATTGTATCCGGTGGAGTGGCCAGCGTGGGAGGAGGGTCGCGTGTGTCGTTCGCAGATGCGTCTCCGCGGTGGGGAAGCTGATCTCTCGACATGCGGCGTGCCACACGGCGGATGAAAGCTGTCGTATATCCGTTCTTTCTTAACTCGGCCACGACCCTCTCTTCCTCTCTCTTTCTCTCTCCTTCTGATGTGCAGATGGCTCTTGCTCGTGAAAAGAGTGCCGACACCACGGAAGCTTTGTGGGCAGTGGGGTGACTCGAGGTGAAATGCAAATACCTGCCGGTGTGCGTTGGTTTTCTGTACACCGAGAAGGTCATGCGTTTGCCTTGTCGTCGTACTAAAACATCGAGAAACGGAAGCGCTCCGTCTTGTTCTCTTTCCACCGTAAACTGGATTGCTTGGTCGACGGAGTTAAGATGTTCGAGGAAGCTGTCTACCGCTGTCCTCTTTATGATGCAGAAGCAGTCGTCCACATACCTCACAAATACTTTCGGCCTGTCAATAAAGGAACGCAGTGCCGCCTCTTCTACGTGCTCCATTGTGAGGTTCGCAGCTGTAACGGAGACGGCTGCTCCCATCGCGGTCCCGTTGGCCTCTCTGTAGAAGACCTTGTTGACAACAAAGTATGTTCCCTTGAGGCAGTACTCCAGTAGGCGGCACAGCTCATCGGTGCTCAGGCAGGTTCTTTCACTCAGGAGTTCGTCGTCATTCAAAGCTGCCCGTGCGCAAGACACCGCTAGTGTTATGGGCACACTGGTGAACAGGGACACGACGTCGAACGAGACGAGGCACTCATCACTGCTCACGGTCACTTCCTTCATGCGCTTCACGCGCTCCACAGGCCGAAAGTATTTGTGAGGTATGTGGACGACTGCTTCTGCATCATAAAGAGGACAGCGGTAGACAGCTTCCTCGAACATCTTAACTCCGTCGACCAAGCAATCCAGTTTACGGTGGAAAGAGAACAAGACGGAGCGCTACCGTTCCTCGATGTTTTAGTACGACGACAAGGCGAACGCATGACCTTCTCGGTGTACAGAAAACCAACGCACACCGGCAGGTATTTGCATTTCACCTCGAGTCACCCCACTGCCCACAAAGCTTCCGTGGTGTCGGCACTCTTTTCACGAGCAAGAGCCATCTGCACATCAGAAGGAGAGAGAAAGAGAGAGGAAGAGAGGGTCGTGGCCGAGTTAAGAAAGAACGGATACACGACAGCTTTCATCCGCCGTGTGGCACGCCGCATGTCGAGAGATCAGCTTCCCCACCGCGGAGACGCATCTGCGAACGACACACGCGACCCTCCTCCCACGCTGGCCCCTCCACCGGATACAATGATATCGAAGAAACCAGCCCAACGAGTCGTCATCCCGTATGTTCCGGGAACTAGCGAACAGCTCGCCAGGGTTCTCGGAAAAGCTGGGGTCACGGTGGTTCACAAGCCGGCCTCAACGCTCGCTCGCTTACTACCGCGGCCGAAAGATCGACCATCCCGGGAGCAACACCAGGGCGTGGTCTACAAAGTGTCATGTGCTGACTGTCCAGCGAGCTACATAGGCGAGAGTAAGTGCTTCCCGGAAAGAATGCGCCAACACAAAAACGACGTCAGGAAGATACAACGCAGTGCCCTTGCAGAGCATTGCGAGAAGCACGACCACAAAATTGACTTCGAGGGCGCTTCCATCATAGAAACGGAAAGGAATCTGGGAAGGAGGCTCTTACTCGAGTCGTGGCACATCCAGAACACACCTGCCAATGTGAACCGGTCCCTCGGAACAATGCCTCCGATCTACGTGCACGGCCTCGGGAAAGTGAGGGAAAGAGAAAGGCGGAGCCAAAAACAAGCTGCGACGAAGCCTCCCTGATCAGCACAGTCACCCCTGAAGAAGAGACCAAGCCGGTCTAGAAACGTCGGGTTTCCTCCAAGAATTTGTGGCTGGAGGTATTTCAACTTCTTAATTCTTCCACCCAGCCAGACAGACTTCTGTCGAAATGTTTACACATATCTCAATATTGCCTGAGTAAGGTCAGCAGTAAACGCCGTAGCTCTGTCGGTGATGAGGACCTCTGGGGCGCCATGACGCAGCAGGATGTTCTCAACGAAGAACTTCGCTGCTACAGAACTGTCAATTGGGCGAGTTGGTGTACTTCCATCTTTAATGAATATTAGGGCGACAAGAACGAGGAGGAGAATAGGAAAGAGATACTACAGCTCTGACTCGCAACTAAATTTTATTCCGAAAAGAAGCAGACGCAGAGTTCGGTTATCACAAGGGCCTACGAAAAAGTGGCAAAGAAAGTAAAAGCTGGGCAGAAGGAAACAGAAGATAAACACACTTGCACTCGAAAGAATGCAGCAGTGATTCCTTATTGCATAGGCTGTCGCATGGGATTAAAAATGTGGGTAGTCGGTACCAATAGTTGATGTATTCAGCGTTGGCCACAAGTTGCGGCAGGTATGTCCAGCTGTGCATAGGAAGTTGAACGGAGTAAAATATGACAAATGGCATAACTGCGAGGTAAAACACAGGAATAAGTTTGTAGATTGTCGAACTAATGCAGCATATAAAATTCCATGTTCTTGCAACAAGTTTCACATTGGGCAAACCAGTCGGTGCGTAAACATCAGAATCCAGAAGGATGCGCGTAATGTCGAAAACGGCACAGGTTCCCATTTGGCCATTCATTGTCAAATAATTGCGTGTAAACCTTGTTTTGAGAAAACGGAAACCTTGCATTACGACAGAGACCAGCGGTCACGGGAGATAATGGAGGCGTTTTACATGTCGATGGAAGGTGATAAATGTCAGCCTGCGCTAGCACTGTCAGATGCAGAAGTATCATACCTCATGGGTAGCTTGCGTCACATCTCATCAGCCACATAGCCTTTTGTTATTTGTTTGTCATACTGAGCATGCGCGATGGCTGTTTCTTTTCTGACGCTTTCCAGATCCTATTTCTTCTGGTTCTTTTCGGAATAAAATTTAGTTGCGAGTCAGCGCTGTAGTTTGTCTTTGCTATTCTCGTCCTCATATTTGTCGCGCTAATATTCGTTCAAGGTCAAACTTTCGCCACTTCGGCTGGCACTACATCTGGGCAGGGCCCTTGTCTCGGCGTAGCAGGTGAGGTAGTCGGTAGCTACGACTGATCCATTTGTTTCTGGTACTGGACGTCGGGAACGGCCCCAGTAAGCCCATCTAGATTTGCTGGAACGGCCGTCGAGGTGGCTCGATAGGCTGCAGAAGTTCGTGCTGGCCTAGTCGGCGGTGTCTTGCGTGGCTAACAGTCCCGGCAGGTCTGTATGTAGCGAGTGACGTCGGCGGCAAGGTGCGGCCAGTCGTACTTTTCCTGTATTCTTGTGAGTGTGCAAGAAACACCCTAGGTGTCCAGACGTCGGGTCGTCGTCCACAGCCTGGAGGACCTCTGGTCGCAGTGTCGAGGGCACCAGGAAAAGACAATCGGCTCGAAGCGGCGAGAACTTCTTCTTTAGGAGAACACCGTTCAGCAACAAGAACGACAGTCAGTCCCCGCGTGAATACCTTCGGAGCAACGGTGTTCCTGCCTTCAAGGTATTCCACAAGGCCCCTCAGTTCTGGGTCCGCTCGCTGTCGTTCGGCGAAGTCGTCAGCACTTATTGTTCCGAAGAAGCAGTCATCCTCCTGGCCGTCCTGTGGCGGTGGCTCGACGGGGGCGCGGGACAGGCAGTCAGTGGCGCAGTATTTTCTTCCGGACTTGTAAACGACGGTACTGTCGAATTCTCGAAGTCGTAGGCTTCACCGTACGAGGCGATCTGAAGGGTCCTTCAAGTTAGCTAGCCAACACAAGGCGTGGTGGTCGCTCACAACTTTGAAGGGCCGGCCGTAGAGGTAGGGGCAAAACTTCGATGTAGCCCAGTTTGGCAGCAGTGTGTGCGGTCTTCACAACGCTTACCAAAATCATTTGTTTGCACAGGCTCAAGTTTTTCGGAGCGATCCGTCGGTTTTGCGTGGCTTAAACTGCAGCGAGCAAGGCACGCGACAAGGCCAAGCGCCATTAGCGTCGGCTAATATCTGCGCTACTGTTCCCGAGGATCAGCTGTGTTAGCCTACGCCCCTGCGCCTGCGCTCTGACCCACCAAGCTACCGGACGCTGCCTACTTGTACGAACTGCCCTACGCATCCGCCTCAGTTTGGCAGCAGTGTGTGCGGTCTTCACAACGCTTACCAAAATCATTTTTTTGCACAGGTGAGACTCGAATTACCTGTTTGAATTTTATTAGTATTGCTGCATGCACTGCTGCCAAACAAGAGTGCTAGTGTTTCCTGTGAATTGTCTGTCATGGGAAGCGGTAAGGATCTGGGTAAAGCACTCGAGGACTTCAAACGTGGAATCCGTGCTGAACGTTGGTCCTTCAAGCAGAGTGTGGAACATTGTAGTGAAACCTGTGACAGTGTCAATGCGCTCTCCTCAGAAATAAAGGCTCTGCGTGAAGAGCTTGTCCTAGCGCGAAAGAGTAACGAAAAACTTGCAGCTGAAAACAAGCAACTTCAGATAAAAATAGAAGAATTGGAACTGTACTCAAGGGCAAACAATCTTTAAATCAAAGGCGTGCCTGATGAGGGTGAGCTTTTTGACACTGCCCAGAAGATTTGTGCGGCGGTGCGAGAGCCGTTGGTGCGTGATGATATTGACATTTGCACAGAGCGGGAACGGCAAAGCCTGGTGTGAAAAACGTTGTAGTTCGTTTTGTCCGACGTGACAAACGAAATGCTGTTCTGGCTAAGGCAAAAAAGGCACGCCTATCTACGGCGATTCATTGTCTTGATACAACTGGCCCTATTTATGTCAACGAACATCTTACAAGGCAGGGTAAGCAGCTACTGGGGGCGGCAAATGCAAAAAAGCGAGAAGTAGGATGGAGGTTCGTTTGGACGCACGGCGGAAAAATTTTCGCATGGAAAACAGAAACATCAGAAATGTTAAAGATTGCCTACCAAGAGGACTTGGATAAAATGCTGCGTTAAAGCCTTCATGACATACTTTTCTTTAGTGTACGACCCAGCTAAGCTATGGCTGCCGCGGCAGAATGTAGATACTACAACATTGACAACTTCAGCACTGAAATTAAAGGGTCATCACCCACCTTCAGTGCATTTCACTTAAACACTCGTAGCATCAAAAGTAAGATGAATAGCTTGTGTCTCTTTTTAGAGGACTTGTCGGTAAAATTTGATGCCATACTTTTGACAGAATCCTGGCTTTCTTCGAGCGATAACCCACCGAAAATACCAGGGTATAATTATCATGGAGTTGTGCGGTCTGCTAACCGCGGAGGAGGAATTGCACTGTACATCAAAAATTCCATTGTGTGCGACGTTGTCAATGAACTTACTTGTATTAGACCCAATGTTGAGTGCCTAGTAGTAAGGCTTAAGGATGTTGTCGTTGCAGCAGTTTATAGGCCCCCAATAGGACATCAGTCCGAATTCTTTGAGTTTGTGGAAACTTTGCTGCCTAGTTTTCACTCAATCCACGCAGCCTTTTTAGTAATGGGTGATGTGAACATCAATATGCTCAGCGGTGACGCATCCAGTGAACATTTTGAATCTGTCCTTCGTACTTATGCCTGCACAAATCTAATCACGTTACCTACTCGTATTACTGGAAATAGAGCTACACTTCTTGATATCTGTGTCACTAGCGTACCCTCCGTCCAGTGTTCAACAGGCGTTTTCCTCCCTCGATATCAGTGACCATCTTCCGATTTTTGCGTTCATACCAGTAGCTCCCCAAAGCGCGCAAATACCGCGAACTCGAGTTATCGCGATATCAAACCCATTTCGCTCAATAATTTTTACTCTGATGTTGAAACGATAATGTGGGACAGCGTTTACGAAGAAAGCGATCCCGATCGAGCTTATCGTCTCTTTCTAAAGAAAATTGTAGCAAGCTACGAAAAACACTTTCCTTTAGTGCACAATACTAGACAAAGCAAAAGAATACGTAAGCCTTGGATAACGAGCAGCTGGCACAAAAGAATAAAAACCAAAAATAAAATGTACCATCAGTTCGTTTTATCACGTGATGCTGTCTTGCTTGCAGAATTCAAATCATACCGCAATAAATTGAACGCTGACTTAAAGAAGGCAAAGCTCTCCTACTATCATTCATTGTTTGCTAGAGTGTACAACAATTCGAGAAAATTATGACAAGAAATTAATAATTTATCTAACACCTCTAAAGCAAAGTGTCCAATTAACATTGCAGCTTTTGCTCAAGACAAGACAGATGTAGAAGCCCTAACAGAAATGAACGTGTTTTTTTCGACTGTTGGCGACTACGTGCCTCCGATTCGTCGCAGTAGTTGCACTAATACGCTGGTGTTCGCACATTCAACACTAGCAAATTCAATAACTCTCTCTCCGGTCACTGAACAGGGAGTCACGAATTTTATTTGTAGAATTAGAGACAATGTCGCTGCTGGGATGGATGGGCTGAGCGCCGTCCCTATTAAGTATGTTGCTTTAATCATAGCCCGTCCGCTGACATTTGTAATTAATCAAATTCTAGAAACCGGTATATTTCCGTCTGATCTTAAAGTGGCACGTGTAATCCCCGTGTACAAAGGTGGAGCTATTAATGAGATATCGAACTACCGGCCGATATCCGTTCTGCCTATCTTGTCCAAAGTCTTCGAGAATGTCATCAATGCACGGCTCCTTAACTTTTTAACTAAATATTACGTAGTGAATGATTCACAATATGGCTTCGAGAAAGGGAAATCTACAAAAATGGCATTACTGCTAATTAAAAATGAAATTCTCAGCAACATGGAAAACAAACTTTTTACTGTCGGCTTATTTCTCGATTTAAGGAAAGCGTTTGACTGCGTGAACCACAGTATTCTACTGTATAAACTGCATAATTATGGCATACGTGGCATTGCCCTTGATCTCGTGAAAAGCTATCTCTGTAACAGGAAGCAGTGTGTGAAGGTCGGCGACTCGGCGTCTCCAACTACTATTGTAAAATTTGGGGTGCCTCAGGGGTCAATTCTAGGGCCATTGTTGTTTATACTCTATATCAATGACTTATGTGATGTGCCCGATTCACCGAAACTGGTGGCTGACGACACAAACATATTTTTTAAATGCGAAGCATTTCTTAGCGAACTTCTGCGACTTTGAGCGTATCTATCTATCTATCTATCTAGCCGCCTACGACTTTGTGCTCTCCCGTCAGTTTCGTTAATCGGATGTATACTAAAATTGGTGTGTCATAACATGGCCTTATTACGAACATAAATGACAGGTCATATCATGAAAGACATGAGACGCATGCCGTGAACAGCATGATTTACATTCCACGGCCTTTGGGCTCCCTGGCCGTTCCGTTAATCAGATGTATACCAAAATTGGTGTGTCATAACATGGCCTTATCGCGAACATATAATGACAGGTCATATCATAAAAATCATGACACGCATGTCATGAACAGCATGATTTACATTCCATGGCCTTTGGGCTCTTGCGGCCGTTCCGTTAATTTCATATATACCAAAATTGGTACGGCGTGACAAGAGTTCATGACGAACATAATGACAGGTCCTAACATGCAAATCATGGCGCGATGTCATGTGCAGCATGATTTACATGCCATGGTCTCGGGGCGCTCGCGGCCGTTTAAACGGAGGGATACATACGAAAACAGGTATGACGAGACATTTCTGCATGACGAACAGAACTGACACGTGGTAACATGAAAATCATAATATGCATGCCATGTATGACATGATTTACATGCCACGCTTATGGCCCACTAGCGGCCGTTTCGCTAGATTTATACACACCAAAATTGGTATTGTGCGATGTGACTTTATGAAGAACATGAATAACACGTTGTAGCACGAAAACCATGACATCCATGACATGTATGTCATGATTTACATGCCACGGTCATGGTGCATTCGCGTCCGTTTCGCTTGCGTGATATACACCAAAATTGGTGTTACGCGACACGACTGTATGACGAACGTAAGTGAGACGTGGTAACATAAAAATCATGACATGCAAGTCATGTATGACCTGATTTACATGCCACGCTCATGATGCGCTAGCGGCAGTTTCAGTAGATTGATATACACCAAAATTGGTATTGCGCGAGGTGACTGAATGAAGAACATGAATGACAGTTGTTAAGATGAAAACCATGGCATGCATGTCATGTATGTCATGATTTGATTGCCACGCTCATGATGCATTCGCGGCCGCTTCGCTAGCTCGATGTACACCAAAATTGCTATTGCGCGAAGCGACTGTACGACGACGGTAAATGAGACGTGGTAACATGAAAATCATGACCTGCATGACATGATTTACATGCCGCGCTCATGATGCGGTAGCGGCAGTTTCAGTAGACTGATATACACCACAAGTGGTATTGCGCGATGTGACTGTATGAAGAACATGAATGACAGTTGGTAAGATGAAAACCATGACATGCATGTCAGGTATGTCATGATTTAATTGCCACGCTCATGATGCATTCGCGGCCGCTTCGCTAGCTCGATGTACACCAAAATTGCTATTGCGCGAAGCGACTGTCCGACGACGGTAAATGAGACGTGGTAACATGAAAATCATGACATGCATGACATGCACGACATGATTTACATGTCATGTTCATGACGCACTCGTGCCGTTTCGCTTGCTTGGCACACCAAAATTGGTATTGCGCGACGCGACTGCATGACGAACGTAAATGAGAGGTGGTAACATGGAAATCGTGACATGCAGGTTATGTATGTCATGATTTACATGCCACGCTCATTGTGCATTCCCGGCAGTTTCGCTAGCTTGGAATACACCAAAATTGGTATTGCGCGACGCCACTGTATGCCGAACGTAAATGAAAGGTGGTAACATGATAATCATGACATGCATGAAATGTACGTCATGATTTACATGCCATGCTCATGGCGCACTCGTGGCCGTTTCGCTTGATCGATATGCACCAAAACTGGTATTGCGCGATGTGACTGTATGAAGAACATGAATAACAGGTGGTAACATGAAAACTATGATATGCATGCCATGTATGTCATGACTTACATGCCACGCTCATTATGCATTCGCGACCGTTTCGATAGCTTGATATACACCAAAACTGGTATTGCGCGATGTGACTGTATGATGAACATTTGTGACAGGTGGCAACTTGAAAAACCATAATATTCATGTCATGTATGCCATGATTTACATGCTCTACTCATGGTGCACTCGCGGCCATTTTGCTCCTTTGATATACACCAAAATTGGTATTGCGCGATGTGACTGCATGACGAACATAAATGACAGGTCTTAATACGCGAATCATGTTATGCATGTCATGTACGGTATGATTTACATGCCACTGTCATGGTGCGCTTCCGGCCGTTTTGTTAACGTGATATATACCAAAATTGGTATGGCATGACACGAGTGCGTGATGAACATAAACGACAGGTCATGCATTTATATACCATAATATGCGCTTCATTGGCATGGTGTACACTAGATTGTGCATGCATGCGTGCATGGCAAACATGCGATATATGGTGGACTAGATGCCATGGCATGAATGATTTCATTTGGCTCAAAGACAAACAAGGCGATGTATGCAGCTCTTTGCTGGCTGCTTCGCATTACATCGATTCCCACAGTGCGTGGGATCTGCCAAATTTTTTCAGCCCCACATTTAACAAGCTTAAACACTACAAAAAATAATTACTTAATTAAACTTGAAATGGCTGGACTCTAACAGATTAACTCTAAATGTTAAGAAGAGAAAATATATTATATTTAAACCACTGAACAAAAAATGTGACTCTGAACACGCCCCTAATTTTCAAGGGACGGTCCTTCAGCGTGTTTCATCAGAAAAGTTTTTAGGTGTTTAGGTTCGAAGATACAATGTCTTGGAACACGCATGTCAACAAGCTAACGATTGAATTGCGCAAAGCAGTTGGATGTCTTTACAAAGTTAGAGAATTAGTCCCTTTAAGTCTAAAAAGTGCTTAATATTATGCAAATTTTTATTCACGTCTTTCATATTGTACCTTAGTCTGGGTGTACAACTACTCCTACTAACTATAATAAACTAGAACAGCTGCAAAAGAAGGTGTTAAGAATCTTTGAGAATTTCAATGGACACCCAAGCCTACTACCCACTGCTCCCCTATTCATTAAACATAATATGCTAAAAGCTTCCAAGCTACACGACTATAAACTGTCTCTTTATATGTATAAAAACAAGCTTCCAAAAGACCAAGAACACACCCTTCATGACTACAGCATACGTAACATGCAATTACCAGTACCACATACTCGCACAAACTGCGGTAGAGCCACACTTGAATATTACATACCAGCACTTTACAACTCCTTAAAAACCCATATTAATTTTAGCGCTCCATTCCGTGTGTTCAAATCAAATGTTCGTGATTATTTCATGAAGCCATAAATATTTTTCTTTGCTCAAAATTAAATATTATTTCATGTTCTGTGAGTCACACAGAAAGTGTTCTGATGTTCAATATATATATAGGCATTTTTATGTTTTCTTTGTGTTATGCTGTTTGTTTTGCTTACAAGTGTACATCAGTGTGAAATCCACTGCATGTGCTGCCCTCTGTAGGCCCCCAGGTCCCGTCAAGCTGTTTTGCACAGCTTTTTGCCTGGGGGACCCCCAACAAGTGCGTTGGATAATAAAGTGGATTCTGATTCTGATGATGGCTAGGCACTCCTTTTCTCTTGTGCAATAGTTGATTTCTGCCTTTGATATCGACCGGCTTGCATAACTGATGACCCTCTCCAGCCCGTCAGTCTTCTGCACAAGGACGGCGCCGTGTCCTACGCTGCTTGCGTCGGTGTGTATTTCCATATCGGCCGTATTCGTCGAAACGCGCTACTATCGGAGGCATCTGAAGGCGTCGTTTCAGTTCTTAAAATGCTTCGATTTGCGCCGTTTCCCAATTGAATGGCACGTCGGTCTTCGTGAGGTGCGTTAGGGGCTCGGCTATTTGTGAAAATTCCTTGATGAAGCGTCTGTAGTAGGCGCACAAGCCGAGAAAACGGCGTACTGGCCTTCTTGTCGGTGGGCGGCGGGATGGCAGCAGATGGCAGCTGTTTTCCGCGGGTCCGGGCGAACACCATCCTTGCTGATCACGTGACCCAAAACCAAGAGCTCCTCGTACGCGAAGCGGCACTTTTCAGGCTTCAGGGTGTCCGGAGGTCTTGATTGCTTGAAGTACAGCTTCAGGACGCCGAAGGTGTTCGTCAAAGTTCGAGGAAAACAGAGCGACGTTGCCCAAGTACACCAGGCACGTCTGCCACTTCAAGCCGTCCAGTGCTGTATCCATAACCCGTTGAAAAGCGTTTCGTCGACCTGTTTCTTAACGGCCTCGCGTTCTCGCGTCGAAACTCGGTACGAGCTCTGATGGATTGGTCGGACACCATGTTCTGTTATGGTGCGATGTTTCGCGAGTGGGGTCTGTCGAATTCTTGGCGAAGACGAGAAGCAGTCCTTGAATTGCAGGAGCAGGGCTTCAAGCTGTTCGTGCTTGTGCTTCGGAAGGCTGGGACTGACGTCGAAAGCTCGTTGAAGAGCTTGGTTCATCGGAGTAGGCTCGGAAGAATCGGGTAAGGGCGAAAGCAGCGGCGGCTTCCACGATTTCTTCGATGTAGGCGACCGTCGTTCCTGTGCTCACGTGGTTGTACTCGTTGCCGAAATTTGTGAGCATCACTGTTGCTTTCCCTCTCCGCAGCTCGGCTATTGCTCTTACGACGCAAATCACGTGGTTAATCAACTGGTCACCTTCAACGACGCCTTTCAGATCTGCTGATTTCTGAGTGCCCACGGAAATGATGATGCTGGAGCGAGAGGGAATGGTGACCTGGTCGTCCAGCACATTCAAGGCGTGCTTTCCTGGCGGAGTGTGCGGCGGCAGTGCTTTTTCCGTGGATAGTGTCATCGACTTGGATCGCAGATCGATGACTGCACCATGAAGGCTTAAGAAGTCCACACCAAGAATGACATCTCTCGAGCAACGCTGCAGGACTACTAAGTTCGGCGGGATAAATCCGGTTGTTAATTGTGAGTCTCGCTGTGCAGATTCCCCTTCGCCGTTCCTAGATGACCCCCAGCTGTCCGGATTTAGGGGCCTTCGTAGGCTATCCTAACTTTCTGCAGCTTCGGTGGCGAACGGTCTACTGATGAAAGAATAGTCGGCTCCGGTGTCAACGAGAGCTGTGATGCTGTGGCCGTCGATAAGAACTTCGAGGTCGCTAGTTCGTCGTCTCGCGTTGCAGTTAGGTCGTGGCGTCGGGTTACGGCTACGGCGGTTTCTTCCGCTGCTTTCCTGTTGCGTCGTCAGGTCTACCGTGCGCGAGGTTTCGTCGTTAGGGCTCTGTCTGGTTCGCGTCGTGTCCTGAAGGTTTCGCCGTGTCGTCGTTGCCGGCGGCGGAGGATGTTCGGTATTTCGTCGTACAGCAACCGCACTTCCATCGGTTGCTGCCCTTAGTTTTCCGGATACGGGCTAGGTGACCAGCCCCGAGATTAAATCCAGTGCATGGCGTTAGCCGAGACACGTAGCGGCCTGGCGACGGCGAACGGGAAGGTTTTCGGGGTGCCCACTGCGCTCCTGCGAAGTAGGCGGCGATGTCGCGTGGTCGTTCACCCCGCTGTGAACGTGGTGCGTCAAAGCTCCGAAGCAAAGACCATTGAGAAGACGCTGGACCTGCGAACCCGCCAGTACAATCACCGATCGAAGCCCGGCGAAGAGCTCTTTTTTTTCTCATTTTATTTACTCTAAAGGCCCGTTGGGCATTGCATAGGGGGGAGATAACTTGGTACAATGAACACAAAAATTTGATACACAGAAAAAGAATATAACGGTGCTAATAACCCTAGTATAATAACTCCTGTATGATGAAGCGTATGTGTAATCAGTCACGAAGGTGAGAATATGCAAAAAAAGAAAAATAGTTACAGAAAATACTCGCAGAAAAAGTATATACAATTCACCCACAAACGCGGGAAAAGCAAAGAACAAGAAAAAAATATATACAGAAAACACTTGCAGAAGAAAGTGTATACAATTCCCTAAAAATGTGAGAAAAGCAAGCAAAAGAAACACAACATGTATTTCCAGAAAGCAATACAACGATTCGGACATATATAGACTGAAGCGTGAGATGATTTCTTTGAAGGACTTGAATACACCGTAATAAAGCAAGAATCTCTGAGAATCTCTGAGAATGTTGTGGAAATGTTAGTGGTTTGTGCTAGGCAATAGAAATTTTTTAGTGCCTCTGAAAATTTAATCAGCATTTACTTCTTGAGCTATTGCTCTCGGCAGTTGATTCCACTCCTGGATTGCGAAATGAAGGAAAGAAAAAATAAGTAGATCAGTACGGGCGAACGCTTGACGAACTTTAAATGAGTGGTCCAAGCGTAGAAACGTTGCATCTGGCGTCATTATTAATGAGGTAGCATAAGGCGTAGGAATATGATACAACTTATGAAATAACGTTAAACGAGACACCTTCCGTCTACTTTGTAGTGTTGCAAAGTTAAGGCTGTCTTTGATTTTAGATACACTTGAATACGAAAAATAACCGTAGACGATGAGCCTAACAGCTTTGTTTTGTAATGATTCTAGTCTCCTGGTGAGGTATGCTTGATGAGGACTCCAAATAATTGAACAGTATTCAAGTTTGGTGTCCTACCCGACGAGAGAGACTTCGTATACAGGGTGGCCAGTTTTTCTAACATAATCTCTCCGTCTTTCAAGAGGTGTGATGTCACCTGATCCTCACCAATGTGAGGCTCAGGTATGAGGTGTGAGGAAGAATGCCAACATCATCTTGATCCACAAGAAAGCGGACGTCAAGGAGCTGCAAAAAATTGCAGGCCCATCAGCTTACTGTCCGTTGTCTACAAGCTATTTACAAAAGTAATTGCTAACAGAATTAATACATTAGAGTTAAATCAACCAAAGGACCAGCCAGTATTTCGTACAGGCTTCTCAACAATAGACCATATTCATACTATCAATCAGGTGATAGAGAAATGCGCGGAATACAACCAACCCCTATACATAGCCTTCATAGATTACGAGAAGGCATTTGATTCGGTGGAGACATCAGCAGTCATGCAGGCACTACGGAAATCAGGGCATCGACGAAGCCTATATAAACATAATCTACAGGGGATCCACAGCCACTATAGTCCTCCATAGAGAAAGCGACAGAATCCCAATAAAGAAGGGCGTACGGCAGGGAGACACGATCTCTCCAATGCTATTGGAGAGATCGTTTACAGGAGGTTTTCAGGGCCCTAGATTGGGAACAATTAGGGATAACAGTTAATGGAGAGTATCTCAGTAACCTGCGATTTGCTGATGACATTGCATTGATGAGTAACACGGGAGACGAATTACAGCTCATGATTACTGAACTGGATACGGAAAGTAGAAGAGTAGGTCTGAAAATTGATATGCATAAAACTAATGTGGAACAGTCTTGGCAGAGAACAGCGCTTTGCGATAGGTGGCGAGATACTGGAAGTTCGTAAGGGAGTACGTCTACTTAGGACAGGTAGTAACCGCGGAGCCGCACCATGAGAGTGAAATAACTAGAAGAATAAGGATGGGACGGGGCTCATTCGGCAAGCACTACCAAAACATGAACTGGTAGTCTACCACTATCCCTCAAGAGGAAGGCATATAACAGCTGCATCTTACCGGTACTTACCTAGGAGCAGAAACCTGGAGACTTACAAAGAGGGCTCAACTTAAATTGAGGACGGCGCAGCGAGCGATGGAAAGGAAAATGATAGGTGTAACCTTAAGAGGCAGAAAGAGAGCAGAGTGGGTCAGGGAACAAACGGGGGTTGAGGATGTCATAGTTGAAATTAAGAAGAAGAAATGGATATGGGCCGGGCACGTAGCACGTCGGCAGGATAACCGGTGGTCATTAAGGGCAACTGACTGGATTCCAAGAGATGGGAAACGCGTGAAGGGGAGACAGAAAATTGGGTGGGTAAATCAAATTAAGAAGTTTGCAGGTATAAAGTGGCAGCAGAAAACACAGGACTGGGTTGATTGGCGGAACATGGGAGAGGCCTTTGCCCTGCAGTGGGCGTAGACAGGCTGATGATGATGATTCAAGTTTGGATGGGACTATTGAGTTGTAGGGAAGAAGTTTTGTATCTTTATTGACTTGGCGAAGTGTGCGTCGGAGGAAATTAAGAGTTCGATTTGTTTTACCTAAAAACCAGTCGATGTGTGTTCCAGGTCAAGTTAGAAGTTAAATAAACACCTAAGTATATGAATGACTCTACTAGTTCTATTACCTCATTATATATTGTATAGGTGTGCGATTGTGCGACACAAAATTATTACAAATAGTAAACCGCACTAGTTTTGTTTTACTATAGGTTATATTCATGTGCCAGTCACGGCACCACTCACTCAATAGCCTCAAGTCTTTATCTAATCCTTCGAGTCATTATGGTGAGTAACCGCACGATAAATAACGCAATCGTCGGCAAATAGACGAATTTTTGAAGTTACACCGATATGAATATCGTTAATGAAAATTGAGAACAATGTTGGCCCCAATACTGACCCCTGGGGTACATTGGACATGATGGGCTTAAAGTCGGACACAACGCTTTCAATCAAAACCGCTTGACGCCTATCGCCTTAAATACTCTTGAAACCAATCAATGACTTGGTTGTCTATTTGAAGAATTCTCATTTATATATCAAACGCTTGTGGCCCACCCTTTCGAAGACCTTTTCAAAGTCAATGGAGACTGCATCAGTTTGTGTTAGTTCATACAAAGTTCGAAAAGCTGTGTCTCACAAGAGCGTCCCCGTTGAAAGCCATGTTGGTTTGAAAATAGAATGTTTTCAGCCATGTATTTCATAATCGGAGAAGACAAAATATGTTGAAACAGCTTGCAAGTGATAGATGTCAATGATATTGGACAACAATTTGCCACTTGATTCTTATCACACTTTTTAAATATCGGCACTACGTGAGCAAGTTTGCAGTCGTTAGGAATTTGGGTCGTATCTAATGAATGTTGAAAAATAAGTGCAAGTGCTGAGTAAACCTTTGTAATTTTTAACAATTTTGTACTGATACCGTCGGGGCCAGGACTTGAGTATGATGGCCAACGTTCGATTGCTTTTTCAACTCCATTAGAGGTTATAATTATGCCAGACATTACAGAGGCGTCATAATCGGGTGTACTATTATTGCTCATCCTGTCAATGTTAAGGGGTTTTCCTTTCACAAAAAAACGCCTACAAAAATATAAATTAAAAGCATGCGACAAATTAGTTGCACTCAAGGGAGAACCTTCCGATGAGCATATTGAGGTAATTCCTTCGAAGGCGCAGGAGATATCACCCTCCAAAATTCCTTCGGTTACTTTTGGGAAGTTGGGCATGTCTGTATCAAAGAACTTGTCTTTAGCATTTTTGATTTTCTGCTTACAAGTGTTCGCCATGTTAAAGTACCCAGTCCAATTGTCTTTATGGTTTACTCCTCGCATGAGGAAACGACCGCCTTCTGCTGGGTCATGGCAGGGTCAGCGTGGGGGAATAGTTGGGTCATTTGCTCCACAAAAATGGTTACACTTTTGCTCAGGAGTTGCATCTATGTCTCCATCAAGGCTGTGGCGCTTTCCTTTGGGCCTACACTTTTGAATGTTTCCAAGGAAGCGCTGCGAAAGATGTCCCAGGTTCGAAGAGTGGATTTCTAATTCTCAAACCAAGTCCTTGCTGTGTCTTCCAAGGTAAAAGTACACGTGGCGTAGCTTGTCCTCGATGTTCCAGTTGTTAATGCTGAGACCCTTTCGAAAGTCTCCAGCCAGGTTTCCGGGTCACCGCTTGGCGATCCATGGAAGGTCGGCGGCTCTCTGGGTAGCTGCATCACGACAGCTGCAGTGGACACTGCGGCTCGTCATCATGCTCGTTGTCTTCGTCGCCGTGGCTCTTGGCTTGTCCGGTAGGAGTCCAAATTGAGGGGGTAGCCTCTTTCAGTCTACGGCTCGCTCGATGGTCCCTGATTGTGTCGGTGTCTTCACGAACGGGGCTGGGTTCACGGCTTGACGGAGGCGTCCGGAACATGAACATACCCAGTACCTCCACCACATGTCACGGGGTCGTCACGTAGACGAAGACAGCAGTCGGCGTGTCGAAGATGAAACTCTTTATATGGCCGAACTTGTGGCCGGGAAACGGAAAGACAAACAGCAATACACACTGCGCACTGATAGCGGCGAAGAGAGCGTCGGCCGTCCATAAACTGGTCAGCGGAAAGGCGCGTCGGTATTTATACATGCGACATTGAACATTCCAGCCTTATCGCTGGTGGTCTATTTGAAAAATTTTCATTTTATATATCAAACGCCGGCAGAAGAGATTACACCCAGAGTACGGGCTCCTTCCCGGAAACAACAGGCAGCCCAAGACCGTCACATCGACCGCCGAGACGATGACAGCCGCCCCTGCCCCCTACAACGGTCGAGATGCCACAACCAAGGGAGCCACCGACTTTCCGTGGGTCGTCGTTTGAAGGCCCGGAGAGCTGGCTGGAAACGTATGAGCGAGTCGCCACCTTCAAACACTGGGACTCTAAAGAGAAGCTGCGCCACGTCTACTTCTACTTAGAAGACGCCGCGAAGACGTGGTTCGAGAACCTTGAATCGAGCCTGCAAACCTGGGACCTCTTTCCGACGACGTTCCTTAATACCTCGCAAGCATCGTCCGCAAGGAAAATGCCGCTGCTTTGCTGGAGACAAGAGCGCAGCTACTGAATGAGACCTTCACCCTCTACACGGAAGAGATGACGCGACCTTTCCGCCTGGCCGACGCTGCCATGCCTGAGGAAAAAAAGTGCCGCTTCCTTATGCGGGTAGTGAAACAAGACCTCTTTGCAGGAATCGTGCGCAACCCACCGAAAACAGTCACCGAATTCCTAAAGGAGGCCACAACAATTGAAAAATATCTCGAGATGCGGACGAAGCAATACACCGCTCAACTCTGTCGACACGCTACACCGAAGCGCACTCGCTAGCAAGGTGTCGGAACAAAATGTTTTTCGTTTCGGTTTTAATTTAAATCCACCGCAAAAAGTTCCGTTCTGTTTCTGTTCCGGATATAAAAAAAATGTTCCGTAACGGTTCGTAACAGTTTTTTTCTATGCAAAAATGTGAAGTAAAGGTAATCATAAAAACATTACATTTGTGATGTAGTTACTTCCCCTCCTCTTAAGAAAGTGGGAAAAGTGTAAACCACGTTCTTCAGAGGAGCGGAACTAACAGTACCACGAATTCCTACCAACTAGCACAAACCAGTACTAATTTCAAAGTCAGAGTACTTATTTTCTCAAAAGGCAAATACGAATTTTTTAGTGGGCTCAATGCTTTGTGTCACGGGAGTGAGCACGATCTCTGAAGCAGCACGTCATTGAGTGTACTCTCTGATGTGCGAGACCGCTGTTCTGATAAAAAGATAGCGAGGCCTGCGCGGAACACGCAGCACAGTCACAGCGAAAGCTGGAAGAGCAGACTTTGTATAGAGCCCATGGTAGAGTCTCTTGGGGCAACTAATACTAGTACGCATGCAAGGTACCCACTACGCAATAAATCATCGCAATTTTTGCTGAAGTAGCGAAGTTCCCACTATGCCATTTTTCGTCATTCTTCGGAGAATCATGGTACCCGCTACACATCTGAAAGGCATTATTTGCACATTGTGTTATGGCTGATGGTGATGAAGTGGGCGTAGACACGCCGATGCAAAGTATGGCTGCAAAGTATGGCTGGGCACTTTGCAGTGGGTGGTGTGGTGAAGTGTAGTGACGCGTTGACGCGGTTGTGTTGAAATGTGGTGGCACCGTAGTGTTGTGAGACGTGTTCGTAGGCAACGGCAGCGACGACTAAGCAACGAAGACGAGACGACGACGGCCGCGCGAAATATCACGTGTGAAAACCAGGCCCACCGAACGAAGAGAAAGTTCGCGGCAAAGAGCACGGTGAAGGCCCTTGGGGAAGACCAATGAGAACGAGGGCACGGGCAAGAGGAGAAAAAGACGAAACGTTCGAAGACGGGTTGAGGCAGAAGGGTTGGAACAGTCTGGAGCGAGGATCACTGGGGTCGCGCGACGGGTTCCGGACCCGACGCGAGAAGTCGGGTTCCGGACCCGACAATGTATACTCGGAGGTATGCGGTCTCAAGGAGTTCCAGCCGTGACTGGTCCAGGTCACGTCCTTGGTGCTCGAGCTCGACTCCCGATCCAAACTGCCCCTGGAAGACAGAACCTCCTGTGTGGCTGTTCCGTGCCGGAAACGGGTCCGTGCGACCCTTTCAAGCGGAGCCTAGGAGCAGCCACAGATCTGGCGGGAGCAAGCAGCCTACCACGTCTTCGGTCAAGCTCCCACGTGCCGGTCAGCGACTGTGACGTCGTCAGCATCGCCGCCTCATCAGACGCCTGCCCACCAAGTCATCGCCGCCATCAGCACTATCGGTAACTTTTTATCTTTATGAGTGTTAGAGCGGGACGGTAGAAGACTCGCTTTAGGTTGTACTTTAAGACAGATCTTCTAGTTTGTTATTCCTTCATTCTCATTATCAGTCCTACTTAAAGTTTCTTACTTTTTTTCTTTCCGTTTAACCCGGCTTCGTCATTTCTTTTCTCTGAGCCTCCGTCTCAGAGCAACGACGTAGAATACCGTAAACTTTCATGACAAATTGGCGTCCGCTACGACAGGACGAAGCCGTTAATGTTGTAGTGGTGTTAGGAGTATTAAGAATATGGTGAGCGTACGAGGCAATTTATCGGTTTTGGTAGAGTGCATGGGGCTCGAGGGCGCAGAGCTGAAAGCGTGGTTAGACGAGCAGGAGGCGCGGGCATGAGATGAACGAGCTGCAGAACGCGAGGCAAGAAAGGAGTTGTTAGAATTGGAAGCAATAAGGGAGAAGAATTTACAGTTGCAGCTTAAGGTTGCCGAAGCGCAAGCCAATCGTGGAGAGGCGAGAACCGCTGACCGGGGATCTGGAGGAAACGCATTTTGCAACGTGAATCCTCACAGCTTAATTCCAGGATTCAATGAAAACCGGGACGACTTATATGCGTACCTAAAAAGGTTCGAAAACGTCGCCACCGGACAGGCATGGCCGAAAGGAAAGTGGGTCACAGCTTTGAGCTTGTGTTTGAGTGGAGAGGCTTTAAAAGACTTCGGACGCTTGTCTCCAGAAGACTCCCTCGACTACGATAAGGCAAAGTTAGCCTTGCTTCAACGTTTTCGCTTTACGGCGGAGGGCTACAGGGAGAAGTTCCGCCAGAGCAAGCCCCAAGATGGCGAGACCGGAAAACAGTACGCGACGAGGCTCTTGAGTTTCTTTGATGGGTGGGTCGAAATGTCTAAAACCGACAAAAAGTATTTGGCACTCCGTAATATAGTAGTCGCGGAGCAATGTTTGAGCAACTGCCATCACCAGCTGGCGCTGTTTCTTCGTAAGATGAAGCACAGCAAACGTGATGACATGGCAGAGGCCGCCGATGACTTCTTAGAGGCACAAAGACACTCACTTGCTTCTGTTCCGTGAGAAAACGGAGAACACTAGTGCCATGGAGAAGAGCGGAAGCGTGTCATTGAAAACAGCAGTAAAGTGTTTTGTATGTGGCAAGGTCGGTCACAGGGCCTCAGATTGCCGAACTCAGCTTAAACAACCTTACTGTGGCTATTGCCACAGGGCAGGACACGATACCAAGGTCTGCACAAAATAGACGGCTCGATGAAGAAAACAACTTGCCTGCTGTCTCCGAAAGAAGACCCAACGGAAGATACCAATACTCCATCTAACGAACAAGAGGGGAACGTTGGTAGCGCGGTGAGAACTCACCCGAAAGCTGTGAATCGCGAGATGCCGGTGTTGCAGGGCCTAGTGTTTGGCCAGACAGTTTCAGTTCTGCGAGACAGAGGAAGTAACACGCTAGTAGTCCGTCGATCTCTGGTGCCAGACGAAGCTCTTACAGGCACCACAGCTACGTTGTTCCTCGCGGATGGCAGTAGCGTTACCGTTCCTGAGGCAAGGGTCGAAATACGTTCACCTTATTTCTCGGGTAGTTCGATGGTCAAATGTATGGTAAGTAGTGATGCCGAACTATCGATGGTACTATCGATACTATCGATAGCAGAGTCACTACCGAACTATCGATGGTGAAATATACTATCGATAGCGCTATCGATAGTAGAAAATTCGATGGTACTATCGATAGTATAAAATCAACAGCGCCGGCTCAGTGCAGAACAAACTCGGTTCCCCGCACGCGTGGTACATAGTGGAGGCGGAGGGCAAGAAAGTTGACGTGATTGTCTTCTTCACCACAGTGCGTTGCTGACACATGATCATGAAGTCAAACTGGTCAGCTGTAGCGGAAAGGAAGCCTTTACCTGTGATGGGACTGCGCGGCTTCAAATTGATATTGCATTTTATGAGTCCAAAATACAAAAAATACCAGGAAGTTAACTGTAAGGTGTAACTGGTTGCTTTTGGATGCGAATTTATTGATGGATATATTCCGCTATTTTCACTTCGGAAATAGTTAATTTCTCTGCCAAAAATTGCTCATAAATTAAGCAAAGCTGGTAGTAGGCTATCGCAAACATTTTGGCAATATAGCCGGCCAGCAACCACATCATTATTTACACCACTATCGATAGCATTGTCACGTGGTTCTGACGGTGAAGAGTGCTGCAGCAAGACTGGGAAATACGAAGCTCTTTATTTAGGCGAACTTGTGCCAAGAAATTAAAAACTCAAAATACAAGCGATACATGCTGCGCACTGGTAGTGGTGGAAGCAGTCGTCAGCAGTTGAGTAATCTCATCATCGATGGAATGCGTCGTCCTTTACACATCAGTCATAAAACCTTCTAGTGTTATCGCTGGTGCTCGCGTAAGCTGTGGAATAAACTTGACTATTCGCGTCTAGCGCGTAATCTTAACAGATTGATCACAAACAATGGTGAAGCTTCTCAAACATTACGGCACGGTCTGCGTCAAACGTTGCTAACAGCGTTTGCGGGTGAAACACGAATACGTCAAAGCAAAGCAATAAATACGCGTGGCAATACTATCGCTATAGTAATATTAACGATGGTACCACCGATTGCACTATTGATAGTTTGTCGATAGTAGCACTATTGATAGTTTGTTTACACTATCGATAGTTTCAAGAAAACTATCGATACTATCGATAGTCAATCTACTGATAGTTCTGCATCACTAATGGTAAGACCTTTGTACGACGTTATCGTTGCCAATGTTCCAGGAGCACGGGAAGTACAAAACCCCGATGATAAGTGGAAAGAGAGAGTCATGAAACATGTCTAAACCGATACGAAAGGGAACCAAGGAAGGAGAAGGACCACCAGGTTCTGTGGTGGTCGGCATCAAGGGTCGCGAACTGCCGACGTTATTCAAGGTCTATATGAGCACCTTGGATATAACCAGAGAAGAGCTCGGTAAAGCTCAAAAAGAAGACAAGACTTTAGACTCATGTAGGGAAAAAGTCGGTCAAGTGTTTCAAGGAAGACTAGCATCGCATTCGTTTGAGATAAAGAAAGGGGAATTCTATACCGCTACTACCGGGGACCCTCAGACAAAGTGACCCAACAAGTGGTGCGACATGAAAACTTGCGTTGTCAGTTGCAGGCTTTAGCTCATGAAACTTTGATGTCGGGGCATCAGGGCATGAAAAGAACAATCGATCGGCTTTTAGGAGCTTTCTATTGGTCCGGGGTCCAAGAGGCAGTGAAAAGATATGTGCGCTCATGCGACACAAGTCCGCGGACCTATCCTAAGAACGAGGTTGGAAGGCACCCCTTGGTCGCATGCCTTTAATCGACACGCCCTTTGAAAAAGTGGCGGTGGACATCATTGGTACTGTAAAGCCCACATCACGTATGGGGAACCGCTACATACTTACTCTGGTAGACTTCGCCACCCGATACCCAGACGCGGTAGCTCTGCCGTAGATCGATTCCGCTACCGTCGCAGAGGGACTAACAGAGATGTTTTCTCGCATTGGATTCCCGCACGAGATATTGTGCGATCAGGCGTCATGCTTTACTTCTGAACTAATGAGAGAGGTAAATGATTTGTTAGCCATAAAACACCTCAAATCGACGCCTTACCATCCCATGTGTAATGAGTTGGTAGAGAGATTCAATGAAACCTTGAAGCAAATGCTGCGGAAGTTGTGTCAAGAAGCCAAGTCCTGGCAACGTTGCTTGTTGGGCGAGTTGGAACGAGTCAGTCATAGCGTAGTTCAGCGCAAAAAAACAGGCAACAGACGAGTGAGAGGACAAGGACACAGCGCATGCGCTGTGTCCTTGTCCTCTCACTCGTCTGTTGCCTGTTTTTTGCGCTGAACTACGCTATGACCAAGTCGTGGGATCGATTGCTGGCCCCCCCTGCTCTTTCCGTACCGCGAAGTACCGCAAGCCAGTATGGCCTCTTCTCCGTTTGAATTGTTGTACGGCAGACATGTTCGAGGGCCGCTCAGCATACCTAAAGAGTTATGGACTGGAGACCACATACGCGAAGAAGTAAAGACCACGTATGGATACGTCTTAGACCTCAGGGATCGTCTGGAGAAGACATTATTGTTGCCACAAGAGAACTTGACACGCGCTAAAGTGACCCAGAAGAACTATTATGACAGAGGAAGTAAAACCCGTCGGCTGAACGTTGGTGATCAAGCATTCATACTGCTGCCAAGTACAGAGAACAAGCTACTGATGCCGTGGAAGGGACCCTTCCCGGTGACTGGAAAGAAGGGCAACTTTGATTACTGGTTAGACATGGGACAAAATACTAAGCTCTTTCACATCAACATGTTAAAACGTTATGAAGAACGTCAACCTGAAAACGCATCACAGTCGGCACCTTTTATTGTGGTCGAGGAGGAAAGACGGACACGCCGATACCTACCTTCAAGGCTACTGAGGGCTCTGGTACAGAAGTGATTAAGCTTGGCAATGACTTACGGGAAAGCCAACGCAACGAACTTCGCGAGATCTTGGCGAGTGACCAAGGCGTCTTTTTCGAGATACCGGGAAAAACAAATTTATTGGATTGCCGTCTTCAATTCACCATCTCTGAGCCCATCCACACTCAGCAGTACCCATTGCCTTTTGCAATGAAGGAAGTAATCGAGAAAGAAGTGCAAGATATGTGAAGGCTTGGAGTGATTGAACGGTCAAACTCGTCATACAAGTCACCGCTGGTGTTGGTTAACAAACCGGACAAGAGCTATCGCTCTTGCATCGATTTCCGTTGGATTAATAATGTCTTAATATCCGACGCGGTACCTATGCCAAGGACAGATGTAATATTTTCTGAGATCGGCGCGAGAAGGTTCTTTTCAAAGTTTAAACTAACTAAAGCATATTGACAAGTGCCTTTGGACAAGGATTCTCAGCAAAACACAGCATTCTACACTCAATCAGGACATTATCATTTCCTGTGCATGCCGTTCGGGATCAAGATGGCATCGGCGGTATTTACCCGATTACTGAGACGCCTTCTCCAGGGTTTACCAAATGTCGTTCACTACATTGATGACGTGCTCATCGCTACGACGACATGGGAAGAGCATACTGACACCCTGCGTCAATTGCTGAGGAGAATCCGCGAGGCTGGACTGACGATGAAGCTGCAGAAGTCTGAAGTTGGCGTAACGTTAGTTGTTTTTCTTGGTCATCGACGTGGAGGCGGAACGATTCTACCAGTGGAAGACACAATTTCAAAGGTAGTGAGAGCTCCAGAACCCGCTACCAAGAAACAACTACGCTCTTTGCTTGGCCTGGCGAGTTATTACCGTGATTTGATACCCCATTACGCAGACGAGGCTGAGCCCCTAACAGAAATGACCAAGAAAAGAGAAAGTAACAAGGTCAGCTGGAACAGCGAGAGAGAAGCCGCCTTCGAAACCCTCAAGAAGGCACTCACTCAAGTAGCTAACGTCAAGGCTCCGGATCTCAAACGAACTTTCACACTACGCAGTGACGCGTCTGATACTTGTATAGGCGCAGTTCTTATGCAAGAGCATGAGTCCGCATTACATCCTGTCTCATACGCTAGCCGCCAATTATTACCTCGAGAACAGAAATACTCGGCGATAGAGCGTGAGTGTGGGCTATCGAAAAGTTCCACATATTTTTATATGGAATCCCCTTTATAGTCATCCTTGCATCATCGACCCTTGCAATATTTATCGCAGGCAAAACATCTCAACAGCAGAGTATTGAGATGGAGTTTAGCCCTGCAGGATTATGAATTCCACATACAACACATCAAAGGGCCTAAAAATGTCGGGGCGGACTACATGAGCCGGATTCAATGACTATACTCTGATGCCATTTTCTTGCCACGGGATGAATATATCTCATTGCAATAAGCCGCACATAGCAGTCAACCGTCGAAATATTGAAATTGGACAATTTGCGGTTTTCAGACTATTGTGGTGGTTTCTTTTTTGTTTCCTTCATGTGAGTGGTCTGATCGAAAGACTGAGGAACAGTTTTTCGTGCACAAAAACTCTCGCAAAGAGGGGCCTATTGTGGTGAAGTGTAGTGACGCGTTATTGCGGTGGTGTTGAAATGTGGTGGCACCGCAGTGTTGTGAGACGTGTTCGGAGGCAACGGCAGCGACGACTAAGCAACGAAGAGAAGACGACGACGGCCGCGCGAAATATCACGTGTGAAAACCAGGCCCGCCGAACGAAGAGAAAGTTCGCAGGAAAAAGCACGGTGAAGGCCTTTGGGGAAGACCAATGAGAACAGGGCACGGGCAAGAGGAGAAAAAAGAAGAAACGTTCGAAGACGGGTCGAGGCAGAAGGGTTGGAACAGTCTGGTGCGAGCATCACTGGTGTCGCGCGACTGCGAGTCGGGTTCCGTACCCAACGCGAGAAGTCCGACAAGGCCATGACGCTCCAGCTGCCCACGGTATACTCGGACGTATGCGGTCTCAAGGAGTTCCAGCCGTGACTGGTCCAGGTCGCGTCCTTGGTGCTCGAGCTCGACTCCCGATCCAAACTGCCCGTGGAAGGAAGAACCTCCTGTGTGGCTTTTCCCTGCCGGAAACGGGTTCATGCGACACTTCAAGTGGAGCCTAGGAGGAGCCACAGATCTGGCGAGAGCAAGCAGCCTGCCACGTCTTTGGTGAAGCTCCGATGGGCCGGTCAGCGGCTGTGACGTCGTCAGCATCGCCGCCTAATCAGACGCCTGCCCACGAAGTCATCGCCGCCATGAACACCACCGGTGACTTTTTATTTTTATAAGTGTTAGAGCGGGACGGCAGAAGACTCGCTTTAGATTATGCTTTAAGACGGACCTTCTAGTTTGATATTCCTTCATTCTCATTCTCATTCCTACTTAAAGTTTCTTACTTCTTTCCGTTTAACCCGGCTTCGTCATTTCTTTTCTGTTGTCATGATCGTTCTCTGAGCCTCCGTCTCAGAGCAACGATGTAGAATACCGTAAACCTGCATGACAGGTGGGTAGCAGTGTTGGGGAATGGGCGCCTCCATTCCACTCTATTTCCATTCCGGGGAATTAGAACTTGCCGCAATTCCATTCCTTTCAATTCCTCGGAATGAAAAAACTTAGCCCAATCGGACTCTGGGAGTGGCCGCGCAGCTCCATTCCTGCAATTCTTCAACGTAGCAAAGGTATCTTGTTAGTTTTATCGAGTTAAGAATGAACGCTCCTTAAAGGTGATGTCATGAGATGCATTAATGACTGCAAAAATACGCAAAACACGTTACCAAGGTCGAGGGATAGTAGCTTGGTGACATATCTCGGGCAGTACAGCCACCCTACTAATTCCCATAGGGGCACTTCTCCCGCTACCTATAGTATTTGCATGGTCAGCGTGTTTCAACGAATGGTGGTGTTTTATTTATTGTTGAAGCTTTAATGTGTTAATGTTGAAATGACAACATAGCTTATTTTTTTCTGACAAGAGTAGTAATTTGATTATGGGGAAGAAAACCCTCTAGATCTGCTGGTATTAGTTGGAACAGTGCACTGCTCAGGCACCTTGTGCCTTTGCATCGATTACGTAACGCTGGGCCGCACTGCTCGTCAGCACTCACGCTTGTCAGGCGCGCCTCGCAAGCATGGATAGGGCGAGGAGAACTTTCTGTATTCGCCTGTGCGCAGGTATGCAATGTCGTCCTTGCCGCAAAGGTTATTTACATGTGTCAGGTACAAAACTGCTCGTGAGATAAAGATCAGGTTGTGCATAGAGTATTCGCCGCTTTTGAGTGGGGGTATCAATGGGAACCAGCGCGCAGAAGTAATTTGTTTTCTCCCTTCTGTATCTGCTCGGATAATGCATTTGTTTGTATACTAACTTATGCCTCAGTTTGTACTAGGCGCGTTGCTTATAAATGTACCGTGCTTGTAATTAGCCAAGCTATTTTCGAAGCTCTGACTTTCGAAGCTCTGACTTACTACTGTTTGAAGTTTGAAAAACAGGACGCAGGACGAAAACGTGCTCCATTTTCGGTAAAAGACGTAATTCTATTCCCACTCCATTCTGTGCAAAAGGCGCTTAATTCCATTCTCATTCCATTCCTCCAAGCGTTGTCCCCATTCGATTCCGGGGTCGCGAAAATGTGGAATGATTCCGGAGTCATTCCAGTTCTGGTGGGGCAACTCCGCAACACTGGTGGGAAGCATTAAAGCACACAGTTTTTGCGCTATTAGCATTGTCTGATGACTGGATGTTATTTTCCTCTTCTGCCACGCTATATTACATATGTTAAAGCGATTCCTTGCCCGACATGACGCCTGTACAGAGTGTTTTTGTGAAGGAGTGACAAGCCCCAGCGTGGCACTCTGGTGGAAGACGCGGATGCCACGCAGAGGGTGCGGGTTAAAATCCCATCCGATCCTAAAATTTTCTTTCTCATTTAATTTTTTCATATGTCACGTGATAGCGGTCACGGGCACCGGCGGTGGCGGTCAACTATGGTGCGAAACTCAGCTGTTGTGATCTCATAACAGCTTTCGCTGTAACAAAATTCAGCGCCGACAATGCCCTCTCCACTTTGGCCTGTGTTACAGGCGTGCGAATGTCCACTTGCGTTAATATAAACATATCTGGTTGCCACTGTTTCCGTTTTTCGCAGAATTTCAACATATCTTTGCTTTGGAATTCCTGCCTGAGGTACGCGCTAATACTGTACCCTGCATAACTGCTCACGTTGCATGAGCTCAGTTTTTCCGGATTGCGACGTTTTCTCGTGAACCGAAAAACGATTGAAAAAAATTCGGTTTCACTTCGGAATGAAATAATAGATAAAGTTTCGGTTACGTTTTCGTTCCGGTCAAAAATATCGTTTTTTTTTCGTTTTTCGCTTTCGGTTCTCGTTTCGGTCCGACACACTGCTTGCTAGGCACCGACGACCTACGGGAAACCATCAGAGCTATCATACGGAAGGAGCTGCGAAAACTGTTACCTTCGGCGCAGCCTCAAGTGGATTCATTCGCCGACATGGTCCGCGAGGAAATCTAGCAGTCGCTGGGCACCCCCGATTCAGCGCAGCCGTAGCTGCAAGCAATGAGCTATGGTGCTGCAGCCCGACGCAACGCCCCCCCCCCTCCTCGCCCACATCAAGACGCCGCGCCGCCGCAGCAGTTCCGCCACCAGGCACCACCGCCACCACCACCGACGTGATACCGCTCGCCAGACGGCCACCAATGCACGCCGAGGAAGACCGACGTTTGGCGTGCCCCCGACCACCGCCCACTCTGCTACCATTGCGGGGAAGCTGGCCACACCTACCGCCGCGGCCAGTACCGACAGATGGGACTGGGCTGGGTCGCCATTCACGCGCCGCATCTACAGCGGGGTGAACGACCACGCGACATCGACGATTACCTCGCAGGAGCACAGTGGACACCGCGACAACCTTCCCGTTCGCCGTCGCCAGGCCGCTACGTCTCTCCCCAAAGCCAACCATTCACTGGCCCAACTCGGGGCCGGTAACCTAGCCTGTATCCGGAGAACTAAGGGCTGCAACCGATGGTTGCTGTACGACGTAATACCGAAGATCCTCCGCCGCTGATGACGACGCCGCGCCGAAATATAAAGATCACACCGCAAGCCGAACGGAGCCCTGACGTCGAAACCTCGCGGCCCCAAGAAGACCTGACGATGCAACGGGGAAGCAGCGAAACAAACCGACGTAGCCATGACCCGACGCGACGACCTAACTGCAATGCAAGACGACGAACTAGCGACCTCTACATTCTTATCGACGGCCACAGCGCCACAGCTCTCGTCGACACCGAAGCCGACTATTCTGTCATCAGTGGATCGTGGATAAACCTATCGTCGGACAAAACGACACCGCCGGACACGAATTCATGTCAACATGCCGTGAACGGGCTCGAGGATCAAGTTACCATTCCGCCTCGCTCCAGCGTCATAATTCCCGTCAGCACCGAAAGAGCTGAAGAGATTGAAGGTGTCATCGAGAGTGATCAGCGTTTGCTGCTAGACCGTGACATTTGCGTCGCAAGAGGCATTGCTCGGCTGCATAAACGAACTGGAAGCCTAATACTTACGCACTTCTGCCAAGAATACAGGCACCTCAGCAGGCATACAGACACTTCATGAATTCGACATTACCGTCTTTTACAAGTCCGCAAGAAAACACTCCGACGCCGACTGCCTGTCTCGTGCCCCTGTCGACCCACCTCCGCAGGATGACCAGGATGATGGCTACTTCTTGGGAATTATGAGCGCCGATGACTTCGCTGAGCGATAGCGAGCCGACGCGGAACTCAGGGGCCTCGTGGGATACCTCGAGGGCCGGACCGCCGTTGTTCCGAAAGCATTCAGGCGAGGATTGGCGTCATTTTTCTTGAAAAACGACGTCCTCGTAAAGAAGAACTTCTCTCCGGCCCGGGCCAACTGCCTTATCGCTGTGTCTTCGGCACTGCGACCAGAAGTTCTGCAGGCTTTGCATGACGACCCAACGGCTGGCCAGGTCGGCTTTTCCGCACGCTCGCGAGGATACAAGAAAAGTACTACTGGCCACGCCTTACCGCCGACGTCGCTCGCTACGTGAGGACATGCCGGGACTGTCAGCGACGCGAGACACCGCCGACAAGGCCAGCAGGACTTCTGCAGCCCATCGAACCACCTCGCCGACCGTTCCAGCAAATAGGTATGGACTTACTGGGGCCGTTCCCGACGTCGACTGTCGGAAAGAAGTGGATCGTCGTAGCTACCGACTACCTCATCCGATACGCCGAAGCAAGGGCCCTGCCCAAAGGCAGTGCCGCCGAGGTAGCCAAATTTTTTGTTCACAATATCGTCCTGCGTCATGGTGCCCCAGAAGTCCTTATCACCGACAGAGGTACGGCCTTTACTGCTGACCTTACTCAGGCGATCTTGCCACCGCCAGACCGCAGCCTACCACCCACTGACCAATGGCCTCACCAAGCTTCTAAATAAGACCATCGCCGACATGCTAGCCATGTGCGTCGACGTCGAGCACAAGACGTGGGATGCCATCCTTCTCTGCATGACCTTCGCATACAACACGGCCGTGCAAGAAACGACGCAGATGACACCATCAAGTTGGTATATGGAAGGAACCCGGCAACGACGCTCGACGCCATGCTACCCAATGTCACCGGCGAAGAAAACGTCGGCGTGACTGTCTACCTTCAGCGCGCCGAAGAAGCCCGACAACTAGCCCGCCTACGCATCAAAAATCAGCTAGAGGAACGACAGCCGCCGTCAAAATCTTCTACGACGCTTCGTGGAATACCAGCCCTGCGACCGTGTTTTGGTCTGGACGCCGATACACCGACGTGGACTTAGTGAAAAACTGCTCCAGCGATACTTAGGGCCATACAAGGTTCTTCGACGGCGCTCTAGACTACGCGGTCATCCAGGACGGCATCACGAGCTCCCAGCGGCGCCACGCACGACTTGAAGTCGTCCATGTCGTGCACCTTAAGCCGTTTTTTACGCGTTAGCGAACCTGTGGACTCTACTTTTTTCTTTGTTATTGTAATTCATTTGTGTATGCACTTGTTTTTTTAGATGCAAAGTATCTCTTGCTTGGCGGTATGTAACGCGGCGTGGTCATCCGCACGCAGCGTTGGCGTCCGCACTCACACTACGCATGCGCGACTCTCCTCCTTCCCTCTCTCCAACAGCTGCGCGTTACTCTCTCCACTTCTCTACCACCACCTGCTTGCGCTTCTCCTGCGTTCTCGCTTCTGCTCTCACGGCGCATAAGCTACTCTCCTCCTCTAGTCTCCTCTCCTTCATATGACAAAGCGCTGCGCGCGTTTAGTCCAGCGCTTGCCTCGGGTGGCTCCTCTGAAATGCGGGCTCGACATGCCGAAATTCTCTACTGCGCAGCGCCGCGATGAGGGCCAGCGCATGCGCGTCCCCTCCCCCTCTCTCTCCTCTCCTACGCTGCCTCTCTCTCGCGCGCCTGTCGACGTTCCCCGCACGCCCTGTGAGAATTAACGGCCAGGCTAGAGGGAAGACACGACGCGCGTAGTGTTCCTCTTCGCGTTCCACGACGCGAGGTCGGTAGCATGCCCAGCGAACGCCAACGGAACGCGATCGTGCAAGTGCTCCGGCTTCGCATCACCTCATGGTTCCCTTTAGCGGGAGATGGTGTAATTTTTTTGCCCCTTCCATGTTCTGTTACAAGCATCGGGACGATGCTTCTTTAGAGAGGGCCAATGGCACGCGCGCTTCTTTTCGTCATTTTTATGTTACTAGTCCGTTACACGCGTAGCCGCCGCCTTGCTCCAGCCGCGCCCTAATGTCTGTTAACCTTCCAGATTATCTTAGATGCATCTTATAAGCTTGAGCGCACAAACACGAATAGTTAGGATTATTCTCGAACTAACGCTACCACCAGCTATAAGGCTCGAATGTTCGATGCTGCATGTATAAATGCAGACGCGCCTTACCGCAGGGCAGTTTTTATAGACGGCCAACGCCCAGTTCGCCACTATCAGTGTACATCCGTGTATTCCTGTAGTTTGAGTTTTTATTTCCCGGCCACAAGTTCGGCCAAATGAAGAGTTTCATCTTGAACACGCCGGCTGTTGTCTTCGTCGACGTGACGACCATGTGACAATATCGTCCGCATAAAATAAACCTGGACGCTTCTGCTCAATCATCACGCCGCGCTGTTTGTGTGACAGATTAAAACCAATTTTGCCACCTTCTAGTGTTTTTTCCATCCTCACCATCCTCACTGCAATAATTACAGCGGAGACAAAGGACATCTCTGTCTCAGATCCTGGCTAACATCAACGCTCTCTTTGCTTCATATTCCTTCCCATTCTATGCAAAGCTGCATTTTGCTCGTTCTGCATAGGGGCGCGCGGATTCGGGTATATAAAAAGACTACACGACTAAAAAGACGCTCACTTGCAACTCAGTTTATTCGACAAAACTTCACACCAAGGAAGCCTATGCGCAGGCGCATTCACAACAGGCACTGTCACAGAAAATTGCCGAATCGGTGGGACATGCGGTAACAATGTAAGATATCTTAAAGGGTGCCTTCGGTACATTTGACCATGAAGGAGACAAACTTCGTTCACAGCAGTGAATTGCTTAAACTCATCATATGTAACCCCTTCAAGATATAACGCGACCACCAGCGATAAGGCTCGAATGTTCGATGCTGCATGTATAAATGCAGACGCGTCTTACCGCAGGGCAGTTTTATCGACGGCCAACGCCCAGTTCGCCACTATCAGTGTACATCGTGTATTCCTGTAGTTTGAGTTTTTACTTCCCGGCCACAAGTTCGGCCAAATAAAGAGTTTCATCTTGAACACGCCTTTTCATCTTTTCTGTCTTGTGGCCTTTCTGTATACTCTGTCCTTTTCCCTATGTTCGCGCGCTGCAAAACCCTGCAATTATGAATACTAACCAACTAGCCCAGGCCTCTACTCTTATAACCTTCAAGATATCTTAGATTGTTACCGCATGTCCCAGCGATTCGGCAATTTTTTGTGACAATGGCTGTTGTGAATGCGCCTGCGCACAAGCTTTCTTCGTGGGAACATTTTCCAGTAAACTCACTTGCAAGTGACCGTCTTTTCTGTCGTGTGGTCTTTCTTTCTAACCAAATCCGCGCTCCCCTATGCAAGATGTCGAACCAACTAGCCCAACAACGGACCACTTTGTATTTTCGCAGTATATCTCCCTCGATATGGCTGCTAAGTGGGAGCGTCTCTAGCGGTGAAACACTCAGAGAGTTTCCAATGGTGAGATGGTGGTGCTTTCTCTCGGCTTAGCGGCGAAGCTTCTCTGCTGTTTCGCTTGGAACTGCGTAACCACGGATGGATGCCGTGCACCTTCGCTCTATATTTGCATTCCGTTTTGTTGCGCCGTTAGGGTTGCTTCGTACCCGGTCTCCATTTGGTAGCCTGTCAGAGTGTGCGGGTTGAGGAACTGATTCTACCAAGTTGGGAAAACGAAAACAAACATGTTTACTGGCACTTTTTGTACACTTAGTTACATAGTGAAAAGGTGAGAGTTCAGCGACGAGGGAACTGGATGAGCCTTTAACCTAGGGCTCAGAGCCCTTTTTCTTACTCAGCACCGTCGTTATGTCCCCTCAGGCTGGCTCCTCCTTCTTGACTAACCAATCACACACACGACACCACCCACCATGACACCAGCCAATAACACTGTCGCTGAGGGGTCCTTGTACTCACTGTAACAACAACGGCCCTGCAGTCGACACGCATGTGGGGTCAGCCGGGAGCACAGGATATTCGGGAAAGTTCATATGCCTCTCCCCAGAAGGCAGGAAAGTGTCTGCGGCGACTTAATGACTCCTGCCAAAACGTACAGGACAAATGAGCACCGCAGCTCATCACGGCTCAATTTTCGCTTCATGTAGAGCACGGGATGTTCATTACCATCGACATTCGTCTGACATAAAACGGCGCATGGGGCTCGATCACTCACATCACTCTGGACCGTGAATTCTCGGTCGTAATCGGGAGCTCACAAAACCGGACGGCTAATCAGTACGGCCTTCAGGCCTCCGATCACTGACCGCTCTGGAACCACAGCGGAAAAGCCTACCACACACCTACCGCCGCTGCCGTTACCGCGAGAAGTGCCAAGCCTCGATTTGCCATTAATGCGGCACGTCGAGAACGAGGTGAACGCCACGTGACACCGCCGACAATCTCACAGGAGCACAGTGGAGCCCCCGACGACCTTCCCGATTGCCGTTCCCAGGCCACTACGCCTCTCGCCAAGGCCGATCATACACTGGCCCTACTTGGGGCAGGTCATCTAGCCTGTATTCAGAAAACTAAAGGCAGCAACCATGGAGCTGCTCTTGCTGTTCGTCGCAACAACGAAGATCTTCCGCCGCCGGCAACGACGCCGGGACGAAATCATAAGAACAATCCGCCAGCCACGCAGCGCCCTGAAGATGAACCATCACCGCCAGAAGACCTGGCAACGCCGCATAGCAGCAGCGGAACGAACCGTCGCAGCCGTGATCCGACTCCTCGGCCTAACAGTAACGCAAGACGACCAACTACCGACATCGACGTGCTTATCGACGGCCACAACGCCATCGCTCCTGGTCGACACCGGAGCATATTACTGCGTCATTCAGTGGACCGTTCACCACGACGTTGAAGAAAGTCGAGACCGCCTGGGAAGGTTCCGAAATCCGGAGAGCTGGAAGTCACCTAGTAACGCCTGCGGGAATCTGCACAGCAAGACAGACCATTAACAAACGGATTTATCCCGCGAGCCTTGAAGTCCTGCAGCGTTGCTCGAGAGATGTCATCCTTGGTATTGACTTCTTAGGCCTCCATGGCAGTCATCGATCAGAGATCCGAGTCGATCTCAGGTCGCCTCGAATCTCAGATAGAATCGCCTCCAGACAGCTCTCAGACTCAGATCACCGCAAGGAAAGCACGACTTGAATGTGATGGAAGACCAAGTCACCATTCCCCTCTCTCCAGCGCCGACGTCTCCGTCGGCACTGAGAAGTCAGCATACCTGGAAGGCGCCGCTGAAGGGGACCAGCGCCTGTTGGTCAACCGCGAGATTTGCGTCGCAAGAGGAACAGCCGAGATGCATAGAAGGAAAGCAACAGTGATGCTCACAAATGTCAGCAACGAGTGCAAGCACGTCAACAAAGGCACGACATTCGCACGCCTACATTGAAGAAATTGTGGAAGCCAGTAATGCTTTCACTTTCAGCGGTTCTACCGAATCTGTTCTGATGAACCAAGCCCCTCAACCAGCTTCCGTCGTCAATCCAAGCCTTCCGAAGCATAAGCAAGAACAGCTCGAAACCCTGCTCTTTCAAGGCAAGGACTGCGTTTGGTCGACTTGAGGGATTCGGCAGAACACATTCGCGAATTATCGCGTTATAACCTAAGACTATGCCCGTCCGCTCCATCAGAGTCCGTACCGAGTTTGGACGCGGGAACGTGAGGCCGTAACAAGTCGACGAAATGCTATGCGACAACATCACCCAGCCGTTCATGAGTCCGTCCGTGTCTCTGGCGATGTTAGCGAAGAAGAAGGATGCAATCCTACGTTTCTACGTCAATTATCGTCGCCTGAAAAAACACGAAGAAGGATGTGTATCCTCTCCCACGGATAGATGACGCCCTGTATCGGCTCTACACCGCGAAGTACTTTTCGTCAATGGACCTCAAGGCTGGCTACTGGAAAATCGAAGTCGACGAGAGAGACCGAGAGAAGACTACCTTTAAAACACCAGACGGTCTCTTCGAGTTCAAGGTCATGCGCTTTTGTCTTTGATCGGCACTTGCGAAATTTCAACGCGGTATGGATACCGTACTGGCAGGACTGAAGTGGCAGACTTGCCTCGTGTAGTTGAACGAGGTCGTTGTGTTTTTTCTTTCTTTATTCAAGAATTACCCCACATTGCCCTTGGGCGTTACAGCAGGGGGAGGGGGGTTTACAATAGAGATACAAATAAGACTTCATTTGCACAACATACTTATTTTTCCGAAAGCTTGCTCCAGTCTGCTACACAGTTTGGAAAAAAAAAGAATTAGCGAGCATGCACGTTCTGGGTCGGTATTCACGGATTTGGGTTTGTGATCGTTACGTTTAGAAAGATAAAAAGGTTTCTTTAAGTAAGTATTCTTGTTTATGCCTACCTTGTTGTTATATATTTGAAAAAACAGTTTCAGCCTTAACTTCCGTCGGCGCGAAGACAACTCCCAGTTCAATTCCTGTTTCATCATTGTGACACTGTCTGTTCTACGGTACCTGCCCAGGACGTACCTGGCCGCTTTGTTTTGAATACTTTCAATCTGAGAAGTGAGATTGGCTTCCGATGGATCCCATAGTGGGCAGGCATACTCTAATAGTGGTCTTACACATGTAGTAAACGCATTCTGCTTTAATTCGATCTCGCGACATCTTAGATTTCGTTGAACAAAGTTCAGCGCCCGTCCAGCCTTACCAACTATCTCACTAAGATGCGCATTCCATGAACAATCAGAAGAAAACACGAGGCCTTGGTACTTAGAAACATCAACTGTGGTAAGCAAATCCTTATCTATACAGTAGTTATTTATCAGTGGTTTTTGCTTTTTAGAGAAAGACATGTGAATGCACTTTTTAACGTTTAAACACATCTTCCACTGTTTACACCAGTCGTGTATTCTACTCAAGTGTCCCTGAAGTGGTGTCGCATCCTGATCAAAAGATATTTTTCGGTACACCACGCAATCATCTGCAAACAGTCGTAAGGTGGACGTAATACCCAAATTTATGTCGTTAAGATATATAAAAAATAATATAGGTCACAATACACGAGCCCTTGTGGGACTCAGTGAGGTGACATTTGCGTAAGTCTATTTTTTGCCATTAACAACAACACACTGGCTGCGCTCCGATAAGAAATTTCCAATCCATTTGATAACATCACTATGTATACCTATTTGCTGAAGTTTGTAAACAAGAAGTGAGTGGGTAACCGTGTAAATAAACAATCTATCTGGACCTCAGCATCAATTTCACACCCTAAATCGTGATAGAATTCTACAAGTTGTGTAGTGCAAGCCCTTACGAAAGCCATGCTTTTCTTTAATTAGGATATTGTTCTCTGTGAGATGATTCGTGATAGCTGAGTAAATTATGTGGTCCATTAATTTGCATATAATACATGTCAGGTAAGCGGGCCTATAATTTTGGACATCTTTTCTCGAACCACCTTTATGAATTCGCACAACGTGTGCTTTCTTCCAGTCGTAAGGCAGTTCACTGGCGCAGAGCGACTGCGCAAAGGTAACAAAAAGATAGAGAGACGGTCGCAGCGCAGCGCTTCAGCACGCGAGGTGAGATACCGTCAGGACCGACTGCCTTGGATTCGTCCAATTGCGCCAACAACTTTTTGATACCGGGCACACTGAGTTCCACCTGCGCCACAGGCGGCACATTGCTAGCTGGGGTCGTTAAACTGTCGGATTTCACTGGAAGAAATACTGAACGGAAGAACTCATTTAGATGCGTTGCCTTAGCTTCGTCATCCGTGACGACTTGGTTATTGCAAGCGATTTCTTGAATACCCAGATCACTTGATCCGCACCCATTTAAATACTTCCAAGAAAGCTTAGGATTGGTTTTCAACCTTTCATTTAGTCCTTTGAAATAGTTTTCTTTTGCGATCCTACTGCTGAGCTTATAATCAAGCGTTATTTGTGCCAACCTCTCATAAATAGCCTTGCTCTTCGTTTTCTTATACTGCGCAAAGATCCGTTTCTTTTTTGTATAATTCGTATGATGGATGATGTAACCCAAGGTTTCTTACGTTTTTTAAGTTTGGAAGAATGTACGTTTGTATGGCACCTAATAAAACACGTTGTGGGGCTAGTTGGTGATACATTCTTATTTAAAAATTGTAGCGCTATATAAGACGAGGACAAGAAGACCTGTCATGTCATGTACCTTTCTTCTTGTCCTCGTCTAATATAGCGCTACAATTTTTAAATAAGTTTATATGCCACACTTCGAGGAACACCTCCAACGCTTTGAAGCTATGCTTCAAGGAAGCAAGACCCCCGGTATCACCTTCAAGACAGAAGAGTGCCGCTTCGTGTACGAGGAGCTCCCGTTTTTGGGTCGCGACTCTAGTAAGTCTCGGGTGCGCCCAGACCCGCGGAAAACAGCTGCCATCGCTGCCTTCCAACCACCCACCGACAAGAAGGCCGTACACCAAGTTCTCGGCTTGTGCGCCTAGTAGAGACGATTCGTGAAGAAATTTGCACGGATCACCGAGCTACTAACGCACCCCACGAGGAACGACGTGGAATTCAAGTGGGAAAGAGCGCAAGTCGAATGATTTGAAGAACTAAAATGGCGCCTGTAGACGCTTCCAATACTTGCGCATTTCGACGAATACGCCGATGAGAGAATCCACACCGACGCAAGCGCGTAGGACTCGGCGCCGTCCTTGTATAGAGGGCTGTCGAACTGGAAAGGGTTATCAGTTATGCTTGACGGTCGCTATTCAAGGCGGAAGTCAACTGTTCCACAAGAGAAAAGGAGTACCTTGCCATCAATCTGGGCTACATCCAACTTTCGCCCCTACCTCTAGGCAAGCCCGTCAAAGCTATGAGCTACCACCATGCCCTGTGTTAGCTAACTTGAAGGACCCTTCATGTCGCCGCTCACGATTGAATCTCAGACCTAAATGATTCGGCATTACTGTCGTATACAAGTCCAGACGAAAGCACTCTGACGCTGGCTGCCTGTCTCGCGCACCCGTCATCCCACCGCCGCCCGACGACCAGGAGGATGACGTTGACGTCGAGCACAAGACCTGGGATGCATTCCTTCCGTACGTGACCTTCGCATACAAGGCGGTCGTACAACAAACGGCGCAGGTTTCGCCATACAAGCTGGTCTATGGAAGGAGTCCAGCAACGAAGCTCGACGCAATGCTGCCAACTGCCACCGAAGAACACAATCTCGGCGTCGCCGTTTATTTGCAACGCACCAAATGAACCACGACACCTCGCCCACCTGCGTACCAAGAACCAGCACAGGATCGACAGCCAAGACTATAATCTTCGACGACGCAACTTGGAATACCAACCCGGTGACTCTGTGTGGATCTGGACGGCAAAACGTCGACACGACCTTAGCTAGGAGCTTCTTCACCGATACATCGGCTCTTTCAAGGTACTTCGGCGTCTCGGCACACTGATCTACGAGGTCGTTGCGGACAGCACTACGAACTCTCAGCGGCGCAGCGAACGACCTGAAGTTGTTCATTTCGTGCGCTTTAAGCGCGTAAAGGAACTCGAGGACTCTAGTTCTTGCTTGCTTTGTTATTTCGTGTCGCATGCGTATTTTCCAGTACCATGTTCTGTCTGGAGCATCGGGGCGATGCTTTTTCAGAAGGGCGCATTGACAAGCCCGTTTCTTGCTCTACATTGATATATTTGTGTTTCACCCATAAATATTGTTCGCAGCGCTCGGGGCAGACCGCACCACAATGTTTAGGAAGCTTCGCGATTGTTCGAGATCATTCTTTTAAAATTACGCGCAGGACGCGAATAGACAGTTTAATCGAGAGCGTACGCGAGCACTAGCGATAACGCTGGAAGGTTGGATGACTGATGTATAAAAGACGACGCGTTCCAGCGATGATCAGAATACCAACGGCTGACGCTCTCTTCGCTGCAATCATTGTGAAGTGTGTATTGCTTGTACTTTAAATAAAGAGTTTCGCCGAAAACGCGCCGAGGGTTGCCTTATATAACGTCACGACCACGTGACAATATGCGCCTTGTACATACTAACACATTAACATGCCCAGAAACACAATTTCGAATCTCTATCAGTGGAACTTCTGTAGCCTTATTTGTGTCTTGGACATTACAAAGCGCAGCCTGTGGGGTGATTCAAGCTTCGATGCACAGCTTCTCTTTTCCTCTGGAGCATGTCTCCTCAATACGAAGGAGCCCATTTATTTTATCCTCGCGAACAAATGACACTGCTATAGATATTATTTCATCGTTGATATTTTTATCTTATTTTGAATGCAATGTTTTTAAAAGGCTTCATGGGAGTGACCATTTCCCTATTATCTTGAGCACACGACATCAAAATCAGCTTCCTCCAGAGGCGCCTGGGTGGCAGGTTGACTCAGCCAATTGGGAGCAGCACCGAACTGTGACTCACGTGATGTGGGTTGAGATGTCCGCTCTTAAAATACATTATGCTGTTAGGTATTTTACAGCCCGTCTATTTTTGCCGCCTCTAAATGTATCTCCGAAGGGAGCAGCCCAGGCTTCAAACGGCTTCACTGGTGGAACGATGAATGCAGCAATCCGCGGAAAATGCAAAGCAAAGCCTGAAGGATGCTCCGCGATTCCCCGACAGCGGATTACTTAGGCAATTTTAAATATGTGAAATCCCAAGGAGGGAGGACACGCGGACAGGCTCGAAGAGAGAGAGTTGGAAAAAGTCCCTGTTTGGTGCCAATTCGTGTACAGACGAAGCTAAAGTCTGGAGCAGGTTTGTTGATGTAAGAGTGCGAGAAACGCATTCACTCCCTTTGGAAAACACACAGGGTGACTCCCTGGAAGAGCAGACAAACTTCCTGGGTGCACACATCGAACATGTGTCCAGCTCGTCGCTCTACTCCGAATATTTCTAGCGGTACAATGCAAGAATAGTAAAGAAGCTATACAAATAAAGTGCACAATATGAGGCCCGCAATGAACCTTTCTCCTCAGTTGAGTTGCAGGCATGGCTAAACTGCTCTAACAAATCTGCCCCTGGTTGCGACCGTGTAGTACATGAGCTCTTGAAGCACCTGCCTCGGCCGAAACACAGAAAACCCCACTTTCTCTGTACAATGCCTTATGTGTTTCCAGTGAAATCCGTACTTTTAGGGGCGAAGCACTTTAGGGTCTCGGCGTATAGGCGTGCTTCGTCGTCTGCTGTCGTGACGGTCCATTTGCTTGAGCGGAAGAGAGGGCGTCACCACCTCAGCGCTCGCCGTGAGGCGAGAGAGAGCGAACGGCGTGCGTTCACTATGGAAACGCTCTTTGTGCGATGAGCAATGAACTGCCAGCTCGCAGGGTACGAGAACGCGCCCTCGCCCGCGAGAGACAATGCCGACGTAGGCAGCGTCTGCAAGGGAGTTTGTTGATTGAAAAAACAGACTGCTCGCGCTTCACAACCGTTCACCGGCCACCCCGTATACAGAGGCACTGGATCTAGACCTACCTTGCAGTGCCGGTGGAATATTTCTCTTGTGCCTAGCTGCACAAAAAAGATTTGCAGCGGGAACGTTAACTAAAAGCGGACTACGGGTCTCTGTGATTTTGCTGTGGAAAACACCAGCACACACGGCATGAGTCGCCCCTCCACAGGTTTCACGTTAGTGGAGCTGAAATACCCGTCCCTGCATGCTTCGCCCCTCCCCAGTGTTTTGGATAGAGGTCATCGTAATTCCTATCCTGAAACAGGGAATGCATTCAGCTTCTCTTTCGAGTTGCAGGCCTATAGCGCTAAGAACTTGCCTCTATTTTGAAAAAAAATATTCCACCGCTGACTGCTACATTTGCTGAAATCAAACAGAATGCTTGAGTCGCATCAGTGCGGCTTTCGAGAGGGTAGCTCTACAACTGATCATCTCATACGTATTGAGCAACACATTCGTGAACCTATCGATACAAGCAGTTGTTCGTGTATTTTTCTTGACATGGAAGAAGCGTACGATACTACATGGCGGTTTGGAATATTGAAATACCTCTAGGAACTGGGTAAACGGGGCAAAATGCCAAACGCAATAGAGAGCTACTTGCAGAAGAGTGGTAAGTTGGGCGAGTTTTTAATGATCCATTATGTAACGGCGCAAAAAACGGACGGTGACACAAGAGGAGAGGAAAGCACAGACAGGCGCAGACTATCAACTGAAGCTTTATTGCAAGAAGAAGGCAATATAAAGGGCAGGATAAAGAGCAAGAAAGGGCAAAGTCGAGGAGGAAAAGCCAAGAGCGACCCATATCAACAAAAACCCAGGGCACATCAACCATAGCACACCCGTCATACGGGACCATGTTAACATAACTCCTTTTCATGTAAAGCAACAGAGGGAGCACTGACGCAAGACTCAGATTGCTTATGAATTATATTTCTCTGAAAGGCTACTCTGGCCTTCATTTAGCAGCGCATTGTAAGAAATGTGGCTGCTCCCCGCTCTTCAGTGACACTTCTGTGTTGTTCCGCCTCGAAAATCAAAGTGCGCGTCACAACAATTTGAGTCTTGCGTGAGTGTTCCCTCTGTCGCTTTACATGAAAAAGAGTTATGTTATCTTGGTCCTGTATCACGGGCGTGCTATGGTTGATGTGCCCCGGGTTTTTGTTGATATGGGTCCCTCTTCGCTTTTTCTCCTTTCCTTTGCTCTTGCTTTTTATCCTGTATTTTATATTGCCTTGTTCTTGCAATAAAGCTTCAGTTGATAGTCTGCGCCTGTTTGTACCGTCCGGTTTTTGCGCAGTTACATAAGAGAGAGCTACTTGTCTAACCGACCATTCCGTGTTGGTGTCGGAATAGTTCAATCACGTCCATTTGTCCAGGAGACTGGAGTACCACAGGGCGGTGTGCTCAGTTTGACACTATTTATTATAAAGCGAATTCCTTGCGTCTGTGTATCCCACGCTTTTATTCTATTCAACTTACGTCGATGATGTACAGATAGGATATAAATCCTGCAATCTCGTAATATGAGAACAGCAGGTTCAGCTTGGTCTTGGCACACGACAATGCGTTCTGCCTCAATCCACAAAAGACCACCCGCGTCCATTAACCTAGGAAGAGAGGCCTCCACCTCGATCCAGAAGTTATCTGCAGAGTCATCCGCTGCCTGTTGAAACAGAGCACAATTTCTTGACATAAGACACGAAAGTCATCTTTGTACCACAAATGAAATAACGGAAAAACAAGCGCATAGAACTATGAATATTCTTTGAAGTTTTACCACGTACAACATGGGGTAGTGAGAACAATTAAAACAAGACGCCGACCAGGATAATAGCAAAAAGCAAGACGTTTCGGCTCCCGTACGGGAACCTTGTTCACAAATGGAAATTCAGTGCGTGAGCAGTCCGGTCATGTATGTTTTAAAATGTGACGTAAGCAACGTGTGTACACGTGTGGGAAGTTTGCGTCATTACGATTGAGTGTGTGCGCCGTTGTCTAGATTGTGATAGATTCCAGATGAAGTGGAGATGTTCTTTTGTAGTTCTGTTATCCTTGCCTTATCCCAGTCTATTTTGTGTCCAGGTGTTTCTGCCTGTTCAGCCAGCGCGTTCGATGAGACCTTCTTCTTTCTTACGTCATTCATATGCTGTTTTTGTCTTTGCGGAAAATTGCCTGTCTCGCCTACGTAACCGCCACTACAGTCAGCGCACGGGATGCAATAGACAAGGGTGAAGTGCTGTGTGTGTTTCCAGCGCTGTGTTTGTTTCCTTCCTGTGTCCCCGTCGTAGCTTCGCGCTGTTGCTATAGACGACGCCTAGCAATTCTTCTTTTGGCAGCTTGTTTTTTAGCGTCACAAGGGGATGCCTCAACTTGTTTGCTGGCACGTGTGCTACTTGCAAATCGTAGGGACGTAGAACACGCGCAAGGTGCTCGCTGATACCAGAAACGTATGGCACAGAAGCACGTTTTCTTGGGTGCGAGTTCTGAGAACGTGATGAACGTGCTAGCGGACGTTGCACACAGTGCACGAACGAGTCAGGGTAGCCACTTTGGGAGAGATTCCGATGCACATGGAGCATGAAGTAGTAGTAGCAGTAGTAGTAGTAGTAGTATTATCTTGGGTTTTACGTCCCAAAACCACAATATGATTAGGAGAGACGTCGTCGTGGAGGGCTCCGGAAATTTTGACGATCTGGTGTCCTTTAACGTGGCACTGACATTCCGCAGCACACAAGCCTCTACCATTTCGCCTGTATCGAAATGCGACCGCCGCAACCGGAATCGAACCCGCGACCTTCGGGGCAGAAGCCGAGCGCCTTAACCGCTACACCTCCGCGGAAGACGCACATGGTCCATGTCGGAGGGGAAGTCCTCTGATTTTTCGCAGACTCTTCGCGCGATTCACCAGCGAGGCCACCACGGACCTTTTGTGGGGAACGGGGTTCACGGAATTAAAATGCAAATGGCGACCCGTGTGGGTGCTTTTTCTGTAGACACTGAACGACATTCCTTTTCTTTCGCGCTTGACGAGGACGTCTAGGAAAGGAAGTTGACCGTGCTGCTCCTCCTCTACGGTAAACGTGACTGCTGCATTCATGCAGTTCAGGTGTTCAGTGAATGCATTCAATGCCTCGGGAAGGAAGAAGAAGACGAGTTTCTGATCTGTTGCTGTTTCTGTACGACTGTGAATTTTATTTAAATTTACTCGTACCGACGCCTCTGTGGCGGGTACGACGTCGAAAGCAATGACGGACGCTCCACACCCTCTTCCGTCAAGACCAGGGGGCGACCTGCAAGCTTCAAATCGGATTGGTGCTCCTGGGCATCTGAACATGGCTCTGCCAAGGTCATCAAGGTGCTCTGACGTGGATGACATGGAATCCGAAGGTGGATATGTCGAGGCCACAAACCGCCGGCTGAAAAGGAAACTACGCCGCACTTCAAGCGTGAGTGATCTCAACTACAATACACCGTCCTCACAACAGAGTCGGCAGACGTACACAATCGCCTACATCCCCGTCGCTGCTACAGGCAACCTGAATTCACTGAATAGGCAAGCGCTTGCTGCCTATCTTGGCAGGTTAGCACCAGGACAAATAAGAGAGGTCCGTATTAATCCCAGATGGAACATACTCGCTGTTGATGTAGATACACGAACGACCCTCAACGCATTGAAAGCTGTTACTCAGCTCGGCAGCATACCTGTGCGCTCCTTCGCTGTACATGGAGGCTGCACCATTGCTGGTGTGATTTCCGATGTGGATACGGATATTGATGACAGCGATCTATCAACGCTGATTACCTCCACTGCCCATATCACAGACATACACCGTTTTGGACGGTCGCGATGTGTGAAGATAGTTTTTGAGGGCAACAACTTGCCATCGTATGTGGAAGTGGGCTATGTGAGGCATCCTGTCCGCCCGTATGTTCCTAGGCCATTACAGTATCGCAAGTGTCAGAAACTTGGGCACGTGAGCGCTGTGTGCGTGAACAGGTTGACATGCCCCCGTTGCAGTGGAGATCACGATGAGTCGGTATGCGAGGGATCTAATCTAAAATGCTCCAACTGCGATGGCCCGCAAGAGTCAAGGTCGAAGGAATGTCCAAAAATAAAGACTGAGTTGACCGTACTTAGGAAGATGGTACGAGATCACTCCACGCACAGAGAAGTGGCTACCAAGGTGCACCGTCGCCAGAGGCGCTCTCGTAATCGCAGAAGATCAACATCGGCTATGGTACGACAGCCTGTACTCCCTGAAGAGTCAGCGCGTGCTCCTGTTATATCCGAAGCGGGGTCTCTACCTCCAGCCACATCCTGCCTGAAGAGCAACAAGGACGTTACCACATGGCCTTCCCTGCCATCTCGGAGTGCGGAAGCGCAGGCGCCAGAAAGCCAGCATCAACGTGAGACTTCGTCATCGGATGGGCAAATCAAGGCAATGCTTACGCAGTTGATCCGTGCCTTGCGAATGTTACTTGTTGGTGTCAAGACGCGCGTTGCTAAGGCTGCAGTGCAAATTGTAGACGGACTAGAACCAGTGCTTGGTGCTATATAAAAACCAGCACGAAATCATGGCGTCAGCAGCCTCACCACCATCACTGACTGAAAGGATTAACCGTTCTGTTATATTTCAATGGAACGCACGAGGTCTACGAGGTCACCTCGCAGATTTTAAGCAGAGAATATTGAAATATCGATTTCCTGTTGCTGTGATTCAGGCTATCTGGATATGAACAATTAACGTCTCAGACGAGTGGAAACCCTAGCAAACTTTTACTATTTGTACGCTCTGACCTCACGTATTCCCAAAACCAAATTCCTGTGCATAGCAGTAATGAGTACGTTTCCATCACTTTGAAGCTAAAACGACGCACGATATCGGTCATTGGTGGTTACATTCCTCCGAGAGGAAGATTTGACGCTGGATACCTGAAACTTGTCATCGACTCGAGCCAAGGACCTCACGTCATCGTAGGCGACTTTAATGCGCATCACCATCTTTGGGGCAGCAGTGTTATAAGTACTCGGGGAAGACAACTTCTAGATTTCACAAGTGATAATGGCCTTCATATTCTCAACGACGGCTCACCTACATATTTCCGTGGCACAACGTACAGCAGCTGTCTCGACTTAGCTATAGCTTCTCGATGCCTTTCATCATCTGATGCCTGGTGCGCAGACATTGAAACATATGGCAGTGATCACCTACCTACTTACGTACAACTACGATGGTATACCGGCGTTACAAGCATTCGCAGGCGATACACAGATTGGGAGGCTTTTCAAGATGAGCTAGAAAACTCGTGTGGTTCCATAGTTTCTCCGACAGAAATTGAGGAACGAATTGCCAACGCAATGCAGACAACAACACGTGTCGTCACAGTATCTAATTCCAGGAAGCCTGTTGATGCCGTATATGAAGAGCTGCGGGCAGTCCGTCGTCGAGCTGAACGCAAACACAGGCGAACAAGATCGATCTTAGACCTGAGGACCTCCCGCAATGTGCAAAAGAAAATTCAGAGGCACTTAGAAAAGCTTGGCCGGTAAAACTGGAAGACATTTTGCACCACCCTGGACCCACGTAAACCATTGTCCAAGAGATGGCACGTTGTACGGGCTCTACCATGTTCACCTCAGCAACTGCGTCCCTTCCGCGCATTGGCCATCATCAGGTCATGCAGCGAGAAGCAGATCGCGGAAGAATTCTGCCTACACATCTCTGGCTCTGCAACAACGGTCGTTCCACTGCTTCGATGCGCACCCCCTACAGCAGACGCCCGTCTCGATCTTCCTTTCACGCTGCAGAAGCTGCGTGCGGCAATTTCTATTTCACAACGCTCCAGTGCGCCTGGGCCTGATGGCATCACCTATTCTACTCTGCGCCACCTTGGCCCTCGAGCGACCGAAGAACTTCTATCCTTGTACAACCTTTCGTGGACATCTGGAACTGTGCCGGCACATTTGAAAACAAGTAAGATCGTGGCATTGCTGAATCCCGGCAAGTCTCCTCGTGATATGGTTTCCTACAGACCTGTCGCACTTGCAAGTTGTGTAGGAAAACTCATGGAACGAATGGTTCTGTTGCGCTTAGAATGGTTTCTGGAGAAGCAAAATATATATCCAGACGCGATGACTGGCTTCCGGAAGGGAAGATCATCAATCGACAGTGTCATCGATTTAGTAACGACCGTTGAACACCAGAAACGGCGCCACCGATTGACAGCTGCAGTCTTCCTTGACATCAAAGGTGCATTCGACAATGTTCTGCATGACGCGGTCCTGAATGCTCTTGAAGACTATGGTATTGGCGGCCGTATGCATCAGTGGATAGCCAGCTATCTTCAAGAAAGAGCAGTATTTATGACAACTGTAGACGGTGATACAAACAACCATCCCGTCTATCGCGGCGTGCCTTAGGGAGGAGTCCTGAGCCCAACATTATTTAATATTATACTTGTTGGCCTCGCTAAAAAGTTAGCAGACAAAATCTCGGTATCTGTGTACGCAGATGACATCTGCATTTGGACCACGAGTCTAACGCGTTTGCAAGTACAGACGAAGCTACAACGTGCGGTATCGATAACGTCCACATATCTTAATAGCCGCGGACTGCAACTCTCCCCGACAAAAAGTGCAATCCTGGTATTCTCGAGAAAGTCAATAGCTTGCTACCCTGTAGTGATAGATGGGAACGTCATACTTTCTGTAACTCACCACAAGTTTCTCGGAGTTATCATCGACCGGGATTTATCTTTGTCGAAGCACATCTCTGCACTAAGAAAAAAACTAGACAGCTTTGTCCATGTCATTCGCCATATGTCTGGAAAATCGTTGGGGCCATCGAAGTCATCTCTACTACAGCTATACCAGGCACTTTTTGTTGGATACCTCCGCAACAGTGCTCCTGTTCTTTCTCGTGTTTGCACATCTGCTGTCCGTACACTCGAGAGTGCTCAGGCCCGCGCCCTCAGAATTTGCCTAGGAGTACCTCGCTGTACTTCTACATGGGGTACTATTACAGAAGCACGCGCTTGTCCAGCTCGCGTTTATCTTAAACACGAGCCACTGCGAGTACATCTGAGGTTATTGACAAGGCACCGAGACCATCCACTGAGAGACATTATTAACACACGACCCAGTGCTGCATACTCGGAAGCTGTGATGTCGCAGCAAGATCTGCTGCCCTCGAATTATGCACCACAAGCGACTCCCGGAGTACCTCTCTGGACGATGCCTAAACCGATCGTGCGACTCTCGATTCCGGGGATAACAAAGAAGTCAAAAATACCAACCGCTGGACTTAAGCATTTTGCTTTATCGTATATTGCCCATATGTACGGATATACGGTGCATATTTTTGCTGATGGGTCTGTCACGCAGACGTCCTCAGCAGCAGCTTTCACGGTTCCTCACATGGGCATCACGTAACGCTTCAAGATAGCGCATCGGACATCATCTACTGCTGCTGAGCTGACCGGCGTCCGACAAGCTGCCCGCTACATTGTACAACAGAGTCCCGCGAAATGGACATTATTCTGTGACTCCAAGCCGGCACCTCAACTTATCAGCCATTACATGAAGCAAGGAACCGCATACAGTCCTTTGATGTGTGACATAATGAATATGTTATCTGAGGCGTCTCAATCCGCGCATACCGTTGCATTGCAATGGATTCCCAGTCACTGTGGCATAGCTGGGAACGAGCAAGCTGACGCAGAAGCAAAAATGGCGCACACTAACGGCGAAGTCATATCACTTCAATTTTCCCGATATGACATCAATTGCTTGCTGTCTGAATCTATGAAAACATCTATGACACGCTTATGGAATGACCCTAATTATCGCCAAGAACGTCTTTACAGACTTGACTCTGGTCGTGCTTTCTGATTCCATTCCGGTTAAGAAGAGACCAGGAAACATTACTACATAGATTGCGGCTGGGTGTTGCGTATACACGAAGATACCTTTGCAAGATTGTGCAGGAGCGCAACCATAACTGCAGTGTGTGTCACACGTCTGAGACTATTCACCACATCCTGTGCGTATGCCCTCAGTACGCGACCGAAAGACAATCACTTAAGTGCGTCGTAGATCGTCTGGACTCCCGACCTTTTTCGGAGGAGAAGCTTTTGGGTGCTTGGGAGCATGCAGACCAGGCCCAACGAAGTTTAAAGTGCCTATTGAGATTTCTAAGTGATACAGGTTTAGATGCTCGTCTTTAGAGCATGTGCGGCATAAAGACTTTTGCGCGTGCCCTGTCCCCGTGCAAAACAGTGTGTACAGTGACTCATTTGCCATACCATCGTCGCCTATCATCACACCTCCCTCTTTCTCTTTCTTTCCCCTTTCCCCTTACCCCCGTGAGGAGCAGCAGGCTAGAACCCGCTTTCCAGGCCGACCTCTCCTCCTTCTTCTCATTAAAAGCATCTTCTTCAATGCCTCCGTCTTGATTACGCAGAAACAATCATCCACGTAACGTTAAAAAGTCTTCGGTACAGGACTAAACGAACTGAGTGCGTGTTGTTCAAGACGCTCCATCGTCAGATGTGCTGCCGTTACTGAGACGGCACCACCCATTGCTGTCTCGTGTATCTGCTTGTAAAAGGAACCCTCGAACGTGAAGTACGTGTTGTCGAGGCAAAACGTCGAGAGGCGCCGCAAATCCTAGACTTAATTCGCAACTTTCAGCTACGGTGCGCCGCCACGCGGCAACCGGTGAAAGCCGCGTTCCGGTGATAGAACGAAAACTTCCGCGGTGACAACGTGCGGGCTGTGCTTCGTCGTCCGTGTGTCCTGCAACTTGTTGTGCGTGTGGCCAGTGAATTACGATGGATTTGTTGGTGCAACATTCTGGAACCTTTGCGGTTCAGTAATGGGTAAACAGCACTAGAGAAATCGCGTGTACTACGTGCCAAAATGCTCAAACCGTATACTGTGAAAGGCGTCGTAAACGTGGCTGGTTTTCCCTTGGACCGGCGGCAGGAAAAGGCAATGGGATATCCACGAGCGCATCGGGAAGCTTGTCACACAGAAAATGATGGTTTCCATCGTGCTTCTCAAATCGGCTGAATTTTGGGACGCAACTCAATTCCTCGGATATTACGTGCCAATACCACGATACGATTATGGGACGCGCTGTAGTGAGGAGCTCCGTATGAATTTCGAGCACCTGGGGTTCTTTAATGTGCTCCTAAATCTAAGCACGCAGGTCATCTTTTGCATTTTTCCTCCATCGAAAGTGCGGCCGCTGTGGCCGGGAATCGAACCCGCGTGAACATGCATCGCAACACCTCATGTACTGCGCTACCACGGTCCTGGAGAACAGTAGGCGAGTGCTCTTTTTGTTTTTTGCTTAATTTAGAAGACGATGGTCAATAAAACTATGCCTTCGCGAGCGAAAACCACATCAAAACAGCTTGCCACAACTGACACCGGCGAGCGGCTGCTGGGCAGACGCCGCTGCCGTCAACGATAGAGGGCGAGCACGCCGTAGAGTGAGCAAATTTTGCTAATAGGATTGATATTGTACTCTTATGTCAGGCGTCTACATACGCAATCAGTTTCCTGGACACCCTCAAAATGAAGAGCAAAGGTGGAAGCGAAGCAAGCCGGTTGGGTAAGACGGCCTCAGTGTCACTGCTTACCTGCGAATGCATCGCAGGTGCCTTCGCATCGTGGTTCCCGATCTCGCGAGTGGTGTGGACGCCGGCGCTTCTTTTGATAAGTACCACACTGGAAGCACCGCATTATTGAATTAGTAATTAGTTTGCATGATAAAATAATTGTAGCACATCTTTTTCGTGCCACCGATAGCGGCGATACCGGCAAATACCTCGGCATCCTCGGACATGATGATGGGAGCGGTAAGGAACCGAGCGGCGGCACGGCGTTGCCTGTCTCCCGTGCTGCTGCCACTATGGCTATACGGCCGTGCGATCGCCGGACCGGGCGGATGAGAAAAATCTGCCCAGTTTGACGCACGCCGGATGCCCGATCCGGCGACCCCGTACAGCGAGACATGCCCATTCCGGCTGCTACACCAGCGCGTAGGACGTCAAGTCGGATGCAAAATCGCGCCGTGCGTCTCTCAGTTTATGCTCTCAAGCGTGAGCTACTGCATGCATGGGAAGTTCAATGCGGTGGAAAATTATTCTAGCTGGCAAGCGGCAGCAACCAGCGACTACACATGCGGCGATCACTCCGTGTGTGCGGGTGATCACCGCATCGGCAGCCATATTGGATCTCTTGTGGCGCCCCCTATAGTTGCTGAAAGTTGCGAATAGGTGTACGTTCGAGCAATGCTGTGTGAGTTTCGAAACGTCTTGCTTTTTACTTTTATCGTGGTGAGCGTCTTGTTTTAAATGTCTTCATGTGTGTTCCTTTTCTTTTCTCAGAAAACCACACGTACTGGTGGTATGAGCCGCGAGCAAATAAGCCTGTTCTTTCGTTCGCTTCCGCGCATTCAAAACTCATTAAGAGGGGCCTAGCGAACTTGTGTTTTAGAAATCCCCTCACCAAATCGTGTTACCACAAGATGGCGTCCCGTTTCGAGAATCAAAGCAAGCGCGTAACGGGCGCAGGCCACCCAATTCTGTTGCAGGTTTCCGTAGCCGAACGCATTCTCAGAGTCTCGCAAAGAGAACACGCGTGAAGTTTCGGAGTACTCGGGCTGCAGAGTAGGTGTGATCCCTTTCATGCACGCAATTTCTCACAGCTTAAAAAATGCGGCCCAGAGGGCTAACGGACGCGGCGTTTTTTCAGCACACAAAAAACTAGAGGAGCTTTGCAATCTGACTTGTCCAAGAAATGTTGTGCCCCCAACTTGTGATAAGAAACACCATGTTAGATTCGTTGATTGTGTATCCTGTGTCATCTACAAGTTTGCATTATCCTGCGGGATGTACTATATTGGGCAGGCAAAACGGTGTCTGAATGACAGATTGCGCGAACACTGCTATAACGCGAGAAATAATGTTACGGCGGGAGGATTCTTGGCAGCACACTGCAAAGGCTGTGGGTGCTCCCCTGATCTGTATAGTTGCAGTGTTATCGGTCGTTCTAGGTATCCGCTTACACGGGAGATAAAAGAAGCCGAAGCTATAAAAGAATTAGGCCACTTGTGTGTAAGCTCGTCATCGATTTCTTTGGCGGAAAAAGAGATGACGTTCCGGGGTTTAAGAACACGTGCAAGATGAGTTGTGCTTTTCCGCGTATGTATAAAATGGGTGTGATTGGCTTGAAATAAGCAGTGTGGCGCCTACCTCTCTCTAGGTCTGTGTCGTGTGCCTTTCTTTCATGTATCGCGCTAATACACGCTACGTTCATGGATGACCAACTCGCCAGATCAGCAACCCTTCTGAACTTCATTTCTTCCTCAACGGGCCCGTTCTACTTAGCACGTCATGATCCTCATGCTATCGTTTCGATGATTCCACAAACCGTGTGTTAAGCACGCCCTCTTGCATTCCGTGCACGTCGGAAAATCATCCTGCAAGAAATAGTTAGCCTCTCAGGAGCTTTCATTCCGTCACCGGAACACTCGACTAGGAGTTGCAAGACCCTACGTTCGGAGCTGTACCGCCAAGTGCGGCTCTACCGACAGTTTCTGTTCACAGACTTGCGGTGCTCCGGTGATCCCGTGTGTTCGAATGATAGGATTCGGGCGTTCTCGCGCTTCGTCGACCAGAAGACAGAAAGACCCATGCAGAAAGGCCCTGTTCACGGGGCTTCGCAGCTGGATCTTCCAGGTTTCGTCCACGACGCGCTGACGCTGGGACTAAAGTTCGTGGTCGAAAAGAAGAGACTACCGGAGGAACTGTTGTCCATGGTCAGACACCTTGCTAGACTCGTCCCAGAGGAGGATGCGCCGCGTGTTGTGTCCGAAGGCGTAGATGTCATTTCACGTCATAGTATCACGCGTCCCAAACACTCTGTCAAACGCGTTGCCGATTTTTTAACTAGCAGTGCGCTGCGTGCATTACCCGCCGAAAAGGAAGGTGGCTTCGCCGTTTTGCCTACAGGCATGTTTTGTGCTAAGGCAGACGAGGTCATCTGCAGTGTTTTTAAACGAAATTATGACATCACTTTGCCTAAGGCTAAAGCGCAGGCCAAAAAACTTTGTGGCAGGCTCAATCTCAATAGGCTGCGGAAGAGTATTAATGATAGCAAGCAATATCTCCTTCAGGCATTGTTCAGTGTTAAAACCCACAACCCAGACGTCCCAATAAGGGTATCAGAGGAAGACAGCTGGCAGAAGTCATTCGCTTTGTTTCATCAAGCCAAGCTTAACTGTTTGCCCGCGAGTGATCCGTTCTTGATTAGGAACTCGGATCAAGTGGTTGGGTTCTTGAAGGACCATCCGCGTACAGACTTCCAAGCTTTTTCGTTAGACATAAAAAATTTGTATTATTCAATCCCTCACAATGCTCTGTTGCCTTCTATTGAACATGCCATCTATGAATATGGCGCCACGCGCTTTCAAAACGAAGCTTCCATGTCGATGAGTCATGTTTTAGAACTTTTATCGTTTTACTTATCGTCCACGTTTATTTGTTGGAACAACGCACTGTATTTGCAAAAAAAAAGGGCGTGAGTATTGGTTCATGTATAGCACCCATTCTTAGTGATTTGTTTTTATCTGGTCTTAGCATTGCCTTGTCTAAAACGCTACAAAACACCAAAGTGTGCAGTTTTCGCTTTGTGGACGACTTCCTGTTTTCAATTGACTGCACTTCTGTTGACGTAGAGGCGAAGGTTGGTGACGTGTTGCCTGCGATTAAGGAATGTCTTGCGCCCCTGAAGGTCACTTGCCAACTTCCGCAAGGGGGCTCTATTCTGTTTTTTGACATCAGGTTTTTTTTTTCTCAGAAAACCGCACCTGCTGGTGATATGAGCGGCGAGCAAGTAAGCCTCTTCTTTCGTTCGCTTCCGCGCATTCAAAACTCATTAAGACGGGCATCGCGAACATGTGTTTTGAAAATGCCCTGACCAAATCGTGTCACCAAAAGATGGCGTCCAGTTTCGAGACTGAAAGCAAGCGCCTAACCGACACAGGCTACCCAATTCTGTTGCAGGTTTCCGTAGCCGAACGCTTTCTCAAAGAGTCTCGCAAAGCAAACAGGCGTGAAGTTTCAGTGTACTCGTGCTGCAGAGTAGGTGTGATCCCTTCATCATGACCCTGTCTACGCCCACTGCAGGGCAAAGGCCTCTCCCATGTTCCGCCAATCAACCCGGTCCTGTGCTTTCTGCTGCCACGTTGTACCTGCAAACTTCTTAATCTCATCTACCCACCTAATTTTCTGTTTCCCTCACGCGTTTGCCATCTCTTGGAATCCAGTCAGTTACCCTTAATGACCACCGGTTATCCTGCCGACGTGCTACGTGCCCGGCCCATATCCATTTCTTCTTCTTGATTTCAACTATGACGTCCTTAACCCCCGTTTGTTCCCTGACCCACTCTGCTCTCTTCCTGTCTCTTGAGGTTACACCTATCATTTTCCTTTCCATCGCTCGCTGCGTCGTCCTCAATTTAAGTTGAACCCTCTTTGTAAGTCTCCAGGTTTCTGCTCCGTAGGTAAGTACCGGTAAGATGCAGCTGTTATATACCTTCCTCTTGAGGGATAGTGGTAGATTGCCATTCATGATTTGATAATGCTTGCCGAATGAGCCCCAACCCATCCTTATTCTTCTAGTTATTTGACTCTCATGGTTCGGCTCTGCGGTTACTACCTGTCCTAAGTAGACGTACTCCTTTACAACTTCCAGTGTCTCGCCACCTATCGCAAAGCGCTGTTCTCTGCCAAGATTGTTCCACATTACTTTAGTTTTATGCATATTAATTTACAGACCTACTCTTGTACTTTCCGTATCCAGTTCAGTAATCATGAGCTGCATTTCGTCTCCCGCGTTACTCATCAATGCAATTTCATCAATGCAACGTCAATGTGATCCCTTACATGCACACAATTTCTCACAACTTAAAAAAGTAGCCGAGAGAGCTAACGTACGCGTCGTTCTGTCAGCCCCCAAAAAACTAGGGGAGATTTGCAAGCTCACTTGTCCAAGAAATGTTCCTCCTCCAGCTTGTTATAAGAAACACCATGTTAGATTCGTTGATTGTGTATTCTGTGTCATCTACAAGTTTGCATTATCCTGCGGGATGTACTATATTGGGCAGACAAAACGGTGTCTGAATGACAGATTGCGCGAACACGGCTATAACGCGAGAAATATGCTTACGGCGGGAGGATTCTTGGCGGCACACTGCAAAGGCTGTGGGTGCTCCCCTGATCTGTATAGTTGCATTGTTATCGGTCGTTCTAGGGATCCGCTTACACGGGAGATAAAAGAAGGCGAAGCTATAAAAGAATTAGGCCACTTGTGTGTAAGCTCGTCATCGATTTCCTTGTCGGAAAAGGAGATGACGTTCCGGGGTTTAAGAACACGTGCAAGAGGCGTTGTGCTTTTTCGCAGATGTATAAAATGGATGTGATTGGCTTGAAATAAACAGTTTGGTGCCTACCTCTCTCTACGTCTGTGTCGTGTGCCTTTCTTTTATGTACCACGCTAATACACGCTACGTTCCTGATGACGAACTCGCCTGATCAGCGACCTTTCTTTCCAACCTATTTCGTTGTGTTCCGCCTCAACACAAGCCCCTGTACTGCTCCCTCTTGTGGCATAATGGTTCTGCGCCAGCCTTGTACGAATTGCCCAGGATTCATAAGCCCAAGCTTCCAATGCGCCCCATCATAGATCACACTGGCTCACGTCTTCATAAGCCGTCCGGGCACCTGCATCGGATGCTGCGACCACTTGTCGGCAGACGCAACACATACGTCCGCCATTATGATGAATTTATAGACAAGGTGCGCGACATCGCCCTCGAGGATGGCGATAACCCGGCGTCTTTTGACATTCAGTCTTTATTCACCAGCATAGCTACGGGCGTGGCAGATGACGCTTGTGTCTCAGCCCTCGAAACTGGCACAACGTTGCCTGAGCGTACACCTATTGAGGTCCAGGATTTTCGGCGCCTCTTGACGTTTTGCCTCGGCAACACGTTTTTCACGTTAGAGGGTTGCTTTTACAAGCAGGTACACTGGACAACAGTGGGTGCTGCAGTTTCAGTAACGGCAGCAAATCTGACGATGGAGCGTCTTCCACAACGCGCACTCAGTTCGTTCTGCACCCAAGAAGTTTTTAAGGTAGGTCACCACCTCCAAAGCAAATTTTTTGAAAAAAAAATATTTTTTTTGAATTTGACATTTTCAAGGTCCTCGTCTATTCAAAAATATTTAGCAAAAAGAATTATGTAGTTACCTTGAGCCGTTCGAAAGTTATGACCAGTTTTTCAATACCTTTAAGACGCATTCGAAACCGAAACTGGAGGTTTCTGATTCCGCAACAGCTGCCATGTTGTCATAAATGTTTTTCTTTATACATATTACATAATGCTAAGTGTCTAAGTACATTCTAAAGCTTGTGGGACATGATGTTTTCAATTTATTTGAAAATTTCCACTACACGGCTGCGGTACTCTGTTGTTTAAATTGTTCGCGTTTTCGCTCGGCTGTCTGTGTTGTTTCGCACACCACTTCGAGCTCCTCGACTTCGTTGCGGCCTTTGAAGGAGAAAGTTAAAGTAATCCAAGAAATATGGACAAAAAGGAAGTATCAACGCAAGTTAAGGAATCAATATACCAAGAGTGGACCCGCTGTGGTGCATATAGATGACAGTCGGCTGGAGACGCAAAATGAGCTAGAAGAAATATATGTGCTTCAGCTCGCTCAAAAGGAGAATGCGCCGCTTCAGAGGAGGTCCCAAGCTAGCTATGAGCCTGGAGAATTTCAGACACATTGAATGTTTCTTTATTATATGTACATTCGACTGAAATCTTTAAAGCCATTTTTCTCAAAACATGATTTTTTGCATCGTACACTTACGCGAACAGTGATAAATTTCCTTCTAATAAACGTTTTTACATACATTTTTGCGTACTATTTTTTTAGGTTGTGTTGTGCATTCAAGCAGAATTATTGAAAATCGGCTGTAACGTTTTGTACTATGGTCAATTGTGTGCAAAACAAACCTGTGAAATAAAACCTTTTTCATTCTTTTTACGATAACGCGCCTTCGAGTAGAGATGGGGGACCTTGGAGGTTAGGTGCACAGAATAGTGTCCTCACTACACACCTGCCAAGTCTCGTTTCAATCACACCAACCATTTTATAGTTGTGACTGTTTGCGCAACATGCATATTTTGCAGATTTCGATTTTTATAAATTTTGAGTTTTACATTTTTAGCAGTTTCATCAATTTAAATTTGAATATACCTAAGCCCTACAAGCCAAAACCATAATTATATCTTTTGGAGAGCAACTGTAAAACTTTTTTCTCGAAGGTGGTGACCTACCGTAAGTTACGTGGATGATTGCTTCAGAGTAATGAAGGAGGAGGCTTTGAATGCATTCACTGAACGCCTGAACAACATGAATGCAGCAATCAAATTTACCGCAGAGGAGGGGCAGCACGGTCAACTTCCAAGCGCAAAAATTAAGGCATGTCATTCAGTGTCTACAGAAAAAGCACCCACAGGGGTCGCTATTTGCATTTTAATTCAGTAAAGCGAAACGTTGGGCGAGTTGGTGTCGGCGAGTTGGTGCGAAGTGCTCAGTATGTTTGCTAGCAAGGGGCGTGGCTTGTAGTTCACGCACGAAGTGCCGAAGAATGGGCAGCTGCGTTTTTTTGGATTTGCAGCTGTCATTAGAACAAAAACACGTGTCTTGGGAGTTTTCCCATGGGACCGCGAAGCCGCTTCTAGATTACAGCTCAGGGTACTCCCGCTTGGTGAAGAATGGCATTGCGCTGACTTGCCTAAGATCGCCGTTGGACAGGTCATGCCTACATCTTATGCAGACAAGTTTTTTCCAGCAGGTGAAAAGACTGATAGACGCCGGGTTTCCTGATAATGCCATAGCAGGAGCTTGCGAACAAATAAGAAGAACCATTAAGCAACGGCCGGTGAACCTTCCAGCTAAGGATAAACCGCAGAAAGGAAAAAAGAGTGGCAAAATTCCCGTATGTCCACTAGCTGTTGCATGACATGAAGAGAGTGGCTTCGCGATATGAGGTTGATATGTTCTCCGCGGAAAATAAGGTAGTCAACATCTTCTCAGCAGTTAGTAAAAAAATAGGCAAGCCACAGCAGTGTGAAAAAAGAGGATGTGCCATCAAGCATGTCAGGCAGTTTGTCCCCTGCGCAAGTGGTGTTGTCTACAGCATACCACTATCGTGCGGCAAGGCATATATCGGGCAAACCGGTAGATGCCTCAATGTGCGTCTGCGAGAGCAGAACAGCTCTTTAATAGAATTGGTGACGCGCTTACGGTAGCAAGACGTTGCAAGCCAACATGAACCAACTAGCCCCTTTCGTCGCATTACTTTATTAGGAAGGCCGTTCACCCATCTGTCGTTGCACTGCAAGGCGTGTGATCAAGGTAGCTGCAAGCCTGCGTTTGATCAGACAACAGTAATGTACAAGCACAGGGGCTCCGTGCAGAGGGAGATCGTAGAGGCCTTCGTTATCCAGAGGGAAGGGGCAGGATTGCATCAGTCACCCCTCTATCAGTTTGCGGCATTCCCTTGTGAGGGTAAAAGACAAGCTGCCACAGAAAAATTGCCAGGCGTTGTCTATAGTATCCCGTGCACAGACTGTAGTGGCAGTTAAATCGGCGAGACAGGCAATTTTCCGGAGACTAAAACAGCATATGTATGACACAGGAAAGAAGGTCTCACCGAACGCGCTGGCCGAACACGCAGAAATATCTGGGCACAAAATAGACTGGGATAATCCAAGGATAACAGCACGAGAAAATAACTGGTCATCTCGGCTTCGTCTGGAGTCTATTACAATCCAGACAACGGCACAAACACTCAATCGCAATGACGAAAACTTCCCACAGATGTACACAGGTTGCTTACGTGACATTTTAAAACCTACATCACTGGACTGCTCACGCACTGAATTTCCATTTGTGAAGAAGGTTCCTGTACAGGAGCCGAAAAGTCTAGCTTTTATCGTGGTCAGCATCTTGTTTTAATTCTCTTCGTGTCTGTTCCTTACCAGGCAGGTTTCCGTCCAACTCTCGATTTCAACATGGGGTAGTGACAGGAAATGTCGCATGAATCTCTACAAGAGTCTCACAAGTGCACGCCTAAACTACGGGGCCATTGTTTACCAGTCTCCCACACCGAGCGCGTTGAAGATGCTGGACCCTGTCCACCATCTAGGCATTCGCCTTTCTATGGGTGCCTTTTGATCGAGCCCTATACAAAGCCTTTACGTGGAACCAAATGACTGGTCACTTGACTTGCAGAGATGCCACATTTCATTTGTACATTTTCTTCAATGCAAACAGTGAACATTCCACATACCGCGATATAAATGACTTATACAGTTCCCGTCTGTTGCATAACCTTTCTGCGTTGAGAGAACCCTACTCACCGTGAGTACGAGGAAGGGGGGTCCCACTGTTTGAACACAGCCTGGTGGCCCCCGCTGTACAGCCGTCGTCATGTCAGTGGTAGCTTATATACTGTGGCGTATCTTTCATAGAAGTTACGAAGCGTACACCTGTTACACATATACACATGCACTTCCTCGAACTACAACACAAATGATATTACCCGGAATTATTTTATAGATGCTGCAAAGCATGACGCTGGTGTGTCCTATGAGCAGTCGGTCCATTATTTTCGGGTGTCGATGTTTCTACCCCAAAGCATCCGTTTACACAGCAGAGGCCAATGCGATGCTGGCGGCCATAAAAACACAATGTAGGATTTAAATTACAACATGCAGTTATATACGCGGATTCCTTAAGTGTTGTAAAAGCTTCGAAAACTCTCAAAATGAACAAAAATCTGGTCGTCCTCTCGCTCTACTCACTACTATGCACCATTTACACATTGAAATGCGTTTTGAAGTATGCTTGGTGCCAGGGCACCGCGTGCTGGAATGAAATGGCCTGTCTGATGGAAGTAAGCAGCGCGAAAAGCAAGACGACACGCACAGGAAGAAATGACAAGAACAAGCGCTGTTGAGTGCTTGTTCTTGTCATTTCTTCCTGTGTGTCTCGTCTTGCTTTTCGCGCTGCTTACTTCCATGGATCCATACCAACTGGCCCAGCTATCTACACTTCTTCAATTTAGTGTTCGCTGACCCGTTAGCTGCAACCGTCCTCCGAAAAGCCGCCGACTCATCCATAGCTGTCCGTGTAACGGACCTAAAGCCCCTTCTAAGGAAAGTACTCAGGACTTACTGGCAGCGGTTACGGGACAGCGAAACACACGATAGACTACATGTTATCAAGCCGTACCAAGGAACTTGGAAGGGTAGCGCTAGTTGACACGGACTAAAGGAAGACACACTGACACAAAGACAGGGCATCTAGGAAATTGGTTGCCAGCATGGAAGTAACGCCGCACAGTAGTAACACTTAGAAGGCGAATAATAGGACACATACACAGCACATATGCACACCTTCTGTCCAGTGGTGATCCACCGCTGTGTGAGAAATGGGGTGATAGCCTTACCGTGCTTCAAATTCGGATGCAATGCAACACATTAGACGCTATTAGAAAAAAAACATGGCTGATCCCTCCGTCATAGGAATCGGTATAACACGAAAGTGAAACGTGTCTTCACAGAAGTAGTGCTTATTGTGTAGTGATATATGAGAGCTTGTACAATGTCTATTCGTGTTTGGCAGCTATAGCACCGTTTGACGTGGATGCACCCATGTTGACAGCATGTCTCTATCGCGACGACTAACGCCCATGGTCATCATTAAACCGTTGTGGTAGCTGACGGTGTGAACATATATTTGGGCACAGCGAATCGTGAATCCCGCGTAAGGATGATATCAACAAGCTCATAATCAACACTGGTACCCGGTATGCACTTCTTCAAAGCGTCGCCAATTAAGAAGAGAAACGGCACGGGTTGCGCTTTCTAGTAATGGGTAGCCGACGACTGTGCTCATGCATACATAACACACACTGCGCTTCAGCACCACGGGAGGTAGAGGTTCGCAGCCTGAGCCGCAAACGCGTGAGTCCCGCTGGCCTCTGTCTCGCAGGCGCTGCTCTCGCTCAACCAAGGCACGACATTCGCCCGTCGAAATCGCGTGCTTTCTGCAACACATATTGCAGCAGTTTTGTTAGTCGGTGCTCTCGCAATTGAAGCAGTCGGCGGCGGAGAAATCCCGTTGCTGCACGTGGAAGCTGCACTACTCCGATGAGCCGACGCACGCTAACACGAAGCCAAAGGCAAAGAACGTAACTGCGTAAAGGTGCCTCGGCGACGCCAGCGCGGCCAGTCTACCTCTCTGGTATCGAGACGCTTTAACCATGACCTCCGATATCGCACGAAATCTCGGAGTAAGCGCTAGTAAGTGTCGATCGCGAAGCATTACTTCTTTTCACATCTCACAGATGGCGGCACCACCCCGCTCCGCCCGCCGCGAAAGAGAATGTGTGAAAGATATAAGGCGCGTTCGCGCCGTGTCTAGCGTCTCTCGAGTTAGCTTAGTCGGTAGAGCGTCGGGCGCTTGCCGTCGCGGCCGCAACGTCGTGGGTTCGATTCCCAGCGGGGTATCTTTTTCTTGGTTTTTTCTTTCTCACCCGTTGGCGTCCATTTTATCAACGTCATATCCGTGACGGATGTACTTGGTGGACCCCGGCATAAAACACTTTCGTGTTAAAAAAAACACTTTCCAGTACCCTAACGACGACAAATTCCTCTGCATCCTTTGATGTTCACAGGCCGGGAACCGCTTTTATAAAATATCAGTCACTGTTCGTATTTTTAACAGATGTGCGTAGTTTTCGCGTCATATTCCCAGCCAATCCGTAGCGCAGCATCTTAGGAGAAGCTGCTGCTGCGGTAGTTGCATTAAAAGAAGGCACCTGCCTTTCTCCAAGCCTATGGGCACAAATGCCTGTAGGAGACAACCATGCTATCTCCATACTCTCACATATTAACCTCATGGTCACTTCTCACGCGTTAACACATATAGACCGCTGCACTTGTCGCTGTCATAACCTAAAATATGTATCTTTTACGCCCCGTATAGTGATTAACATTAGGCCATTTCACAGCTGTATTACATTCACACTTCACGCCATTGTCATAATTTTAATTAGATTTCTCGTATGCACGTTTAGTATGCCGATTTTAGGCCCTTTACAGCCACGCTCCACCTACCTCTTTTCATTCAAGACGGTGTTTTATCCACAACATGTTCTCTTTTCATGTTTTTCAAGCAGCCCTGGCGCCATTAAACGCCATTCATTATCAACGAAGAACACAACGTGCAGATGCTACCCAATGCCAATTGCGGAAATAAATGAGTTCGTACCTTTGCTGAAAACTGTATAATCGCTGCCTCGTGCGCTAAACAGCTCTGCCGATCATCCCCCTTCACAGGGCCTCTCTTTTTTTCCTGTACGACTTGCCCGCGGGCGCCCCGTCTCAAAGTACGGTGCCTCAGGTATAAAATTACGAGCGAGCCACCACTGGGATCTTGTTACGAATGACGCAGTCTGAGTTCGCTGCCGCTGAGTTTTATTCAAATCAAATCAAACAGTTTATTTAACCAGAAGATTCTGGATGGTCTAGAGGGTGAAAAGCTGCTCTGGGCAGCCTGACTGGGTCTCGGAAGACCCTTAAATTGGCAGCAGACGACGTTCACAGCACCAATATAGACATCAGATTATAATTACTACATACGTGAGTAATACTGTAACAGTTTCAGTAAGGATCACATCAAGCAAAAACATGACACACGGATAGTTACAGTAGGATTCGCGTCAAATATTGAGGGCAGCGTAAACCACTTCATTATATAAAGACAGGAATTTTAACTGCAAAAAGAGAAAAAAATGAAACTAACTTCTGTGAAACTGGAAGTTAACAGGTTTGGCATACAATTACAAGTTTAAAGGTTTCACGGGATAAGATGTGACATAAAGATGACAAGGCAGAAATAAAATGCAATAAAAAAAAGAAAGGCTCAAGTTTGCACAACCAAGACCTCTGTGCGCTATTCCAAGGATTTCTACGCGAGAGGTACAACACAGATGCAAGACACCGACATAACTGCCGATGTGTAGCAGTAGTAAATTCGTTAATTTCATTTACAATGAATGGGAAATTTTAGTCGAGTGCTTGTAAGTTGTAGGTAGTTCGGTATCGAGGAACATACCACGTTAAAGTGTGTCGCGTACGAATAGTAGTATCATTAGACTCTATTCAGCAATGAGTTAGCCCACGGGTAGTTGAGTACCTTCTTTATTGTGAAGTATGAAAAGAATAAAGCCTCAGCCCGCACCATCAGAATATAGCAGGCAGTAATTTTGAGTACAGCCACCCGAGCCACTGTAACGAAGTGGGTAATTGCGACGAAGTGGGAAGTTTGCATCGCTTCATAAACATTCAGGAGTGTACCACGCGATGAAAACGAGGCAACTCGCTTACGTACCTGAGCAAGGAGAGGAACCTTTTGTATGGACATCAAACTCGCGTAGGGAAAAGTCAGAGGCGAAACAGCTTCCAGCACCTGTATCCTGTTTTGCACTTGTAGTAACCTCAATATTACGACCGCATGTGCTTGGTATTAAATGCGAAGCATTTCTTAGCGAACCTCTGGCACTTTGAGCGTTTTTATCTACGTATCTATCTATCTATCTATCTATCTAGCCGCCTACGTCTGGGTGCTCTCATGATCGCCTCCTTAATTTGGTGTATACCAAAATTTGGATGGGAGGGTAAGAGGATTTGACGAATATGACTGCCGGGTCATGACATGAATAACGTTCAAATCCTGTCGCGTACGTCGTCAAACCCTTTCCACTAGACACGTGTGGCACATACCCGTTTACCACGGGCCGCGGTGTACGGGTATGCGCCACAGGTGATTGACAGTTTATATCTACCCAGGAACGGCCAGAAGAGACATTGGTAACTTAAATGCTAGAGCGTTAAGGAAAACCAACATCGGCAGCGTTGACTCAAGGCATGGAAAGAATGAAAATTAGGATCCCAGCAGGAATCGAACCCAAGTATTCTGCGTGGCAATCAGGTATTTTACCAGTGAGCCACGCCAGGTCTATAAATTGGTTTGAAAAAATAGCCTACGCAGACGTAATATCGGTGCAACGTCAATTGTGGCTGTGGTGCTGGCTATCTAATTTTACAAGAAAGCAATAAACACATGATACTCCTACGATGTGTACTCCTACGATACAGGCGTCATATCAGATTGACGTCTGTAGTTGCAGTGTTGGCTCCGTTTTTATAGCAGTCTAATAAACATTACGTTTGTATTCCTATGATTCAGCAAGCTGTATTGAAGCACTGCTCGACCCCGGAGGAATACATTAATGAAAGCTACATATGATATCCACATCACCGCATCGTAAAGTGCACTTCGTCCACCAGAATGACGCAGTGTCCTCTTCATTTCTTACGAGGCTGGGCGGTGGCCTCATGCTGACCGAGGATGATGTCAGATTGATTGACAGCCATTTGTAGACTAGGCTACGTAGGCCACATACGCCCAGGTAGTCTACGAATAGGACAAACACCATACACTGATGTTGGTCTACGTAGCACTATCCAGGCCTACCAGCCTCGACGGCCTATACCTCACCAACGCGAAAGGTGGCTTCAGGTTCCGACATGTCGCCGGCTCTGTCGACAGACAATTTGTCGACGAAATGACCGAGGCATCCACGAATTCCAACAGCTCTGCTATACCACATACTTCACTACACATGGACCCCTCGTCACCACGATCACGACCGGATCCTATAACAAGTCATGACCAGCTGCTGGTGCTCACTGATCACGGTGATGATGCCGTTGTTCAAGAACTGTCAAGAACTTCTTGCACACATGCACACGGGTTCGTGAAACGTGCGTGTGTTCTCGGGACACGTATAAGCACTACATATCAGCTTACCGCTTCTGGTGTTGGTAATACCCGCGTTTCCTTTGGCAGCGTTAGCCAACCGTAAAAAATTGGTTATATAACACATATGCGGCTCTTCAACATATATATGTCTGCGTATAAAATTTTTACAAATCATTAGCGTCATTTTGTAACGTGTCGCTCAGTAAAAAAAGTTACGCCACAGTCACCTACCCGCCGCATGCTTCGCATAACATCGACTCCCACGGTACGTGGGATCTGCCGAATTTTTTATTAAGCAATCTCGAAAGTTTTGTACAACACGATGAAGTTATTCCCTTCGATGCCTAGTCCTTATTCTTCTAGTTACTTCAGACTCATGGTTCGCCTCCACGGTTACTACCTGTCCTAAGAGGACGTATTGCTTTACAAATTTTGGTGCGTCGCTACCCATCGGGCAGCGCTGTTCTCTTCCGAGACTGTGGGACATTACTTTAGTTTTCTGCATATTATTTTCAGATTCATTCATTAATCGTGAGTCGCAATTCGTCCCCTGAATTACTAATCAATGCAACATCATCAGCGAATCGGAGGTTACCAAGGTACTCTCCATTAACTCGTATTCCTAACTCTTCCCAGTTTAGGGCCCTGAAAACCACGTGTAAGCAGGCGGTGAATAGCACTGGGGAGATCATGTCTACCCGCCTTCTTTATTGGGATTCTGTCGCTTTCTTTATGGAGGACATGGCCGCTGTAAATTTTTTTCTTCCATTTTCTACGGAAATCTACAGTATAGCAAGGGGTGGGCAAGGGAAGTTAGGGTGAGGAGGAGGCCACCATCTCGGTGTTTCCTCCGCGCCCCTAGTGCGTAAATGCCCTAATTGTTTTTCAATTTATTCGCCCCGTTTATTCTTTCGCACACAGAAGTGATAACAGAAGTCGGAAAACCGGCTGCCGTAAGGCGAACTACTTCCTCAGAAAAGCTCAGGAACTTCTGAGTACCTGAAAGTACCTGAAGGTGTGCAGGTACTCTTTTCAGTCAGAACCAAACTAGGAAAATTGTACCGATTGAAGAATCTATGTGCTATGTGCTATGCGTAATACGCGGAAACATCTATGTGATGAGGTATAGGCTAAAACCCGCAGGGGGTCAATATTAATCAGGAGAGCACCCCTACAGTGTGACTCATAACCACATCTTTTATGGCTGTGAAGCACATGAATGCTCCAACGACCTTGTGCACTAGGTGCAGTGTACCGAATACCCTTATCCGTGTAGCAAAGTGTACATAGGGCAGATGGGCGCTGCCTGTATGTAAGTTTAAAAGAACACTCGGGAGCCATGAAAACTTTCACGCATGCCAACCTGCCATCGAACTGCCAAACGTGTGGGTGTATGCCCTTTTCAATGATACAACGTTGCTCTTCAGTCATCAGGGTCAGACGGCCAAAGAACTCGTGGAAGCATACTGCATTAAAAAAGAGGGAGTCATGCGTCAGCTAAACCCCGATATCTTTGTATGAAAAAGGAATTGAACCTAATCAATACTATGGTTGCTTGACGTGCCTTGTTGTCGTGCGTGTGCAGTTTCCCCAGGGAGAAGTACTTTGTTTAAATTGCTGTGTTCCCCACCAGCTTCTCTGCTCTCGTTCAGTTAGTATATTTTGCACTTTTAAATAATCTGCATTGTCCAATAAATCGTCAGTTGAGAATAAGCGCTTGTACCGTCACCTTTCTTGGTCCCAGCCATTTGAGCGCTATACATTTTTCTATAACTTGCGTCGCTGCCCATGAACGGCTGCTCGGTATACTGGTTCCCTAGAGGCCAGCAGCTCAAATCGAATAACTAGATGGTGTATCAAGTATTGGCGTACGACTCAATTATTGTCTACAGGCATGGCAACGACCATCAAAACGCAGACTCGTTGAGCCGATTACCAATACCAGGATGCATCGATGAAGTGTAGCCACCACGCGACCTACTATTGTTTGAAGTTTTATCGATACATCCGTGTACTGCTACAAAGATAGCACGTCTGACACAGCAAGGCAACGTGCTTCAGAGGTTGTACAAGTCAGTGCAGGATGAAAGAGTGGAGAAACTCACTGAAGGTGAGTTCGCTCCTTACCGACGAAGTGCGGCCGGAATACGAGGGGCGTTCAATAAAGATTTCCCCTGACTAACTTCCATTTATTGCAGGATGCTGAAACTGCGCATGTGTAATGACATAAGTCACTGTAGGTCACGTGCCAATTTGCAACTCTAAACTAATAACGGTCTTTCTTTTAGAGGTACTGAAGTGGTGTTAGGTGTGATAATGGATGCAGTGGAATACAGAGCAGCAGTCAAGTTCCCGTACTTGAAAGGCCGCACTCCAAGGGAGACGTTCGATGAGATAAAAGAGGTTTATGGGGAGGATTCCCCGTCATATGATGTAGTGAATAACTGGCATCGCCAATTCAAATATGGTCTGATGTCCGTGGAAGCGGCTCCGATTGCAGGGCGACCCCACTACGCTGTCAATGAACACACCATCCAGCAAGTGAAGGCCGCCATTTTGGAAAATCGCCGCATTAGCGTTCGAGACCTAGCCCAACATGTCAAGATTAGTGTGGGGTCCATGGAAAAAATCATTCAGGACCATCTTCATATGCGTAAGGTATCCGATCGCTGGGTTCGCCGGCTGCTCACACCTTTCCAAAAGCAGGTACAAGTCGAATGCTCCCAGGCTCTTTTGACCATGTGCCATGGAAACAAGCAGGACTTTTTTAACAGACTGATTACACAGGATGAATGCTGGGTCCATCACTATGATCCGGAGACTAAAGTCCAGTCGATGCAATGGAAGCACTTGGACTCACCGCCTCCAAAGAAAGCACGCACCCAGCCCTCGACGGGCAAGGTCATGCTCACAGTCTTTTGGGACCAGCACGGAGTAGTCTTGATGGATTTCCTAGCAAAGGGTGCCACGATTACTGGAGCATGCTATGCTTCACTGCTGCGGAAATTGCGAGAGACCATCAAAAACAAGAGACGTGGCATGTTCACCAAAGGCGTCCGCCTTCTGCGAGACCATACCCCAGTTCACAACTCACATGTTGCCCAGACGGAAGCACGCTCCTGCGGCTTTGAAATTCTACCGCATTCCCCTTATTCGCCCGACCTCGCCCCATCGGACTTCCACCTCGTTCCAACATTGAAGTCATATTCGAAGGGCAAGCATTTTCCAGATGATGAGATTCTGATTTCTGAAGTTACAACATGGCTTTTGGAGCAACCTGTCGACTTCTACAAGTGAGGTGTTTATAGTTGCATAAAAAGATGGGAGAAGTGTGTGTCCCGGGGTGTCACCTATGTAGAGAAGGACTAATAAATCTGCAAAGTTTCGTTGCTCTCCGTCCACAGGAAGTGGGTCAGGGGAAATCTTTATTGAACGCCCCTCGTAACATTTCATCGCGAGTGGCTGCACTTGGATCACGGGTAATCATACCAAGTTCTGCACGATCTCCACCTTCTGGCACTTCTACATGCTTGTCACCGAGGCATGGTAGCCATGAAGAAGTGCGCAAGAAGCTATGTACGCGTATCGTTGCTTGGAATGGACAAGGTGACCGGAGAAATAGAACGGCACTGTCGCACGCAACCATCGACCTCAACGCCACAAGCAAGAACCACCCCGCAACTGCGACCACCAGAGGTTACGAATCCTCCAGACCACCATCGAGACTTCATATAAGGGAGGACGAATTGACATGTCAGGTTAGAAGACGACAGAAATGAAATGCGCAGGTGAATACACTGGTGCTTTGGCACCAGCGTCGCTCGAATGGTCGAGCGTTAGCCAGATTCTGGCTGCTTGTGTCTTAGCTGCGCTCTGTTAACTTGTTCATGGTTTTTTATGTGAAATAAATCGGCGGCTGTAGAGACGTAACGCAGTGTTAGTCGCTGAAATTTTGACAAGCACCTGCGCACCTAAAGATGAAGCCAAAATAATTCTTCTAAAGCTTAGGTATGCTTCAGTGATATCGGACCCAGCATAACACAGCGTTTTGACGTTGCAGAATCCATTCAGAACCGATAAGTTTGCGTTTTTCTTATTATGTGTCGATAAAATCAAGCATCGGGATTCCAGATTTTATAATGAGGAGAAAGACATCCCGTATTGCACATTTTTGTGATTTTATTTGTCGTATTCCCAACCGGAGTCTTTTGTTTTGGGCGGAACCTGACTGATCTCATCTTAGTGTTGGTTTCTTCCTCACGGAACCTCATCTTGGTGTTGATCAGACAAATGACGCAGTCATTCCGATCTTCCGGACTAATCTGTTTTTCACTCTATTTGTCAAAGACAACTACATCATGGAAACGCAGCCATGTTTCTACAAAAAAGACTGGTCTCCACTGAAGCCTATAATAAGAGACCAAATCCTTAAGTAGGTTCAGTAGTCCTAGCTGTTGCTTTTATTCTTATTTGGAGTGTTCTGCCAGCAAGGCAGAACACTCAAAATATCACTCACTGTTCTGCCAAATGTTTTACTACCTGCCCGCGCTATAAGGCCCTGTAGGCCTTTAGGGTAATCTAATAAATATATGAATATTTATGGCTCCATTCTGGAGAAGTAGTGCGTAGAGCTCGTTCACAGAAGCCTTGTGTGCATTGAATTACTAAGGTACTGAGGCCACCGTTTCATGAGTGCTTACGCCTCGGTGCAGAGACACTGGCTGTGGTCGCGACGGACTACGGGAGTTACGCGATTCTTCACCGCTGCGGGCAGCAGGGGGACGAAGCGGACAATTCGGTCTGCGCGCCGGACGCGACTCACGTGGCAGTGCTTGCAAGACACGTACTTGAGGAGGACACCTCGAGGGACATCAGCCGCCATCTGGAGAGTGTGTGTGTTCCGAGCTCAGTGCTCGAGTCGCACGAGTTTGACGGTAAGCGGCACTTTTATAGGATAGAGCGCACAGTGTAGTCAAACGAATTACGAAACACGTCAGGTCCATGCTGCTGCCCTTGGAATACCTGAGAAATCCACGATGTATGTGGTCAACCGCCACTGGAAACTTCGGACCTTTGAAATGTGTTATTGCGACGGGCATCATTTTCTATAGTCAATAATATTCGCTAGCAAACGTTGTGGCGCCACAAATGCTTACCTCTTTTCTGCTGTGATTCATTAATTGTTATTTGCCCTGGCACTCTGGCGCGCGCTACTTACGCCCATGTCAGCCAGTTTCTACGTGGGCAATATACATATATATATATATATATATATATATATATATATATATATACATATATATATATATATATATATATATATATATATATATATATATATATATATATATATATATATTGTAGCGAAGCCTTTGAGATGAGTAACGGGTTGCGCTCTGTATAGCCTTCTAGTGGGTCGTCCTCTTCGGCCCTTCTCCGAGAGCACGCCTCTCGCGCTCAGAGTCCGCGCTCTGTGTTGACTGTCGCCGCTGTGCTACGTCGACTATTGCCGTCAATAAACGCCTTCATAATTTGGTGGAGGTGCTGCGCCGTCAACCAGCTTCGGTCCCCGTTCGATGCCCTTGGCGCTTCGATCCAGTACCGTGCCCTCTACCATGCCTCAAGACGCCGCCCAGCAAACGCCTCCCCCTGTACCGACACCATGCCCCGGTGTCCCCCGCATCCCCGACCCTCCTGTCTTCACAGGCGCGGACGGCACTGATGTGGAGGACTGGCTCGCGACATACGAGCGCGTGAGCGTACCCAACAAATGGGATGAGGCAGGGAGAGCACGCCCCTCGCGCTCAGAGTCCGCGCTCTGTCCCGACTGTCGCCGTTGTGCTTCGTCGACTTTTGCCGCCAATAAACGCCTTTATAATATATATATATATATACACACGGAAACATCTATGTGCTGAGGGATAGGCTAAAACCCACATGGGGTCATTTTGAATCAGGAGAACACCCCTACAGTGCGCCTCATAACCACATCTTTTATTTTATCGCGTAAAACCACAGAATTTTATTCGATCTTTCGTGCTAGTGTAAGTTGCGATCTAAGCTAGAAGTTTGATCCTTATGGGTAGCGTGAACAACATCTCGACATCTGACGTCTTTGACGGCTTGGAAAATAGTGCTCCAAACCGCTATGACAAATTTTAAACGACCTGGCTTCTTTCCTCAGCTACTTGATCGAAGCTGCAATGTGAAAGCATGAGGGGGACATGCGCACTAAGTTTGGGTAATATCAAGCATCACACGCGATAATTATCGTCAAGAAATAGCCACCGATCTGAACGACTGAGAGACATGTATGACGACGTATTTTCATTAGACTTTATAACTTGCGTTGTACCCTTATGCGATGCTGTTCAAAATGTTTAGAACGTTCATATTACCGATGTTTCCACGCATTAGTAATAAATGCTCTAGAAGAATTTGGATGCGAGCTCGTTGGTACGGATCCATCTTAAAAACACAGCGCTAATTTAAACATGAACTGAAGAAACGGCAAATGAGGACGGGCGCTGACTGCCAACAAAGCTTTTATTGTGCGTGCACAACTATAAAGCTTATGAAAGAAAGGAAGGGGGAGGCAGGTGGATGCTGATGCACGAGGTACTAAATACAGGCGTGTAGATGGTTAAGATTGCTGTAGGAAACTGTATTACTTGTCAGACAGGGTGAGTGACGGGACGCTGACACATACTGAGCCTCTGCGCATCATCGTGAAAGTCTCGTGCTTCGATCTCTCCCCGTTCTCAGATTTGACGCCGGCAGACACTTCATCGGTATCGAGCAAGATCCTCCTCAAAGACGATACCAAAGTACTTCCAAACTCGTCGACGGCTGTGTCAGTCGACTGCGCCGGTCTCTCCGACACCATTGCACTCATTTCGCCATCTGACCACGTTTGCACAAGGAAAGGCTTCCTGGTACCTTTCGCGACCATCCAAGTCACTCAGGGCAGCACCGCTATCTTTGTTAACAACGCATCTCCGTACATTGTTACGTTGGTGCGAGCGGAATATCTCGGCAGAGTGGAACCCCTCGAAGACGCACAAGTTATGGACGCACCCGATGATACGCACTGTCCCAGTTCCCGTACGGTCAGTGCTGTTTCCCCGTCCGATTCGTCACCTGCTGATGTGTTTAGGTCCTCCATTGCTGACAACCTCATATTGGTCCAGCGTTCCCACCTTCTGTGCCTGCTGGAAGAATTTCGTTCTTCTTTCGATGTCGGGCAAACTTCTCTCGGCGCACGTCCGCTGTCACGCATCGCATCGACACTGGCGCCCAACCACCACTGCGGCAACGTCCATATCACGTGTCTCGCGCAGAACGTCGGGTAATTAGTGAGGAATTCGACGATATGCTTCGACGCGACGTTATTCGGCCCTCGGACAGCCCATGGGCGTCTCCCGTTGTTCTCGTTGCGAAGAAGGACGGTTCCGTGCGGTTCTGTGTGGACTACCAACGGCTCAACAATATAACTCGCAAGGATGTTTATCCGCTGCCGCGAATCGACGACGCGATTGACAGCCTGCAAGGAGCCGAATTCATTTCATCTCTTGAATTCCGCTCGGGGTACTGGCAAGTACCCATGGCGGATGACGCTTGACCGAAGACAGCACTTGTCACGCCCAACGGCTTGTCGAGTTCAACGTCATGCCGTTTGGTCTGTGTAATGCGCCCGCGACCTTCGAGCGCATGATGGACACCGTTCTGCGCAACTTTAAATGGCACACGTGCTTGTGTTACCTGGACGACGTCGTGGTTTTCGCTCCGGACTTCTCCACTCATCTCCAACGTTTGCGGGATGTTTTGACGCGTATGCGCAACGCCGGCCTCCAACTGAATCTGAAGAACTGGCGATTTCGCCGGATCGGGAATCCTTCCCGATCCGGCGAAGCTTCGGGCCGTGGCCGAATTTCCCAAACCTACGTCCGTAAAAAGAACTACGCAGTTTCGTAGGTCTGTGTTCGTACTTTCGACGCCTCATACAAAACTTTGCCACCATCATATCGCCGCTGACGAAGCTCCTTGGAAGTAACGGACCCCTAAGTTCGTGGTCGTCCGAGTGTGACGACCAGTTCGCAAAGCTCCGTCGTTTGTTGACGTCTCCTCCCATACTATGCCACTACGATCCTACGGCCCCAACGGAGGTACACACGGACGCCAGCGATGTAGGTCTCGGCGCTGGCCTTGCGCAGCGCAAACCAGGGTTCCCCGAATATGTCGTGGCATACTCAAACCGTACGCTTACCAGAGCCGAGACCAATTACACAGTCACGGAAAAAAGAGTACCTGGCGATCATCTGGGCCCTTACAAAGTTGCGACCTTATTTGTATGGTCGCCCATTTGATGTCGTTACCGACCGTCACGCACTATGCTGGCTGTCGTCATTGAAGCATCCCTCAGGCCAACTGGCCCGCTGGGCACTTCGCCTGCAAGACTACGACATCCGCGTGCTGTACCGCAACGGACACCAGCATGCTGACGCCGACGCCCTCTTGCGCTCTCCCTTGCCTGACGACAATGCCCCCTGCTCAGTATGTCACATAGCTGTTGCTTCAATCAACGTTCACAACATTGCTACCGAACAGCGCAAAGACAAATGGATCACCTCGCTGATCGATTTGCTCACTGGTCCGTAGGTAACACCATCCACTCGCGCGTTCCGTCGTCAAGCCCGCTATTTCGCTATTCGTGACCACCTACTGCACCGACGCAATTACAACGCCGACGCCCGCCGACGCCCGCCAGTGGCTACTAGTGATACCCCACAGTCTGCGTTCTGAAATATGCGAGGCCTTCCACTCTGACCCGCAATGCGCGCACTCTGGGGTATCCAAAGCTTACCACCGCATTCGACAACGATATTTCGTTGTCGACCGGAGCGAACGGGCAGGAGCGAACGAACGAACTTCGTTCGCTCCTGCCTCGATTGCGAACGCCGAAAACCTGCAACGCACGTGTCGCCAGCAGGCCTACAACCATTACCTTGCCCTATCCGCCCGTTTGGGCGCATGGGCATCGATTTGTATGAACCACTTCCTCTGACTTCGGGTGGTAACCGCTGGGCCATCGTCGCTGTTGACCACCTAACGCGATACGCCGAAACCGCCGCCCTCCCAGCGGCTAAAGCGCCATGTTGCCTCCTTCCTGCTGCATCGATTCATACTGCGTCACGGTCCACCCCAAGAGCTTCTCAGCGATCGAGGCCGTGTCTTCTTGTCGGAAGTCGTGGAAGCCATTCTCAAAGAGTGCCGTTCACCGCAAAACTACTGCTTACCACCCGCAGACGAATGGCCTAACCGAACGACTTACCCGCACGCTCGGTGACATGCTCTCAATGTACGTCGCCGCCGATCACACCAATTGGGATGTCATTCTGCCCTTCGTCACCTGCGCCTATAACACCACCCCTCAGAGCACTACTGGTTTTTCACCCTTCTTACTGTACGGAAGGCACCTGTCGCACATCATCGACACGATACTTCCATACAAGCCGGATCCATCGGAATGTGCGCCTATTTCTGACACAGCCAGGTTTCCTGAAGAGTGTCGCGAGCTTGCCAAGACATTTACGACGCATGAACAAGAGCTGCAGAAGAGCATTCGTGATGGCATCACCACTTCTGAGGCGACGTTCTTTCCTGGAGCGCTCGTATGGCTCTCGGTCCCTACCACTTGAAGTGGCCTCTCTTCAAAACTGCTGCCGAAATACGAAGGCCCCTACAGTGTCGTCCAGCGCACATCCCCGGTCAACTTCCTGATCGAACCCGTCGAAGCATCTTCAGACATGTGCCGTCGAGGGCGCGACATTATCAACGTGGAGCGCCTTAAAGCATACTATGACCCGCTCATAGTGACAAGCTGTTAGGTCGCCGGGCGGCTCCCTTTTCGTACCCGGGGTAATTGTAGCGAAGCCTTCGAACTTAGTGATGGGTTGCGCTCTCCACCGCCTTCTATAGTTGGTCGTCCTCTGTGTTTTCCCCTGAAAGGACGCCGCTCGCGCTGAGAGTTCGTGCCTGGCCGTGACTGTCGCCATTGCGCATTATCGCTGAGTGCCGTCTAATATATACCCTAACAGTACTTTAATTTTCATTTCCTGGGCACAAGTTCTCTCGAATAAAGAGTTTCTTTTGAACACGCCGACTGTTGCCATCGTCAAGGCCACAACCACGTGACCCCGTAGAGCTGTGAAACCAGCCCAACTCACAAGAAGATACAGACACTATCAATGACAATCGAGCCAGCCGCAGACTAAAAGGAATACCCCCGAAATACGGACTGCTAACGCACAAGGCAAAAGCCACCGCGACGAAGAGAACAGGCACGATCGCAGCCGCAGTATCCCCAGCAGCAATCGTGAGGCAGCCGCCCAGGGAGCCGCCGACCTTCCATGGATCGCCATGTGAAGACCCTGTAACCTGGCTGGAGACTTTCGAAATGGTCTCAGCACTTAAGAACTGGAGCTCCGAGGACAAGCTGCGCCACGTGTACTTTTACCTGGAAGACGCAGCAACGGACCTGGTTCGAAATAGGGAGTCATGGGGAGTCCACACTTCGAACCTCGGACCTCCTTCACAGCGCTTTCTTGGAGATGGTCATGAGCATCGTCCAAAAAGAAAGAGCCGCGGCCTTGCTGAAGACACGGGTGCAACGCGAGAATGAAAGCGTGACAATCTTCACGGAAGAGATGACCCGACTATTCGACCACACTGCCCCTACATCACTGAGGGGAAGAAAACGTCTTTCCTCATGCGAGGAGTAAAGCAAGAGCTCTTCACTGGGCTGATGCGAAACCCACCCAAGACCCAACACGTTGTAAATGCGCAACCGACAATACAATCGCCACTTGATCCCAGACAGCGCAGCGGTTCAATACGTCGGCTCCGATGACCTGCGCGAAACCTTCCGAGCCATCGTGCGTGAAGAGCTGCGGAAGTTGATTTTTCAATCGCAGCCTAATAAAGCCAATTACTGACATTGTCCTTGAGGAAATTCAGCAAACGCTGGTCGTTGCCGAACCGCCGCAGCAATAGCCGGAATCTATGATTTACGCTGCCGCAGTGTGTCGTAACGCTCCCCCTTCGCCCCCACGTCAAGACTCCGCATCGCCGCTGTTCCACCGTCAGACAGAGCTGCCACCATCGACGTCATACTACCCACCCGCCAAACAGCGCTACACTAGGCCCCGGAAACTGAGCGCCAGTTTCGGTTTCAAGGAACATACGGGCTCGTAGCTGTTGTCGGGCACCCTAAGATGTGGTTGAACGAAGTGAGGTTGATGTGGATGTTCGCGTTTGTTGTCTTTCACGGGTTTGGACAAGTAAAAAAATTGATTAAACTGTAAGAACTCTAGTTTATATGTCTTTTTTATTTCTTATCCTTTGGTCCCGTGCAGCGCGTTGGGAATCCTCCAAGCGTCTTAAGCCTCGCCCATTGCGGCACAGAAGCGCCACCACGAAGCCCGCTTGTACCCATTTGCAACCGCTGGGTGGGCGGCCGACCCTGGGGACCGAACCCGGTACCTCCCGTAGTGGAAACTGACGCCCAAGCGTTTCGCCACCGCTGCGGTTTTTTCATTTCTTATATTGTGAATTTTAAATCGGGCGGAGCGCGGGAACAGGTAGACTTGAGTTCGTAAGGCTTGCTTCCGCTCACCGCAGGGAGTCACGTCGATGAGGCCAACCGAGTATTAGACGAAGGGGGCTAAATTGGGTCATCACATGTTTTTCGCGGCTCTGTGGTGTGTTGACCCAGGGACTTCGAGTTCCGCGAAGATTTTGCACGTTTCCTAGTGACAACGGGTGAGCACAAGTATTTGGGTTCATTATTGGAGCAGCTATTCATTTTGCATGAGTACCTGAGTAAATCCAGTTTTCTGCAAGCCTGACTAGACCGATATGAAGCGCAATGTTGCTAGACTAATTAAGTCATGACGACACCCTACCTGTGGCCGGCAGAATACGTTTAATGAAAGGCATGAATGCGGGTTGGTTCGGCGACACAGTTTGTTTATTGTTTATCTTTTACTTTTACCATGTGGTTCTAATGATGTGCAGCAATCATAAGCTCCTTCCTGTTCATGTAAATGAATGTAGCCAGTTTGAAACTTTGTGGGCATTTAGTTCCAATACTGCCATTGAAAAAAATCTGTAAACAGGGTGTGTGTGCTCGAGCCGACGTTTCGACAAGTGGACTTGTCTTCTCCAAGGGTGGAACTCATTTCCTTAGCTCTCGTGTGCATATGCTTCGTGCCCTATCCACCACAATGGAGAAGGGGAGGGCAACTGCTAAAGTGAGGGGGGGGGAGAGGCCGCCGTGTTGAACTAGGTGAGTCAGCAGGAAGTGAAACAAAATAAAAAATAAAAAAGGAAAAACCGTGGGGAGGGAGGTATACGTCTCTCTGAATAATGATTGTGAGTGAAAGCACGTGGCACTTAACAATAGTAGGTTCGAAATTCCTAGAAGAAGGGCTTAACTCTCATTGGTTTTCGTTGTGTATGCATGATACCGAATCGATTCAAGAGCACCCTTAGAAACGTTAATACCTGCTAGCTGGAGTGTTTACTGAAAAACCAAAAAGACGCGTACCATCAAGGCAAAAAAAGTAAGGACAGGACAGAAAGGGCGTCACTCGCAACTAGCTTTATTCCCAGAACATTAGCGTCATATATAACCACAGCGACCCTGCGCGCGCACATCGCCTCACAAGCAAACAAGGTAAAAGCTAAGGCGATCTTGCTCTGCAAGGATCTGCAGCTTCACATTCTTTCAAAAGCCATCAGTTCCTCGAAGCGAACCGCGCTGTCTGTGTTTTCCAGTGTAAAAACTCATAAGGTCGACATGCCATTCCGGTGTATTGTCAGCGAACGGGAATCTTGGCAACAAAATGTGAGCAAATTTTTACTGAAGCATCTTAATGCGCTTATTGTGGATGACCCTTTTCTTGTTAAGAAGTCAGATGATGTTACACAGTTTTTGATAGGCCTAAACGAAGGTGGCAATGCTTTTTCTATTGATGTTGAAGATTTGTTTTATTCGGTTCCCCACGCAGAGTTGTTTTTAGTTGTTAGAAGCTGTATTGAGCAGAATGGTGTTCTTGCCTTTGAGCGCGCCACTGGCATTTCCCTTGACAACTTTTTGACGTTGCTCGAATTTTATCTATGTTCCACGTTCGTGTGTCACGATAATCAGTTTTATATTCAAAGAAAAAAAATCTGCATAGGTTCATGCGTGGCACCTGTTTTATGTAACATATTTTTAGCGGATTTTGACAGAGAAGTGGCTCAGGTTATCGACGATGCTGCAGTGAAGATATTTAGGTATGTTGACGACTTTTTAATCATTTTTAAAGCTAACCCTTCTTTGACAACCACTAACTCAGTGGATGAGGTTTTAGCTGTTTTTAGACGACACGCCAAGGGTCTTTTATTCACGCATGAGCTTCCTGTTGGTGGTGTGCTGCAATTTTTAGACCTGAGTCTCACTTTCTCGGAGACGCACATATGTTGGGCATATTGCCCACGTTCACGCAAGGCACTTCTTCCTTATGATGCCTCGCATTCGAAACTTGTCAAGAGGGCCGTTGCTTCCATGTGCCTGGAAGGAGCGCTGGTGAAATCCTGTCCTCATCGAATGCAGGAAAGTTTCAATAATCAGGTCACGAGGCTGTATTCAGCCGGCTACCCTGGTTCTGTCGTTGTTGCAGTCTCGGAAACCCTCCTTCAGAAACTGAAGGGATCGAGAAGAAATAGGCAGCCGATGGAAAAAAGGCCCATGGTTATGCCATATGTGCACAAGGTTGCTCACAACCTTAAGAATGTGGCTAACAGGTACAAGGTACCCTTGGTGTTCTCGGCGCCCCACAAGTTGGCTAGCCTGTGCCCACGAATTTCTTCTGCACCGAGGCCCTCCCCGTGTGGGAAGAGGCACGCAAGGCCCTTTGTCGCCTGCTCGGTTGGCGTGGTGTACGAGATCCCGCTTAGTTGCGGTAGGGTATATATCGGCCAAACAGGCCGGTGCATAAACGACAGAATGAGGGAGCACGAACTTTCGGTGAAAAATAAAAAAAAAAGAAAAATAAACTTTCAGCACATTTGCCTGTGCATTGTGGTTCCTGCAAGTGTGAGCCTGGGTTTGCCAGTGTTTCCGTTCTTGGAAAGAGCAACGATGTCTTAGCGCGATGTCTTAGCACATCTGTTGCTCTGCGTGGGGGTGAATTTAGTTTCATCGATTCCTTTTTCGATTAGTGGATCATGTTATCGCGTGTTTTCTGACGAGCTTGTGAGGCGATATGCGCGCGCAGGGTCGCTGTGGTTATATATGACGCTAATGTTCTGGGAATAAAGTTAGTTGCGAGTGACGCCCTTTCTGTCCTGTCCTTACTTTTGTTGCCTTGATGGTACGCGTCTTTTTGGTTTTTCAGTAAGCATGTACCAACTAGCCCAACAAAAAGTTCTATTAGCTGGAGTGTATTGAACCCGTGAATAAGGCATGCCACTGTATGTTTTCTGTCTCTTGGGGAGCGGACGTTTGACTGAAGTATGTAAAGTTTGAGATCGTCGAAGTTTTGACCCGCTGCGTTAAAATGCTGTGCCACTGCTTTGAGTAACTTGTTCGCCGTGTCCGCACAATGCCCGTTTAATCTAACACTAACAGGCTGTCCCGTTTCGCCAATGTACCGTTTTTGACAATATGAACATTCGATCATATAGATTACGTTTGAACTGGTGCAGGTAAAACTAGATTTCATATGATGGACGTAATCACTTCCGGTGCTTTTAACTATAACGTCATTTTGAAGGTGTTTACAAGTCTTACATCATGGACGAGAACAAGGTGTTATGTGGACCATGACATGCTGTTATTGAAGTACATGTAATAGACTCACTGATGTTTTGAGAAATCGTCTAACAGGGATTGTCGCTGGAGCCAACGTTTCGACAAGTGGTCTTTTCTTCGTCAAGGCAATGCTGCTGTCCTGAGGAAGGCAATTAAACTTGTTGAAACATTGTCTCCAGCGGCATTCCTTTTTTAACGATTTCTCATCGCTTCAAGCCTCCATATTCCTCTGAACTTCCGTCTTGTTTGGTACTAAGTTCTGTAAGAAAAATATCATCCGGGGTATGGAAAGGTCACTCTGGCACGGGTGCAATAGTGACACCGAATCGATGAAGACGATGACGTTGTTGCGGTGGGGCAGAAAGTATGAGAGGCCGTTCAAGATTTCATAACACAGACAATGAGATTTACAAACTAACCACGGTTCCAAAGCTTCATAGCTAACCAAAGTAGACTCCATCAAATTTTCTGATGTATTATTCATTTAATTCTTATTCGGTAAGAATATAGTCGACCCCTATTTTTCATTTTCAAAATAATAATTCTGATAAACTATTTTTCTTATAAAAAACGAGAAATTATTCTCTTTTCTAGCTTTAAAATCTTTTCTTTCTAAGCTACCCATCATTGGCCAATCTCACGTGGTTGATGTGGGCCAAAATTTTAGGATATACATCTGCATCTACTGAGTCTGGAGCTGCCTTCTGACCTGCATTCCTGTGCACTCTGTGCAGCGTTAGCTCGACAAGTGCTAACCGAATAAATACTCCCCTAACATCTTTTTGGTGGCGGTTGCGGGTCTTACAACAACGCGACTCTGGATCTCCGTATCGGATGCCACCTTAATCCAGCCACGATGCCTGAAGACGGCGGAATTACGAGCAGAGCCCCAGCAAGCTGCGGATTTCTTGTATGGAACGTGGAGCCGGGAATTCGCGGACAGCGCGGAGTTTGACAGGGTCGGGTTGGACACCAGCAGCGTCAACAAGGTGACCAATTAGTTTAATCTGACAGCGTCCAAAGGTGCACTTCGACGCATTAAGCTGCAGGCCAGCACAGCGAATAACGTCAAGAATGGCCGACAGACGTGGAAGGTGGCTTTCAAAGGTACGCGAGAAAACAATGACATCGTCCAAATAGGAAATACAGGTCCACCATTTAAAACCGCGTAGGAGAGAGTCCATCATGCGTTAAAAAGTTGCACGGGCATCGCACAACCAAAAAGGCATGACCTTAAATTGGTAAACGCCATGGCGTGTGATGAATGCTGTCTTCTCGCGGTCGCGGTCATCGACAGAAATTTGCCAGTACCCAGATCGAAGGTGAAGCGATGAGAAATACTTGGCACCATGGAGGCAGTTGAGCCCATCATCAATTCTAGGTAGAGGATAGACGTCCTTCATGGTGATTCGACTGGAGAGGGCAATAGTCGACGCAGAGCCGCCCGCTGTTGTCCTTTTTAACAAGCACCACAGCTGATGCCCAAGGACTCGAGGAAGGCTCTATGACGTCTTGGTCGAGCATATTCTCTACCTCCTTCTGCATAATTTGGCGCTCTGAGTGAGACACACGGTAAGGACGTTTGTAAAGGGGACTGGCGTCACCGGTATCGAAACGGTTGCGCTACGACGCGTGTGCGGCCCAGGGGACGGTCGTCGATGTCAAAATGTTGAGGTTAGAAAAGAGAACACTCTGGAGCGCTTCAACTTGGGAATGTAACAGGCTACCGATATCATTTCGTCCAGGAACGCCTTATTGTGCTCAGTGATGACAGGTTCGGCTGCAGGCTTCGGTTCAGGGGTGAAAGATGAAGCCCGTACATCGCTGCAGAATTGAGAGTTCTGCGCTCCGTCCTGTCTATCGTCTCTACCTTGTCTGTGTTTTTTATTGCGCTATTCAGTCATGTCTGCAGCTAATACGCACCAACTAGCCCAACTCACGTCTCTCATTATTCTGAGGGAGAACCCGAGTCGACGTGGAGAAGTTGAGAACAGAAAGAAGCGCCCTGTAGTCGGCAACAACTACTATGATATGTGGAATTGCGATGTGGGTAAGGGTCAAATCAGTGAGGGGAGCTACCAGATAGTCGCCATCAGGAACTGGCAGGAACGCCGACATAGGGACGTACAGACGCCCAAATCTTTAACTATCGTGCGCGAGCGCCGACTCTTTTGTGGGGCAGCGCCGTATGATGGAGCCAAGTTGCAAACAGCGCGAGAGTAAGGGGAGGCCCACGAAGAGCACTCTGTTGGGCCCATCGTCTCCTTGGCTGTTCCTTCGTGAGAAAGTGACCCTGCATTAACTCACTACAGACGAGCAAGCAGCGCGTCTTGTTCGTATCTTATGTTCCGAAGACCAGCAAGCAACCGAGAAAATGAAATCCGCAGATACGTCACACGCCCCCGCGCATGAGATAAACTGACAAATGTGAATCGTTCATATGTTATCTGGCGGCGCAAATGCTTTTTTTGCGGTTACTCTCGCCCTGTTTGCAACTTGGATCCGTCGTACGGCCACTCCACGGAATATAGCCGTGTGCTACTTGCAGGAGCGACATCAGAGCGCAAAGGCAACTGGAGCCATATAGTGCCGATGGATCAATCGATGGGGGCCGAGTGCGATGGGGGCCGATGGGGACTGAGAAATCAATGCCAAGAATAACATTGTGTGGGCAAGCGTTGAGAACTGCGAATAGACCTGAAGTGCGGTGGCGGGCAACAATGACGCGGGCAGTGCACATACCAAGAACTGATGTTCGGCTGCCATCGGCTACTGGCACTGTAGGAGACACAGCGGGTGTGAGAATTTTTTTAAGGCAGGATTGAAGATGAGAACTCTAAACGGATGTGTGGGCGCCAGTGTCGATTATGGCTGTAATGGTAAGGCCATCGATGAGAACACTAAGTAAATTTCGTCTGGATTTAGCGGTCGGTAGAGCTTTTTCAGTCCGAGTTGTCAATGCAGCGCCACCTCAAGGAGCAGCATTTGCTAGTTTTCCCAGACCTCTCCAGAATAAACCGGCGATGAGAGCGGCGGCGTTGAGGCGAACGTGACTGGCGACCCTGAGGCGACGGCGAGGGGCTGGACCAGTGTCTCTGGGCGACGACGTTAGCGTAAGATGGTTTGGAGTGTAGAGATGAAAGGCGAGGTGAGGAGTCCTGAAGGTGGCCATCGGCAAAACGGGGTGGTGAATACTGTCCTCGATCTTGATGGCAGTCATTTGGAATACTTAGTCGGCAATACCATTTGTGGTGGCAGTAGTGGCAAACGTGGCCAACACTAGAGCAAGAAAAGCAGATCATCTGGCGTGCGCTACTCAGGGGATTTCGGTAGCGTGGCGGGAACCGAAGTGTCAGCAGCAACAAGTGGGGCGGCGTGGAGGTCAGCGTTATGGCGGGAGTGCACAGGGGTGTGTGGCTGTCAGTTTGGGGAACTAGGACGCCCGTGTTGGCGAACTCTTGTCGCACGATGGCTTGAATAAGTGATATTGATGCCACGCTCTCTTGCGCAGGGGGCTGATAAATTGCAGGGGCCATGGCTTCCAGCTCCTGGCGAACAATCCTTGTGATGTTGGTAGAATTTGCTAATGGACGCGGCGTCACAGCAACTTCGCAGGAAGAAGTCGCAGCGGTGTTCGGGTGTCAGTTGAAGCGTTCAGTATTCCTCCTGCTTTTAGCTTGTTCAAACCGCCCACATTCAGTGATGATTGAGTCAACGGTGGAACAGTTCTTATAGATTTGTATGTTGAAGGCATCGTCAGCTATGCCCTTCAATCACGTTGCTCACTTTGTCCACCTCTGTCATGTCTTTTTCAGTCTTACGTCACAATGCAGAACGTCTTAGATGCATGCGACGCTTGAATCCGTGGATGACTGAACTCGCGACGCGAGGTCCTGCCCGGCTGCTGTCTGTGGAGCAACTGAGCGGCCGAGCAAGTCCCGAAGCTTCTGCTTACCCACGTCCCAACTTGTCAGGTTTTCCTCATGCGTCTCGTACCATGGGCGTGCTGTACTCCTTAGGTAAAAAATGATGTTGCTCAGCATAGGCGTTTCATCTCACCTTTAGTGCTTGCTGACGCGCTCGTATAAGACTAGCTACTCGTCGACGTCAGTTGTGGCCGTGCCGCAAAATTTGCTAGGGTCAAGGAGGTGGGCAGGGATCACGGGTGTCGGAGCTGGCGTGGACTGCGCGCCGTTTTCAGGCATCGTGGCTGGATTAAGGTGGCGTCCGCTACGTTTTGTCATCAACTTCGCGGACATTGCTCGGCCCCTCATGGTTCTCCTCAGAAAGAACGTGGCTTTTTCCGCGCTCACATGACCACCTGTCTTGGCTCATTTTGACCCAGCGACTCGAACAGAGCTTCGCACCGACGCAAGTGGCCATGGCATTGGGGCTATACTCGCTCAGATACAGAATGGCACAAACCGTTTGGTAGCGTACGCTAGCCGCCTTTTGTCACAGTCGGAACGGAATCATTCTATTACAGAGCGGGAATGCCCAGTTCTCGTCTGGGCTATCGCGAAATTCCGTCCGTACCTATATGGACGCCCCTTCGCAGTCATCATAGACCATCATGCGTTCTGCTGGCTGTCTACACGTTAGGACCCTACAGGAAGACTAGGCCGATGGGCATTACGCTTGCAGGAGGACACGTTGTCGGTAACGTACAAAACTTGCAGGTTGCACAGCGATGCCGACTGCTTAACTACGGGTAAACAGCGCTACAACGGGAGAAAGGAAGAAGGAACAGGACCAAGCGCCATCTTTCTTTGTCCCGCTGTAGCGCTGTTTTCTCGTAGTTCAGTACGTAACAACCAGCCCGCATTAACACTCTGTGCCGACTGCGTATCACTATACCCTGTTGATGCACACAACTCCACCGAGGTGGAAGCGGATGCCTGCACCTTAGCCATCACTGACCATCTGCACGTGGCGGATGAACAACGCCGTGATCCATCGCTGCTTTCCATCATTGACCGTCTTCAATCCATCGATACCGACCCTTCACTGAGCATGTTCTTGCTTCAAGACAGCGTTTTGTACCGCCGCAACTTACACACCGATGGCGCGGATCTTTTATTCGTCATCCCACATCATCTTCACGACGCCCCAACTTCTGGACATTCAGGCGCACCCAGAACCTATGATCATGCTCGACGACGGGTATTCTGGAAGGGCCTTTATCGTTCTGTTCGCCGCTTCGTTGCAGTTTGTCACCAGTGCCAGCGCCGAAAAAAAAACCTACGACTCTCCCTGCCGGTCGCCTTCAACCTCTTGAAGTCCCAGCCGAGCCGTTTTATTTAGTGGGGTTGGACTTGCTAGGTCATTTCCCAACTTCGACAACAGGAAATAAGGGGATGCAGTTGCTACAGATTATGCTACTCGGTATACAATCACTCGAGCGCTACCGACCAGCTGCAGGATGGACGTTGCAGATTTCATTCTTCGACATCATTCTCCCGCATGGCGCTCCTTGTCACTTACTCACAGACCGTGGTCGCTGCTTCCTGTCCCGTGTGGTTGACGACCTACTTCGATCTTGTGCTACTCGACACAACTTCACAACTTCTTACCACTCTCAGACTAACGGACTTACCGAACGCCTCAACCACACACTGACGGACATGTTTCCCATGTACGTTTATGACGACCACAGCGATTGGGACATTGCCCTCCCGTTCATCACATTCGCCTACAACTCGCCGCGTCATGATACTACCGGCTACTCACCATTTTATGTTTTCTTTGGCCGTGATCTCCTACTGCATGTCGACACCCTGCTTCCACCTGACCCACCATCCACTACTTCGTACACTCAAAATGCCATCACCCGTGCTATCATCGCACGTGCAGTCGCCCACGCCCGGTTCTCGTTGTCCCAGACTGCATAGAAGTCCCTCTATGATAGTCGAAGTAGGGACGCATATTTTTCTTCGGGCGCTCTCATTCTATTGTGGCTCCCATCCCGTCGTGTTGGCCTCTGCGAGAAGCTTTTATCCCGATACGTTGGGCCCTACAGAGCCCTGCACCATGTGACACCTGTCACCTATGGGATTTCCCCGACCACAAGCTCATTGACTGCTACACCCAGAACTGACATCGTGCATGTTTCTCGCCTGACGCCTTACAACGGTGACAAACCCTTGTAACCATAACACGCACCGGGAAAGTGCTTTGCCGGCTGGGGTAATGTCACGGGTATGAAAAAGTCACTTTGGCACGGGTGCCGCCTTGACACCGAATGGATGAAGACGACGACGTTGTTGTTGTGGGGCATCCTCTGCACACGCGATTCATATCATCCTCTGCATACGCGAGCTGCTCGAAATAAGCCTGTCGCTGGGTGGACTGTGGCCGTGTGGCCCCGGTTGGATAGACGCATCTCCGTCAAAGACGAGATAAGGGTCATTCCGGTCAGGGTCACGAGTGAGTGATTCCTTAAACGAAAGAAGGAAGGTCAGAAAATGAGGGTTTGGAGTTCACGATGACTGTCTCATGTGAGGACACCTCAACCGAAACACCCTCGGGGGAGTTCGAATTGAAGGGGCAGTGAGAGTGAAGAAAAGAAAGTAAGGTATAACTGGGGCAGAGTCTGGAGCTGCCCTTTGACCTGCATTCCTGTGCACGAACTGCGACAGGCTCTGACGTGTACGCTCGAAGTGCCACGTAGCTCCTGGCCTGGTCGTCGTGGTTTCAAGTCCTGGTCAATCTGTGCTGCTTCTTCAAGGGCGTCGGTGCATCTTCCAGTGGCGGTGCGGCCGTATCAGGCGGTGCTTGCTCAGGCATATCAGTCTAATATCTCTTTCGTCTCCCGGCCAGGCACAATCTGCCTGGTCGGCTTCTCTTGCTGTTCCATCTTCTTTCTTGTGGTGTCGTTGTTTGCGCTAAAAAAGGGAAAAAAAGTTACATTGGAGCTCCGACTTTGGTTCCATGACTCACAGCAAGTGAAGTTTGATTCAAGAACAATGAAAAGACGTGCTTCCCCTGAAGCACAAGGTTGCTCAGTGAATCCCAAGTCTAAGAATAATAAGTACCAGAAAGAAAACTCATCAAAAAAGGACTTTTTAAAAGATAGCATCTTGGAGAAAGCAGTGAGTGCTGCTAGTATCTCAACAAAATAGGTCGTTTAAAATATTACAGTGGAATTGCCGTTGTATTTTTTTAGCAGCTACCGATTTATTCTATCTTTGTGAACATCACTCTCCTGACGTAGTTGTTTTACAAGAAACTTGATTTTCAGAGGAAAAGTGTTTTAAAATAAAAAAAATGCCGCTTATTTCGCGTAGACCGCGCCACTCGGGGTGGCGGTTTGGCAATATTTCTTGCTGCTAAGATTGCTCATAGAGCTAAAATTACATTTCAGTCTATGACTTCAGAAAGTGGAATTTTAGCTTTAGACATCACTCTCCCGGGATACCTTCCATTTTTAATTATGCATATTTTCCAGCGGAATTCTCTCGTGCTAGATGCCGTAATTTCGTATTGCCGAAAAGATATGATATTAGTGGGGGACTTCAACTGTCATCATATTCATGGGGTTTCAGAACTGAATTGAACGGGAAGCGTCCATAGCTTTGGGCTACTAAGAATAACTTTGCGTGTATTAACGCCAAAACACCCACTTTTATGTGTAATCAGTCTTCTGCGATCGATCTGACTTTCTCTAGTTTTAAGGCGTCCCTCTCAACGTGGTGTGCTATTGATTCAGGCACAAGTAGCGATCATATGCCTGTATTGTTTGAGGTTGTATGTCGGGTAACTTCTGTAACAAGGCCATCAGTTACGCATGTATATTTCAGAACATTTGAAAAAATATTACGCGCGGCTTTATCTAACCGAATTGATGATAGGGAACACGATGCCATCAGATTAAGCGACATCCTAAATGACTCGTTGAATAATTCTAAATTCACCATGCATGTCTCCAAAAGTGAATCCACTAACCCTTGGTAGAATGCGGACTGTTCGCGTGATTGTGGGTCAAGAAAAGCTGCATGGAAAAAAATAATTTTCAACCAGTGCACTCGCAACTGGAGTGATTATAAATATGCGGCCGCTGTTTTTAAGACAACAGTAGCCACTGCGAAGGACAGATATGACAGCGAACGGTTAGAGTTTCTTTCAAAGAATGCCATTAGAAAAACATTATTGCGCTTCCTGAGAACCAAGAAAGTTCTTCCTGTACTGAAAAACGTCGAATCTGTGGTATCAACGCCAAGTCAACTGAAGAGTTTTCTCGAAGATATAGCTAAGGCACTAGAAAGTCGCTTTACGACTGTTCTATTATACCTCTCCTAGTCTCCTGATCGGGGAGAGGATTTTGAGGAGGTCACAGTTGCAGAACTAGCAAACGTAATAAGAACCAGCGTGTCGGAACGAAATGTTTTTCGTTTCGGTTTTAGTTTCGTTCCACCGCAAAAAGTTCCGTTTCTGTTCCGGAACAAAAAAAAAAAAAACGTTCCGTAATGTTTTTCTTCCTTTGTATGCAAAGTCATAATATTTATTTTCTCACAAGACAAATACGAATTATTTTAGTGGTCTCAGTCCTTTGTGCCAAGGGAGTGAGCACGATCTCAGAAGCAGCATGTCATTGAGTGTACTCTCTGATGTTGGAGACCGCCGTTCTGATAAAAAGATCGCCAGGCCTGCGTGGAACACGCAGCACAGTCACAGCAAAAGCTGGAAGAGCGGACTTTGTAGAGACCGTTGTGTTCTCTTGCGGCAACTAATACATGTACACATGCAAGGTGCCTACTACGCCAAAAATCGTCGTAATTTTTTTTGAAGTAGCGAAGTTCCCATTGTGCCATTTTTCGTGATTCTTCGGAGAATCGTGGTACCCGCTACACATCTGTAAGGCGTTATCTGCACTTTGTGCTGTGGCTGATGATGAGGAAGAATTATGGCTGAGCATTTTGCAGTGGGTGGGAAGGAGTGTTGCGGAATGGGCGCCTCCGTTCCATTTCAATTCCATTCCGGGGAATTAAACTTGCCGCAATTCCATTCTTTTCAATTCTTCGGAATGGAAAAAAAAGCCCATTCGCACTCTGACAATGGCCTGGCAGTTCGATTCCATTACTTTAATTCCTCAACGTAGGGAAGGCACCTTGATAGTTTTATCGAGTTAAGAATGAACGCCCCATAAAGCTCATGTGATCAGATGCATTAAGAACTGCAAAAGTACGAAAAACACGTTACCAAGGTCGAGGGATAGTAGCTTGGTGACATATCTCGTGCAGTACAACCACCCTACTAATTCCCATAGGGGCGGTTCTCCCCCTACTTACAGTATTTGCATGGTCAACATGTTTGAACGAATGGTGGTGTTTCAATATTGTTTAGGCTTAAATCTGTTATTGCTAAAATGACGACACAGCGTATTTTTATTCTGACAGAAGTGCCTTTGCATCGAATACGGAACACTGGGCCGCACAACTCGTCAGCACTCACGCTTGTCAAGCGCGCCTCGTAATATAGATGGGGTGAGGAGAGCTTTCTGTGTTCGCCTGTGCGCAGGTATGCAATGTCTTCCTTGTCGCAAAGGAACGTGACTCAGGTACTAAACTGCTCGTGAGATAAAGATCAGGCTCTGCATAGAGTACTCGCCCCTTTCGTGTGGGGGTATAAGTGCGAACCAACGCGCAGGGGTAATTTGTTTCTCCCTTCGGTATGTACGGGTATAATGCACTTGTTTGTACACTAACCTATGCTTCGGTTTGTAGTAAGCGCATTGCTTATAAATGTACCGTGCTTGTAATCAGCCAAGCCATTTTAAAAATACTGCTTTATTGTTAATTTGCGAGGCTCTGGCTTACCAACGTTTGAAACAGCACGTAGACGAAAACGTGCTCTATTTTCGGAAATAGACGTAATTCCATTCCCATTCCATTCGGTGCAAAAGGCGCTTAATTCCGTTCCCATTCCATTCCTTCGAGCGTTGTCCCCATTCCATTCCGGGGTCGCGAAAATGTGGAATGATTCCGGAGTCATTCCGATTCAGGAGTGGCAACTCCGCAACACTGGTGGGAAGCATTAAAGCACACACGCATTGCACTATTAGCATTGTGTCATTACTGGTTGTAATTATACTCTTCTGCCACGCTATATTACATATGTTAACACGATTCCTTGCCCGACATGACGCCTATATAAAGTATTTTTGTGAAGGAGTTACAAGCACCAGCATGGCACTATGGTGGAAGACCCGACTGCCACGCAGAGGGCGCGGAATAAAATCCCATCCGATCCTAGAAATTTGTTTCTCATTTAATTTTTTCTTATATCCCGCGATAGCGGTCACGTACACCAGCAGCGGCGGACAACTATGGCGCCAAAATCGGCTGTTGTGATCTCATAACAGCTTTCGCTGTAACAAACTTCAGCGCCGACAATGCCCTTTCCACTTCGGCCTACTTGACAGGCGCGCAAAAGTCCACTTGCGTTAATATAAACATCTCTGGTTGCTACTGTTTTCGATCGTCGCACAATATCAACATATCTTTGCTCTGGAATTGCTCTCTGAGGTACGCGCTAATACTATACCCTGAGATATGCTCACATTGCATCAGCCCAGTTGTTCCGGATTGCGAAATTTTCTCCTGAACCGAAAAACGAAACAACTTCGGTTTCACGGCGGAACGAAATAATAGATAAAGTTTCGGTTACGTTTTCGTTCCGGTCAAAAATATCGTATTTTTTTCGTTTTTGGTTTTCGTTCCATTCCGACACTGATAAGAGCGCTGCCTAATTCGGCGCCACGTGCGGATGGTATGAATCCGTCGGTTATAAAAACAGTACATAATATTTAACCCCTGGGACTACTTGAAATTGTTAACCACTCAATCAGAAATTCATGGATTCCACCTGATTGGAGAGCTGCGAAAATAATTCCATTATTAAAAAAGCAAGGCGCTCGATTTACCTTAGATGATATCAGGCCTATATCTCTCACGTCGAATCTAGTAAAACTCATTGAAAGAATCTTACACATTGGGATAGACAATTGGTTGAATGAAAACATGATCTTGAGCCCATGCCAAATTGGATTCAGGCGTGGCTGCTCCATTTGCTGTGCGCACGTCGGCCTAGAAAGTAGAATACAACTTGCTCGATATCAGAAACAATAGTGCGCTTTAGTAACATTAGATATAACAAAAGCTTGCGACAGTGTGGAGCATGTGAAACTGATACATTCGCTCCAGAACTTAGGTCTGCCACAATACTTTGTTGCATGGATCTATGCTTTCTTAAGTGGTAGAGAATTTGATTGCTCACAATCTGGTGTGACTTTTTGAAAATATAAACAAACGAGAGGTTTGCCACAAGGGTATGTATTATCACCGGTATTGTTTAATGCTCTGCTATGTACCATTCCCATACAACAGGATGTACAGGTGTACGTGTATGCCGATGACATCGCATTTTTTGCTACATCAGCAGACATTCACTCACTGTACCAAATTCTGCAGACATATATGAATAGACTCGAAACGTGACTCGAGACCATTAACTTATCGCTCAATATCAATAAAAGCGCACTCGTAGTTTTCACACAGTGTTCAAGTACATATTTCTTTACTTTCCCGACAAGACATCATACCCCAGGTAGAGGCAGTTAGGTATTCAAGGGTAACCTACACCGAAAAACTTAAGTGGAGTCCACACATAGAAAACATGGCTGTTAAGGGAGCACGCGCAGCAGTTATGTTACGTAGGCTCAGCAACAAGCGCGCAGGTTTGCACAGAGACGTGCTTGTTATGATTTATTGTATGTACAATCGACCGATATTAGAATTCGGCTGCGTTTTGTTTTCTGACGCTCCAGCCTACGAAGTTCGACGACTGGTTCTTTTAGAACGTGAATCATTATGAGTATGTTTTGGGCTTCCTAAATTTGTCGCAAACAATATTCTTCACGAAGGATCACGACTGCCTTTCTAAACAAACGGTTTCATATTCTAACAGTACGAACATTCCTAACACTTTATGCGTCTCCACAGAAGAGGTCACAGTATGTTTTCATTACCCAGCCGGCCTCATGTGTTAACCACCAATGGTTCAGATTACGTTGCCCCCAAGTCATTTTTACACAAAGACTTTTGACCCATTAAAAGTGCACCTCTATGAAGAACTTGTACCCAGCACTGTCGAAACAATTAGGAGTGAATTTGACAACGTATATCCAGGGAATGCTAAACAGTTACCATATCGATATCTCAATCGCATTTTGGAAGATCATTTGGTCAATCTAGAAAAAAACATTGTGATAGCGACTGATGCTTCCGTTTGCGAAGAAAAGGCAGATGTGTGAATCGCGTCATTCTCTCTAGATTGGACTTTCTCCATTCGTTTACCTGACTATACGCCTATATTCCAGGCTGAATTGCTGGACCAGCATTGCGTCAATTGCCTCAGTGTCTGTCGGTAGTGGTTATTCTAACCGACTGCCTCTCTGTCTGTTCTTCCTTAAGCGCACCAAATTTATCAAGTACCTTAGAGACATTCTATTCGCTAATTCCAAGACACTTACGGCTTATTCGTTTAGTGTGGGTACTTGATAATCAATGAATATGCAGATTCACTTGCAGTATCATCCCACGATGGCCCTGTTATGCCCATATTGCCGACGTCGGCATATGTCACTTCAGCGAGATTTGAAAAGCTTACAATGTCCAATCACTTCGACAAATCTCCTTTGCTTTCATCAGACTTCCCACAACTGAAGTTTCCTTGGAAGAGAAGATGGTGTTCCTCTAGAAAGGAAGAAATCTCAGTTACAAGGCTACGATGTCGAGTCCCCCCACTGAACTTTTACCTTCACAGGTCTGGTCTAGCTCAGTCACCTTTATGCCTTCACTGCAACGAGACTGAATCTCTGGATCACTTCTTTTTGACGTGCCGCAGGTTTAAAATACAAAACAAAAGACTACTAGAAGATCCCCTTCGAAAGATGGGCTTAAATTTGTCACTTCCAGTTGTTCTTTCATTTGGTGCTACCGTGTTTGGTTTTAGCCACAGGAGTGCTTTCGACGCAGTATGTAATTTGCTACGAGAGACTAAAAGATTAGAATGTTAAGTGTAACTTAGTTGTTTCTTTCTCGAACGTTTCTTTCCTTAATCACAGCTGTGTATACATGTATTTTTGGCCGTTTTATTTCTTTCGTTTTTTAAATGCGAAGCATTTCTTAGCGAACCTTTGGCACTTTGAGCGTTTCTATCTATCTATCTATCTATCTATCTATCTATCTATCTATCTATCTATCTATCTATCTATCTATCTATCTATCTATCTATCTATCTATCTATCTATCTATCTATCTATCTATCTATCTATCTATCTATCTATCTATCTATCTATCTATCTATCTATCTATCTATCTATCTATCTATCTATCTATCTGGCCGCCTACGTCTGAGTGCTCTCATGATCGCCTCCTAAACTTGATGTAGACCAAAATCGGCATGGGAGGGTAAGAGGATTTGATGAATGTGAGTGTCGGGTCATGGCATGAATAACATGCAAATCCTGTCGCGTACGTCGTCAAACCCTTTCCTCCAGACACGTGTGGCACATACCCGTTTACCACGGGCCGCGGTGTACGGGTATGCGCCACAGGTGATTGACAGTATATATCTACCCAGGATCGGCGAGAACACACATTGATAATTTAAATGAGAGAGCGTTCATAAAAACGTATATCAGCAGCATTGACAAGATGAATGGAAAGAATAAGAATTAGGAACCCATGCATTCTGCGTGGCAATCAGGTATTCTAGCACAGACGCCAGGTCTATAAACTGGTTTGGAAAAACAACCTATGCAGGCGTAATGTCGGTGCAACGTATATTGTGTTTGGGGTGCTGGCTATCTAATTTTACAAGAAAGCAATAAACACTACATATGTACTACTCCTATGATACAGGCGTCATACCAGATTAACGTCTGTCGTTTCAGTGTTGGCTCCGCTTTTATAGCAGTGCAATAAACATTACATTTGTATTCCTATGATTCCGCAAGGCATATTGAAGCATTCCTCGACCCCGGTTGAATACATTAGGGAAAGTTACATGTCATATTCACATGATTGCACCATAACGTGCACTTAGTTTCGATAATACTGATGTATGTACTCTAACGTCAGCGCTGACGTTACGTCGCACCATAACTTATTAAACGCCATTATTGTCAACGTGTCTGGTAAGCCCGCGAAGTGCACATAGCTACTACACTTACAAAAACACGTCGATCCCCCTCGTAACGCTTGGCTCAAAGCCATATATACAGCATAGAGAGAGATAATAATTTTTATTGAAAATCCCGAACACGTTAGCCTGGTTTGTCGCCTGGCTTACTACTCCAGGTGTTCGGTGGTGACTATGGTATATACAGTTATCACACATACAAATAGTCCGTACAGTCACAAGGACACATATATACACAAAATAGTCTTTCACAAACTTTGGTAAAGTCGAGTGTTCTTCAGAACACCAACAGCGCTTTTGTGTTGCGCATCGCGCAAACGCTGTTTTGCCGCGGGCCGAGAAGGTGTCGCAGCTCCAAGTTCGAACAGCATAGAAGTACTCGCTGACTGCTTCGCACGAAACCGATTCCCACGACGCGTGAGATCTACCCAATTTTTTTCTCTTTAAGCTTTATGAAGTTGTACTGTTGATGTGTAACACATAAACTATTCATTTTAAAACCGTTTCCGACAGAAAGTTATTTCTTTAAGAAAGGCACCATCAGATTCATGGCCTATCCTCCGAAGTAGGTTGCACCAAATGTCTGAGCAACAACAACAACAACAACAGCACGGTGTACAGCCTTGGCTCCGACTAGTGCTAACCGAATAAATTATCTCTGTAACAACATGTTCGCTGTCATAACAGACGGGATTGAGTCATGTACGACGTAGCCTGCTCGTGACTGTTAATAGTATTCACATTGGTTCAGATATTATGGGCTCAATGTTTGCTCATTATGTGGATGTTTCAGTTGTGAATTAAAGCAGCTTTTGCAGATTGACACTTTCACATTACGTGTATATCGCTGTTCTTTAGTACGACACATGTGATTAAAAAAGATTTCAATGGTATTGAAATCACTTCACAACAGACAAACAAAATGAAAAAGATGGTAAACTAAATTTACCGAATCACCGTGTCGCCCAAGCGGCCAGCGGACCTGCAAGTTTGCACGAAGACATTCCGCTTGCATGCGAAGTGGGAAAGGAGGGCTTCCGCGGCAACCCTCCTCAGCTTGGTTTCGCGCCCTCTCCCTCTATTTGCTGACATCACCATGACGTCAAGAAAGAAATGTTTTGTTTGCGAATTATTTCTAGTAGATACCCGACAGCCGCCAGTGGTGGAAGCGGCACTGCCGCAGCGTATCAGCATGCGAGAGCGCGTCCCATAGGAGGTATAGGAAGTTTTTGCCCCCAGGCTACACGCCGAGGAAGACCGAGACTTGGCGCGCCCCCGACTACCGCCCAATTTGCTAAAATTGTGGAGAAGCCGGTTATACCTACCACCGCTGCGACTACTGACAGATGGGAGTGCGTGGTTTCGCCATCGACGCGCCCCGTCCACTGCGGACTAAACACCTACGCGACATCGCCTACTACCTCGCAGGAGTGCACTGCACACCCCGACGACCTTCCCGATTGCCACCGCCAGGCCGTCACATCTCAGTGCAGGACCGGCAGTACACTGCCCTACTCGGGGCCGATCCGAGAGCCCTTATCCAGAAAACTAAGGGCAGCAACCGATGAAGGTGCGGTTGCTGTACGACGAAATGCCGAAGATCATCCGGCGCCAACGACGACGCTGCGACATCATCAGAACATCGCCACCAAAGGAGAGATGGCGATACGACGTAGCAGCAACCGAACAAGCCGAAGCTGCGACCTAACCGTAACGCCAGACGACGGACTAGTGACCGAGATGTGCTTAACGACGGCCACAACATCGTCGCTCTGGTTGACACCGGCGCCGGCTACTCCGTCATCAGTGGTGCTTTCGCAACTAAGTTGAAGAAAGTTAAGACCGTGTCGAAACGCCCCGATATCCGCACAGCTGGAGGCCACCGGATAACGCCGGCTGGAATCTAAACAGCAATAGTCACGATTAATGGCCGGACTTATCCTATGAGCTTTGCAATCGTACAAGCAGTGCTCGAAGGATGTTATCCTTGGCATGGATTTCTTATACCTACACGGCGCAGTCACTGATTTATGAAGCAATCTGGTCGAATTGCGCATTGGGACGAGACACGAAGAGAAAGGTGAGACAAACAAGCGCAGCGCTTGTCTTGCCTTGTTTGTCTGCGCTCGCTTGTCTTGCCTTTCTTTTCGTGTCTCGTCCCACTGCGTAGTTCGACCAGAATGAACTCGCACCAACTCGCCCAATTCTCCACGCTGCTTACTCATATTTAAGAAGCAAGTCGATAATGCTATCAACTGACAATGCGACGCCGCTGGATGCAGACCTGCGTGACCGTTCCCTGAAAGTGCTCAAGGATCAAGTGGCGATTGCGCCACGCTCCGGCGTTATTATAGAAGTCGGCAGAACAGCACCAGCTGATATAGAAGGCATTATCGAGAGTGATTGACACCTGCTGATAGACCGTGAAATGAGTGTCGCACGCGCAATTGCTCGATTACATAAAGGAAAAGGATATGTGATACTGACGAACCTTAGCAACGAGTACAAACACCTCAATAAGGGCACGACGATAGCGCATCTAGAAGATATTGGGGCCGTGAGGAATGCCTTAGACTTGTCGGATGCTGCTGCGGATGAAACAGCTAGCCGAACACCTTACTCAACATTCGATATCAACCCAAGCATTCGCACTTGTAAATACGAACTGGTCCGAAGCCCTCTCCAAGAGTACAAGGAGCGTTTTTCGTCGTCTTCAAGGGTTCGACAAGTGCCACTTGCCGAGCACCGTATCAGAACGGAATAAAGTGCTCGTCCACTGCGTCAGAGTCCCTGTCGAGTTTCGACGGGATAACGAGAAGCGATAAAAGAACAAGTCGACGAGATGCTGTGCGACGATATCATACAACCATCCAAGAGTCCGTGGGCGTCGCCTGTAGTATTAGTGAACAAGAAGGAGGGATGCCTGCGGTTCTGGGTTGGTTATTGCCGTTTGAACAAAGTCACGAAGAAGGACGTGTACCCCTCGCCACGAATAGGCGGCTCTTTGGACCAGCTATGCAAAGCAAGGTATTTCTCGTCAATGGGATTCAACACGGCCTATGGGCAAATTAAAGTCGGCAAAAGGGATCAACAGAAAAGTTCCTTCGCCACGCCAGACGGCCTGTTCAAGTTTAAAGTTATGCAGTTTGGACTCTGCTCGGCACCTCCGATGTTCCAACGCGTGATGGACACAGTGCTGACAGGCTTGAAGTGGTAGAGTTGTCTTACCTACTTGGATGACGTCATAGTCTTCGCATCAAGCTTGGACGAACACTCCCGGCGCCTTGAAACAGCCATTCAAGCAACCAGGTCTTTCGGCCTTACACTGAAGTCTCAAAAGTGCCGCTTCGCATACAAAGAGCTGCTCTTCCTAGGACATGTCATCAGCAAGGATAGAGTGCGCCCCGATCCCCAGAAGACCACTGCCATCACTGTATTCCCGCTTGCCGGCGCTGCGCCGATTTCTCGGTATGTGTGCCTATTAAAGGCGCTTCGTAAAGAAATTCTCCCGCATAGCCGCGCCACTTAATAACCTAACGAAGACAGGCGTCATGGTGAAATTGGAAACGCGACAAGGAGAAGCAATCCAGGAACTCAAAACGTCTTCAGTCCTCGCCAGCATTTGCCCAATTCGACGAAGAAGCACAGACCGAAATCAGCACCGATGAAAGTAGTGTCGGCTACGGCGCTGTGTTAGTTCAAAGGACGGATGGCCTTCAAAGGGTGATGCTAGCCGATCACCCTCAAAAGCTGAAGCAAGTTATTCGATAACAGAAAGGGAGTGCCTTGCCATCATTTTGGCAACGTCGTAGTTTCGCCCCTACTTGTACGGCGCGTCCTTCAAGGCCGTGAATGACCACTACACCGCCTCGCGCCATGGAGCCTCAAACTTCAGCATTTGACATGAACGTGGTTTTAAGTCCTGCCGAAGGCATTCCGATTCCGACAGCTTGTCCCGCACACCTGTTGACCCACCACCCCATAATGATCCTTAGAAGACACCTTCCTGGGACTCATCTGTGTCGACGACTTCAGCGAGCAATAACGGCGTGATCCAGACCTGAGGACCCTGGCAGTACACTTAAAAGGGAAGACCACCGTTGTACCCAAGATATTTAGACGAGGATTCGCGACATTTTGCTTGCAAAAGGATGTTCTTCTAAAGAAGAAATTCTCGCCGGCGCAAGCCAACCACCTTCTCGTGGTCCCACCAGCATTGCGACCAGAAGTCATCCAGGCCCTACACGACAACCCGACGGCTGGCCACTTTGGTGTCTCCCGGGTGCTGGTGGGGTTAGAGCAAAAGTAATACTGGCCACGCCTTGCCGCCGACGTCGCTCGCTGCGTAAGGACATGCCGAGACTGTCAGTGACGCAAGACACCACCTTCAAGACCAGCAGGCTTTCTTCAGTCGATTGAACCACCTCAGCGACTGTTACAACAAACCGGGATGGACCTACTGGGCCCATTTCCGAGGTCAACATCCGGTAATAAATGGATCGTCGTAGCTACGGACCACCTGACCCGGTGCACCGAAAACAGGGCCTTGCCTACAGGTAGTGCCACCGAAGTAGCAAAATTCTCCGTTGAAAACGTCCTACTGCGTCGCGGCGCTCCAGAGGTCCTCATCACCGACAGAGGGACGGCGTTTCCCAACGGACCTGTAGCGCACTAGCGCGGGCTACAAGAATTCGACCAGGAAAAGACGACGACGATGAAGCAACCAGCACGAGACAGTCGAGCGTGTTCTTCTTCGCGTCTGTGTAAATGACTCCAGACGAAATATACAATTTGTGGTTTCACAGCATCGACATATGTGTGCCTGTTTCCTCAATTTGGTGACCCGGACTTTGCCTGATCGCTCTCGCTTCCTGATTTCCGCTCGCCTCAGCCGCTTCGCTTGGCCTACAGCTGCCAGGAATTCGAGCATCACTGCCCTTCTCGAAGCCAACAGTCATGACCACTCAGCAGATACCATTATCACCGCCACAGCCCCGCGAGCCCGAGGACTCCGCTCTCAAGCTCCTTGAGTTCTGGCCGTCGGACTCAAAACTTTGGTTCATCACCGTGGAGTCATTGTTGCCTCGTCATCGGCTCACCTCGCATTTGACCATGCATGACCATGTCGTCGAAGCGCTTCCGCCTCATACTGCTGCGGTCGTTCGCGGTGTTCTACTCTCTCCTCCAGCCGCTCACCCTTATGGTCAACTTAAGGAGACCCTCACCAGGCGGACTACCGAGAGCAAACGCCGACTGCAGCAACTCCTTACATTAGAGGAGCTCGGCGATCGTAAACCTACTGACGTCTTGCATTGGCTGAAACCGCCATCCTCCTGACTCCCCTGCTCTCACCGCGGTCAATGGATCGACTGTCCGGACTTACGGCCAAAAGTCGGTGACACTTGATATTGACCTCAGACGTACCTTTCGCTGGCTCTTTGTCATCGCGGATGTGCGCCAACCAATCATCGGAGTCGACTTCCTATGGCACTACAAGCTCGTCGTCGGCATGCGGCATAGCCGCATCCTGGACAAGCTTAGCCATGCAAGCTTAGCCATGCAAGGCGTTTCCTGTCGCGCTTCACGAGGCTTCTCCAGGCACACACCACCGTTCCCACTGCTGCTCAGTTTCCGAAAGTCTTCCGACCACCATCCTTTCAATCCTCGGCCGCCCACAGCGTGACACATCACGTCACGAAGGGCCCTCGCGTATTTGCCCGGACTCTTCGCCTCGCACCATATCGTCTCGCTGTTGCTAAAAAGGAGTTTAAGCACATGCTTGATCTTGGTTTCATTCGTCGCTCCTCCAGTCCTCGGGCCTCACCACTCCACATGGTGCCTAAAAAGACTGGTGGTTGGCGCCCATGCGGCGATTACCGTGCTCTTAACAAGGACACTGTGCCGGATTGGTGCCCGATTCCCTATATCCAGGATATCACTTCAGCACTGCACGGTTGCACCATTTTTTAGCAAGAACGACCTGGTCAAAGCCTATCACTAAATCGCACTTGAACCCGCAGACATTCTGAAGACCGCCATTACGACACCCTTCGGCCTGTTCCAATATCTACGCATGCAATTTAGTCTTCGCAACGCGGCACAAACCTTTCAACGTTTCGTCGACCAGGTGTTACGTGGCTTGACCTGCTGCCTCGCCTATCTCGGTGATATACTCGACTTCAGTACCTCTACTGAAGCTCACAAGCACCATCTGCGTCAAGTACTTAAGAGGCTTAGCAAATTGGACCTCGGTTTTAACGGCCCTAAGATAATTCCAGTTCACGCAGCTGGACATCCTCGGCCATCGCGTCAACGCAGACGGCATTCGTCCACTACCGACTCGTGTAACTGCCATTTGTGAGTTTCCTCAGCCATCCACCACCAGGCAGCGGCGTGAATTTCTTGGCCTTGTCAACGTTTATCGTAGTCTCATTCCTCGATGCGCCGATATGCTGAAGCCGCTCAACGACCTTCTCATGGGCCTCAAAACACCGATCACCCTGGTAACCTGGAACAATGCGGCCGAGCATGTATTCAGAGACATCAAAGAAGCCACTGCCGGCGCTACACGCCTCGCCCACAGCGGCGCCCCAGCATCCTCCATGGTAGACGCATCTGACACTGCCGTCGGCGCCGTCTTGCAACAGTCCGTTGTTGCAGCTTCGGCCGAGAGCTACTCACAATCCACTTGGCTGTGAAGCACTTTCGACAGTTCCTCGAGGGAGGCTTCTTTCAAATCCTTGCGGATCTTAAACCACTGACGTCTGCTTCAGCATCCACGATCACTTCTTACGCACCCCGCGAAATGAGACAGCTCGCCTTCATCTCGAAATACACGAGGGACATTCACCATGTCTGTGGAAAAACCAACGCCGTTGCCGATGCGCCTTATCGCGCTGCTATCCATGCAACACAACACGGCCGAACAAGCATCTTTACAGCCGTGGCTGTCGCCTAGAATAATGACGAGGAGCTCCAACCTGCTAGAAAACCGCGGCACATCTCTCGTCTTGGCTGACGTCTTGGTGCCTGACTGTGACGTGCCCCTCGTTTCTGATACGTCGACAGGACGTCCTCGTCCCTGCGTACCTCTCCCGTTCCGTCGACCAGTCTTTCATGTCTTGCACTCCTTGGCTCACCCTGGCATTCGCGCCACACAGCGACGTATCACTTCACGTTATGTGTGGCCGAGCATTAATGTAGACGTCCGTCGTTGGTCACGTGCGTGGATCAGGGGCCATGTTTAAATTGCATCGTCACACTGCCACTCCTCTTGGCATGTTCCTGTGGGATGACGTGAGGCGTTCACTTTCCCACATGTTTTATCGCTGCTTGCTCTCCGATGTACAACCACAACCGCTGTCGTTCTTGCGGGCGTCTTCTTCTAACGCGCTAGGCTCGAACGTGCGGAGCAGCTGAAGCGCAACGTCGTCGTCTTCTCTCGCGTTGACGGCTCGCCATAGGGCCTCCCCTCTAGCGAGGTAGCCTTTGCACGAAGGAGCGATCCTTATGAGTAGCTGGTAGTTGCTACTGTTGCGAAGCGCGTTCGTCTGGTGTTGGAGGATGGCTTGTCGTCTGCGAGGACGAGGTCGGTGTCGAGGAAGGCCGGCTTAATGCGGTCAATGGAGACACTGTCCTCGCGTCCATTAAGCAGCAGGACAAAATGCTTGGGGCAACGCTTGATGACTCTAAAGGGTCCGTCGTAAGGCGGTTGTAGTGGTGGTCTGATAGCATCGTGCCGTACCAAGACGTGTGTGCAATCCCGCAGAGCACGACTGACGAAACTTGGGCGTGAGTGTTGACGTGGTGGGATAGGAGACACGTCTTTCATGGCGTTCCTGAGGCGACCGGCATAATCAGCAACGTCCATTGGTGGTACCGGAGACACGTCGAAAAACTGGCCAGGAAGCCTTAAGGTCGTGCCAAAAACGAGCTCAGCTGAGGAGCAAGAAGCGTCCGTGCGTCTCGTGCTGCGAAGGGCGAGGAGGACGAGTGGCAGTCGCTCCGGCCAGGGTATCAACGATCGTGAGTCCATGAGCGAGGCTTGGAGTTGGCGGTGAAACCGCTCAACCATGCCATTCGACATAGGGTGGTAGGCTGTCGTCTTGATGTGGTTGACACCAAGCATGCGGGACAAAGTCCGGAAGAGCGCGGAGTCAAATTGACGACCTCGATCCGTTGTGATGGTCTTGGGAACTCCGTACCGGCTTATCCACACGGTGATGAGTCTGTGGGCAACTGACTCTGCGGTGATGTTGGTGAGCGGTAGTGCCTCAGGCCACCGCGTGAACCGGTCTACGCACGTTAATATATAGCGGCTGTTTTCCGATGGGGGCAAAAGGCCTACGAGGTCCAGGTGCACGTGACTGAACCGTGAGTCAGGAGGTGTGAAGGTACCCAGTGGGCTCACTGTGTGACGCTGGACTTTGGTTTGCTGGCACTTGAGACAAGCACGTATCCAGCGGCGGACGTCGATGTTCATACGTGGCCATAGATATCGCGCTGTGATGAGGCGTTGAGTCGCACGTATGCCGGGGTGCGACAACGAATGCAAGGCGTCAAAGACACTGCCGCGATATGGCGCTGGAACGTACGGGCGAGGACAACCGGTAGACGTGTCACAAACTAGGGGAATCACGCAGCCTGGAAGTTGGACATCTTCAAACTTGAGGGAGTTCTCTTGGCGTCGGAGAACCTGAAGTTCGCTGTCCTCCTGTTGTGCAGTAGCCATGGCTGCAAAGGCGACTGGCGGGCGCTCATCCGTCGTTGCGTTGATTTCTACGCGGGATAGTGCGTCAGCCATGGGGTTGTCTTTGCCACTGATGTGCCGGATATCGCTCGTGAACTCCGATAGGTAGGCAAGCTGGCGGATCTCACGTGGGGTGTGGGCAGAGTTGGTAGCAGTCGAGGTAGACGTGAGCGGCTTGTGGTCGGTGAGGATAGGGAATTGCCGACCTTCGAGGACGTGGGGAAAATGCCTGACAGCCAAATAGGCCGCGAGTAGTTCGCGACCGAACGTGCTGTAATGGGACTCGGTCTGTGAGAGTTTCCTAGAGAAGAAAGGGACCGGCTGCCAAACTCCGTCGACCAACTGCTGCAGGACTGCTCCGATGGCGACGTCGGAGGCGTCCACGGTGAGTGACGTGATGGCGTCGCTCTTTGGATGTGCGAGGAGCGTTGCGTTAGCCAGAGCTTCCTTGATGGAACTGAAAGCTCTCTCAGCGTCGTCTGTCCAGGAGAAGGAAGCGTTCGGCTTCGTTTGACCGGACAGAAGTGCATGTAGCGGTTGCAAGATGGCCGCGCAATGTGGAGAAAACCGACGGTAATAGATGGCAAGCCTGAGGAATTCACACAGCTTCTTCGTAGTTGTTGGCCGTGGAAACTGCAATATAGCTTCCACGCGCGCCGTCGGTGGAGAGATCCCACGGGAATCCATGCGATGGTCAAGGAAGTCCAGTGAGGAAACTCCGAACACGCTCTTCGATCCGTTGACGACAAGTCCATATTTGCGGAGCCGCGTGAAAACCTGACGCAGGTGAATTTCGTGATCTTCTGCTGAAGTGCTGAAGACGAGGATGTCGTCGATGTACGCGAAGCAGCAGGTCAAACCACGAAGAACCTGGTCCACGAACCGTTGAAAGGTTTGTGCTGCGTTTCGTAGACCGAAGGGCATCCGTACGTATTCAAACATGCCAAAAGGTGTTATTATGGCAGTCTTCGGTACGTCGGAAGGCTCGACAGGTATTTGGTGGTATGCCTTCACTAGGTCGATTTTGCTGAATACGGTGGAACCGTGCAGCAATGCCGTGAAGTCCTGGATGTGCGGTATCGGATAGCGGTCCGGTACCGTCACTTTGTTGAGGGCGCGATAGTCACCGCACGGTCTCCAGTCACCTGAGGGTTTGGGGACCATGTGTAGCGGGGATGACCAGGCACCGGAAGAGGGGCGGACGTATCCGAGGTCAAGCATGTGCTCGAATTCTTGCCGTGCAATCTTGTAACGGTCAGGTGCGAGACGACGAGCACGTGCAAACACCGGTGCTCCTACTGTCACAATGTGATGAGTGACATTGTGGCGCACTGGATCTTCAAGAGATGGAGCACGGAAGAGGTCGGAAAATTCTTCCAGAAGCGTAGACCGCGGCGGAGAGACTTTGGCATGAGCTTGCACGAGACGTAAGGGTGGTAAACTCGATGTCACGCCTTGAACTGTTAGGTGGGTCTCAGAATCCACGAGGCGGCTATGTCGTAGGTCCACCACAAGCTTAAAATGCCAAAGAAAATCCGCACCGATATTTGGTACATGCACGTCGGCGATTAAGAAAGTACTAGTATTAAAGGGGTACTGACACGAAAATTTTCACTGGTCGTTATTTTGCGGCAAATGAAAGGCCAAGCCCTTAAGACCCTAGAAAAGGTAGTGCTAAGCGGGAGTGCACCCTGAAGGAGTAATTACAGTGTGTTTTTAAAAGCTAGTTTCGGTTCCTACTGTACCCTGACGTCACAGCACGGTATGAGCTTCTCGTCACGCGCTCGCACAATATACAGTGACGTTTCCACGGCCGCTCCGCAAGGTGGCTCCGTTGGTGACGTAGAAGCGGCCATTTTGAATGTTTTGGTGACGCACTAGCGGCCATCTTGGAAGTTTTGGTACCTGACGTCACCACAACTAGCCAGACTGCTGCGTGAAGTCACCAGAATTAGTACTGTAGCCTGAAGTCAAGCTAGTGTCGATGTCAGTAGGTGCGCCATGGAAAAATTGACTTTAATATCAAAATTAAATATCTTATCAGCATTTGCCGAGCTTCACACTTGCTCAGAGCCGTCTCTGCATACAGGAGATTTGTATGGCGGAGTACACTCGCCTTCGAAAAAAGGTGTCAGTACCCCTTTAAGTACTAGCGCTAGCCTAGCGTCGCTTCCCCTCGCTAGAGTACAGTCTACCTCGCTCACGCAACCGCCGTGCTGCACTACTCTCGAACCAAGCGACAGAGATCTTCAAGGGGAGGGGGGCGGGGGGAGGGGACACTAGCGCTAGCCTAGCCTCGCTTCCCCTCGCTAGAGTAGAGTCTAGCCTCGCTCACGCAACCGCCGTGCTGCACTACTGTCGAACCAAGCGACGGACATCTTCAAGGGGGGGGACACTAGCGCTTGCCTAGCCTCGCTTCCCCTCGCTAGAGTAGAGTCTAGCCTCGCTCACGCAACCGCCGTGCTGCACTACTCTCGAACCAAGCGACGGAGATCTTCAAGGGGGCAGGAGGAGGGGACACTAGCGCTAGCCTAGCCTCGCTTCCCCTCGCTAGAGTAGAGTCTAGCCTCGCTCACGCAACCGCCGTGCTGCACTACTGTCGAACCAAGCGACGGACATCTTCAAGGGGGGGGGGGGGGACACTAGCGCTTGCCTAGCCTCGCTTCCCCTCGCTAGAGTAGAGTCTAGCCTCGCTCACGCAACCGCCGTGCTGCACTACTGTCGAACCAAGCGACGGACATCTTCAAGGGGGGGGGGGACACTAGCGCTTGCCTAGCCTCGCTTCTCCTCGCTAGAGTATAGTCTACCTCGCTCATGCAACCGCCGTGCTGCACTACTCTCGAACCAAGCGAAAGAGATCTTCAAGGGGGGCGGGGGGAGGGGACACTAGCGCTAGTCTAGCCTCGCTTCCCCTCGCTAGAGTACAGTCTAGCCTCGCTCACGCAACCACCGTGCTGCACTACTCTCGAACCAAGCGACGGAGATCTTCAAGGGTTGGCGGGGGGAGGGGACACTAGCGCTAGCCTAGCCTCGCTTCCCCTCGCTAGAGTACAGTCTAGCCTCGCTCACGCAACCGCCGTGCTGCACTACTCTCGAACCAAGCGACGGCGATCTTCAAGGGGGGGGGAGGAGGGGACACTAGCGCTTGCCTAGCCTCGCTTCTCCTCGCTAGAGTACAGTCTAGCCTCGCTCACGCAACCGCCGTGCTGCACTACTCTCGAACCAAGCGACGGAGATCTTCAAGGGGGGGGAGGAGGGGACACTAGCGCTAGCCTAGCCTCGCTTCCCCTCGCTAGAGTACAGTCTAGCCTCGCTCACGCAACCGCCGTGCTGCACTACTCTCGAACCAAGCGACGGAGATCTTCAAGGGGGCGGGGGGAGGGGACACTAGCGCTAGCCTAGCCTCGCTTCCCATCGCTAGAGTAGAGTCTAGCCTCGCTCACGCAACCGCCGTGCTGCACTACTCTCGAACCAAGCGACGGACATCTTCAAGGGGGGGGGGGACACTAGCGCTTGCCTAGCCTCGCTTCTCCTCGCTAGAGTACAGTAGAGCCTCGCTCACGCAACCGCCGTGCTGAACTGCTCTCGAACCAAACGACGGCGATCTTCAAGGGGAGGGGGGGCGGGGGGAGGAGACACTAGCGCTAGCCTAGCCTCGCTTCCCCTCGCTAGAGTACAGTCTAGCCTCGCTCACGCAACCGCCGTGCTGCACTACTCTCGAACCAAGCGACAGCGATCTTCAAGGGGAGGGGGGGCGGGGGGAGTGGTCACTAGCGCTAGCCTAGCCTCGCTTCCGCTCGCTAGAGTACAGTCTAGCCTCGCTCACGCAACTGCCGTGCTGCACTACTCTCGAACCAAGCGACGGCGATCTTCAAGGGGAGGGGGGGGCGGGGGGAGGGGACACTAGCGCAAGCCTAGCCTCACTTCCCCTCGCTAGAGTAGAGTATAGCCTCGCTGACGCAACGACGGAGATGTTCAAAAGGGGGGGGGGGAACACTAGCGCTAGCCTAGCCCCGCTTCCCCTCGCTAGAGTACAGTCTAGCCTCGCTCACGCAACCGCCGTGCTGCACTACTCTCGAACCAAGCGACGGAGATCTTCAAGGGAGCGGGGGGAGGGGACACTAGCGCTAGCCTAGCCTCGCTTCCCATCGCTAGAGTAGAGTCTAGCCTCGCTCACGCAACCGCCGTGCTGCACTACTGTCGAACCAAGCGACGGACATCTTCAAGGGGGGGGGGGGGACACTAGCGCTTGCCTAGCCTCGCTTCTCCTCGCTAGAGTACAGTAGAGCCTCGCTCACGCAACCGCCGTGCTGAACTGCTCTCGAACCAAGCTACGGCGATCTTCAAGGGGAGGGGGGGGGGCGGGGGGAGGGGACACTAGCGCAAGCCTAGCCTCACTTCCCCTCGCTAGAGTAGAGTATAGCCTGGCTGACGCAACGACGGAGATGTTCAAAAGGGGGGGGGAACACTAGCGCTAGCCTAGCCCCGCTTCCCCTCGCTAGAGTACAGTCTATCCTCGCTCACGCAACCGCCGTGCTGCACTATTCTCGAACCAAGCGACGGAGATCTTTCAGGGAAGCCCACTAGCGCTAGGCTAGCCTCGCTGAGGCACACTCTAGCCCCACTCACGTTAAGGCGCGTTTATAGCCCGACCTTATGAGCGCGTTGGCGAGCGTCACATGCGTCGGAGCGCATCGGCTGAGTCCAGTTATACGTTGGCTGTGGCATTGCGTCGAACTATGGTCTGTTTTCGCCGACGTGACGCAGGGTACGCGCGCGTCTACCCTACGTCGCACTATAATCGCGCCTTAGCAGGAGCTAAAAACGTGAATAAAGTAAACATAACTAGCGCGCTGTGCGCGTGTTGTAGTTGATGTCGCCACACTAAATGCTTCTGGTTTTCCTCCATATGAACAGCTCATTTAAGCAAAACATGTACTCGACGAACGCGAAAAGGCATTTTTAGGCGCTGAAAAGCTGATATAGGCACGAACGTCGAAATAGGCACCTATAGGCACAATAAATGTTTGATTAAAACGTTTCCCTTCTTTGGTTCATGCTTGTATGTTAAATAGGCTCGAAACGGACTCGAGGAAAAAAAAAAAATGCCCCCACGTCCCCGAAGGGAATCGTGAGGAAATGCGAATGCATTTCTTGCGCCGAGAGTACAAGGCGTAGTAATTTTAATGGCGTAAAGCTGGACACATCGACGCGCTCAAGTGTCTCCTTTTTGGGCGCCTCTTGCAACGAACGCTTCCTACGTGCGTTCGTAATCACCTCAGGGATGTTGCCACCGCCTTCAATGCAGCACAAACGCCTTTAGAACACGCTGTTTTCAGGCTGTGCCAAGGCAGCACAAACGCTACAAACGCGTTTCAAACGCACTGCATTGAGGCGGTGGCTCAGGGAGGAGAGAGAGCGAACGGCGAGAGAAGGAGCGGCGAAGTACTGCACCTACCCTCTCCACACACGCGGGAGCTCCGCCGAGCCAATGCCCCCTAGAAAAAATTTGCGCTGGCCGAGCTCCCGCGATGCGAGCGCCCTCACACGCCATAGCGCGCTCCTCCTGTCCACTCACTCTCCGCTACTACGCCCGCACCACCTGCTCCGGCTGCTAGGGGCGAGGATAAGCGCGCGCGCCCGCAGTTGTTGCTATGGGAGAGGGAGTGAGAGCGGAGAGGCGCGCCGACAACGCCGGATGCCTTACATAGCCTGATTAAGAAATGCATTCGCATTTAAAATAGGCATTTTGCCTGAAGTTCCGATCTCTAACTGATGTACAAAATACGGCGCATCCCAGCCATGGTCAGTTTATGGACGGCGGACGCTCTGTTTGCCGCTATCAGTGTACAGTGTGTAATCCTGCAATTTGACTTTCCGTTTCCTCGCCGTAAGTTCGGCCAAATAAAGTCTCATCTGCGCCACGTCGACTGCCGCCTTTGTCGACCTCAGGACCCCGTGACAATATATATATATATATATATATATATATATATATATATATATATATATATATATATATATATATATATATATATAAAGGACAAAGAGAGAGTACGACGCACGTTGGTTTTTGCGGTATGTTTCGGCTGGTGGACCAGCCTTTGTCAAAGTAAGAAGTACATGTCAACGAGTCTCCTTATAAATACGATATACATGAGATAGCATAGCATGGCGACGTAAATCAGCGATTACACAATTCACTGCGTGCAGTGCTCATGACGGTACAGTTAGATCACATGCGGAAAAAAGAAGAAAAAAAAGAAAAAAATAGTACAAAAATCACTTCTTCGCGCACACAGCATTACTATGTACGAACGCGATATCGACAATTACAATGCTAACATGGCAATATCAATGTGCCGCGGACAGTGCAGCGAGATTGTACGTTCAGTTATTGCGAGGCAAATAGATGACTAGTCTACTCTTTTTATTGGCGCGTGCGCGGTGAAATACAGTCTTGCATCCATACCTATGGTAACAGGAGGGGTGATTATTCAGCGCAACTAACTATAAAACATGGATACATAAATGGACACAATCAAAGCGGCATGACCGACAGTATTCAGCAAGCTTAATCGATGACGTAACGGGCTGTAGGTTCAAGCGCAAAGCTGAACTTTCATGGATTGTCCCAGTTAAGGCTGATGATGCTTCGTGGGCACGCTAGAAAGTGTGCCTGTACTTTCGTTTAGACCTGATGAAACGGTGTTGAATTTATAGATTAAGTAAGACTCGCGGATTTCACGATCATGATGAGAATGAAAGCCTGATTCAAGTATAGTGGCCCTGATTTTGTCGAAAGAATGCCCTGGTAAGCGGATATGTTTAGAAAGCGGCAGGTTGGGTAGCGTATTAGTATGAGATCTATGGTTGTTGAAGCGTACTCGGAACGGCGTTTCAGTTTGGCCAATATACTGTTTTTGGCAGACGGCGCACTCGAGCATGTATATGACGTTAGAGCTATCGCAATCAAAGGAGCCGCGAACCTTAAGGGTGAAGTTTGAAGACGTACTAATGACTTCTTGGGTGGTTTGCATATGTAGACACAACTTGCAACGTGGTTTGTTACAAGGTGCACAACCAGATATTGTGGGTACATTTAATTTCGACGATGTTAACATGTCGCGGAGATTCTTCGACCGCCGGTAAACCACGCGAGGTGGTTCAGGAAAGATATTTTTCAAATGTTCACTTTGGGTAAGGATGTTGTGGTGGCGTTTCAGTATAGAAACAACCTTTGGCACTGATGCTGACTAAGTCAATACGAGATTAGTATCAGTACGTCGCTCAGGTAAACAGTTTCCGCCAAGAATATCGGCTCTATTCAATTGGTCTGCTCGGTCTATAGCGTCATCAACCAAGTCCGTCGGATAACGGCGTTTAATGAGAGCGCTTTTAAGTTGCTCGCAATTCGATACGAAGTCTTTGTGGTCGGAACACAATCGCTTAAATCGATGAGCCTGACTATAAGGTATACCCGTCTTGCAATGTCACACATGGCTGCTCTGGAAATGCAGAAGCTGGTTTCTGTCAGTAGGCCTGCGGTATAGTTTTGTGACCAATTTTCCTTCGGAAAGCATGACAGTGACATCCAGAAAGTTAACCGAATACGTAGAATAATTGTGTGAAAGCTTAATTGACGGATGAAAATTATTAAATCCTTCTATAAACTTTAAGAGGGTTTCCTCTCCATACGTCCAGATCAAGAATATATCATCTATAAAACGTCTATAAAACAGAGGCTGCAGGTCAGTGCTAGACAGAAAATCATTCTCTAGAATGCCCATGAAAATGTTAGCATAAATAGGGCCTATTCGGGTTCCCATTGACGTGCCGCTGATCTGAACGTAATGACAATTATTAAATTCAAAGTTATTGAGTTCAAGGATAAGCTTTAATAGCGATTGCAGGGCTTCTTTATTGATGAGTCTCTCGACAGAAGAACCCTCATAAGCCTTAAGCACTGCGGCAATTCCATCGGCATGCGGTATGTTAGTACAAAGTGAAGCGACGTCCAGTGTTACAAGTATTGCACTTTGCGGAATGATAAGACTTAATATGTCTCGAAGAAAATTATTAGTGTCCTTGACAAATGATGGAAATGTCTCGGGAATATGTTTAATAACGGAGTCAACATAGAGAGACAAATTTTCGGTTATACTGTTTATACCGGATATGATCGGACGGCCCGGGTTACCTTGCTTGTGAATCTTCGGGAGCATGTAAAATCTGCCGGCCACAGGACTGAGCGGTATAAGTGACCGAACAATTTTTTCCTCTAGTTTTTTCTCCTTTGCTAGTGTCGTAAGCTTATCCTGCAAGATGGACTTAAAGTTATCTGTTGGATCGGTCGGGAGGGCTCTATAAAAACTGTCATCCGAGAGCTGTCGGGTAGCTTCCGCTATGTAATCCTTCCTATTAAGGACAACGATTGCTCTTCCCTTGTCGGCAGGTTTAATAACAATGTCAGCATTACTGGACAGCTGTTCAAGCGCTACTTTTTCCTTCTTTGTCAAGTTATGTCGGTAAGGAACACGGGTCTTGTACGCCTCAAGGACCTCACGTTGCACAGCACTGATGTACATATCGAGACATTGATTTCGTTGCGGTGGTGGTGTCCATCTCTTGTGCGATGACATAGGTAGTGTAGTATTGCTGGAATTTTCACGGCCGTGAAAGTATTCTCTTAGGCGCATGTTTCGGGCAAAGTTGTCCAGATCTTTTAGAAGCTGGAATTCATTAAATCCACCTGAGGTTGGGCAAAAAGTAAGACCCCTCGACAAGGCAGTTATTTGAGCCCCAGAAAGAGTAATAGAGGATAGGTTTATAACATTGTTGCTTGGTTCAGTGGGCATACTTCTGACTGACGACTGAGTAGGGTCATATATATATATATATATATATATATATATATATATATATATATACATATATATGAAGGAAAGAAGATGAATCTTAAGGGCTGCTTTTCTTAGACACAATATTAGTAAGAACCGACAGACTATAACGCCAAGGAAAGTATTGGGGGTGTTATCTGTAGTATTTAGAATATAAATGTGAAGAAAGTAAAGTGGACGAAAAGATAACTTGCCGCCGGCAGGGACCGAACCTGCGACCTTCGAATAACGCGTCCGATGCTCTACCACTGAGCTACGGCGGTGGTCATCCTCCCGTCCACTTTATGGGGTATATATGTGCACTTAAACCTTGGAGTGTTAGTCAGCGCCAATCGCAGCCATGGCGGCGAGTGTGGAACACTCTTTTTCTGCTTTTCTGGCGTCACGTAGCACGTGATCTTTTTACGAGCTGGCAGCTGACCAATAATCCCTCGCATACTACCTGAACGCATCAAGTCTGCCAGAACGAGACCCTTGCTATGAATGAAGGAAAGAAGATGAATCTTAAGGGCTCGTTTTCTTTGTTAGACACAATATTAATGAGAACCGACAGTCTATAACGCCAAGGAAAGTATAGGGGGTGTTATCTGTAGTGTTTAGAATATAAATGTGAAGAAAGTAAAGTGGACGAAAAGATAACTTGCCGCCGGCAGGGACCGAACCTGCGATCTTCGAATACCGCGTCCGATGCTCTACCACTGAGCTACGGCGGCGGTCATCCTCCCGTCCACTTTATGGGGTATATATGTGCACTGAAACCTTGGAGTGTTAGTCAGCGCCAATCGCAGCCATGGCGGCGAGTGTGGAACACTCTTTTTCTGCCTTTCTGGCGTCACGTAGCACGTGATCTTTTTACGAGCTGGCAGCTGACCCGAGCTGGAAGTGGACGGGAGGATGACCGCCGCCGTAGCTCAGTGGTAGAGCATGGGACGCTTTATTCGAAGGTCGCAGGTTCGGTCCCTGCCGGCGGCAAGTTATCTTTTCGTCCACTTTACTTTCTTCACATTTATATTCTAAATACTACAGATAACACCCCCTATACTTTCCTTGGCGTTATAGTCTGTCGGTTTATATATATATATATATATATATATATATATATATATATATATATATATATATATATATATATATATATATATATATATATATATATATATAGTGGAACCTCGGTGATACGATCACAGCTCATACGACTTTCGGGGTGATAAGAATTTTTCGTTGGTCCCGGCCAAGGCCCATTGCCTGCAATGTAATGGAGTACGATTGCTGCGAGCCGATTTTCACTCAGCGATGTTTGATACGACCGTACGCTACCGCCCAGGCACGAAGAGGTGCTGTCCGCGCTGTCGCGGGAGACGCAGCAAGCACGGGCGAGCGCGGGAATGCAAGCGTGGGCATGCACGCCGCACCGCCAAATCGTCAGAATTACGGTGTAGGAAAAACACTTTTCTAAAGGTGGACGAGGACCGAAAGAAGGCGAGGACGCTCTCGGCGAAGGATCAGGCCTCACAACGTCAACATGCGTGACAGTTGAGGTCGCACTTATGCGGGCACGGTCGTAAATCTACAAATCTCCCAAAAAACATCCCCAGCACCTAGGCGATAACAAAATCAGAACAGAGGACCGTGGTTCTGTAATTTTGTGGCCTTGATCCATCGCGTCAAAGCGCTTCTTTTGTCACTTGCGCTGTAGTACTCCGGTGTCATGCAAAAAAGCATACTTAAATTTGGAAGGGGCCACTGCTGTCGCGGGTCACAACGTACCTGGTTCATTAATTAAATACGCGCTTACGGACCGTATATTTACGAGTGCTGGTATGACTGCCGACATCTAAAAACTTAACTGACAATGATTCAGGGTTCTTCCTGACGTTACCGCGGCCCTGAAAAACAATAAATGAAAATGAACGCCAGCTTTCTTTTGCCGCATGCCAATTTTCCATGCTTTCTGGTGATACGAATTTCGGGTGATACAAATATTTTTGGTGGTCCCGTGAGATTCGTATCACCGAGGTTTCACTGTATTGTCACGGGGTCCTGACGTCGACAAAGGCGGCAGTCGACGTGGCGCAGATGAGACTCTTCATTTGGCCGAACTTTCGGCGAGGAAACGGAAAGTGATAATATATATATATACCGGGTGTCCCAGCTATCTTTAGCCAAGGGTTAAAAAATACAATATTAGAGGCAGGCGAGTGAAATCAGTCGCAAATTGCTGACCTTGCGCACTACAGACAATGTTTTGTTTTGTAATTAACTAATTTGTTAATTACGACAATTTAACTAAATTGCTAAATATTGAGTTTAGGCAATAAATGCTGCTTGCAAAGTTCGAGAGCGTCTTCAGAAACCCGAACTGCATTATTTGCGATAAAGAAAGTCTCACGTATACCATTTTTTCCAAGCTGCAAAGAAAGCCCGCGAAATACAAAAAGAACCACGTGACTAGCGCCCGCGCGAGCCGCGAGAATGCTGCCCTCGACCGTGGTTTGAGCGAACGAAATCAGGCACGGCCGCAACTCGCCGACTCCGTTGCAGCGGTAGGCCGATAAGCGGGCGGTGGTTTCTTGCCCGTTGCCAGCCAGTGGGCGCGCGTGACGGTGCAAGTTGTAGTGAGCGCGCAATGGAGCGCGGGCCAAAAAACCACCTTTAACTTATCGGCCTACCACTGCTCCGGAGACGGCGAGTAGCGGCCGCAGCTGATTTCGTTCGCTCGAACCATGGCTGAGGGCAGCATTCTCGCGGCGCGCGCGGGCGCTAGTCACGTGGTTCTTTTTTGTATGTCGCGGGCTTTCTTTGCAGCTTGAAAAAAATGGTATACGTGAGACTTCCTTTATCGCAAATATGCAATTGGGGTTTCTGAAGACGCTCTCAAACTTTGCAAGCAGCATTTCTTGCCTAAAGTCAATATTTAGCAATTTAGTTAAATCGTCCTAATTAACAAATTAGTTAATTACAAAACAAAATATTGTGTGTAGTGCGCAAGGTGGCTGTCAGCAATTTGCAACTGATTTCACTATATATATATATATATATATATATATATATATATATATATATATATATATATATATATATATACGGTAGAAAAAGAGGTCGACAAGCGTGCGAAACAGAACTTTTACTAACGTTTCGGCAGGAGGGCCTGCCTTCGTCAGAGTGCCTTCGCCGTTCACTCTGACAGAGGCAGGCCCTCCTGCCGAAACGTTAGTAAAACTTGTGTTTCGCACGTGTGTCGACCTCGTTTTCTACTACATTTTTCACCGGATCTGTTGAATTTCACCCCACCATATATATATATATATATATATATTCAGCAGAACTGCTTTGCAATAAATGCCTATATCCTTCTTGTTGTCGATGATGAATTCGCCTTCGCGCTGCCAATGGTTAGATTCCTGGTTAGCTCAGTCGCTAGAGCGACCGCCGCCGGAAAGGCGTTGATCCCGGGTTCGATCCGCGGTCCACGACGAATTTCTCGGCATCTAAGAAGCTTTGTTTCTGAGAAGTCCGTATGTATTTTCTTGTAGCTTCGTGCTACAAACGGGTGGTTGTCAATTTTCCTATATATATATTTACACCATATGTTTTGCCCAAACTATATTCTTCAATAAAAAAAATGAAAGCGAGACTATGTTGTATCAAAGCGGCTACGCAAGATTGTGCATGTGAAAATGTTCTCAAGACAAGAAATTTTTTTTAGCCTATGCCGCGTAACCGTGCTTGAAGATGGCAATATCTCAAAGAAAAAATACAGTTAGATTGTAAAAGATAGGCGGCTTTGTGGTTAAATCCGCTAAACGTAATTATTCTAATAGCTTGATTTTGTAGCACTTGTAATGAATGTAGATGAGCCATGTATTTCCCCAACTTGTAATGCAGTAGTAATTGTGTGAATGGACAAATGAAAAAGCCGGCAGATCCTACGCATTGTGGGAATCGATGTAATGCGAAGCAGCCAGCAAAGAGCTGCATACATCGTCTTGTATGTCATTGAGGAAAATGCGTGTCATGGTTTCATGTTATCTCCAATTATTTATGTTCGTAACACAGTCACGTCGCGCAATACCAACTTCGGGGTAGATCAAGCTAGCGAACGGCCGCTAGCGCACCATGAGCGTGGCACGTAAGTCATGCTGTACATGACATGTGTGTCATGACTTTCATGTTAATTCGTGTTATTTATGTTCGTCACACAGTCACAACGCAAGATGCCAATTTTGTTGTATATCAAGCTAGCGAAACGGCCGCCAGCGCACCATGAGCGTGGCACGTAAGTCATGGTGTACATGCCATGCGTGTCATGATTTTCATGTTAACTCGTGTTTTTATGTTCGACACGCAGTCACGTCGCGCAATACCAATTTCGGGGTAGATCAAGCTAGCGAAAGGGCCACCAGCGTCCCATGAGCGTCGCAGGTATGTCATGCTGTACATGACATGCGTGTCATGATTTTCATGTTAACTCGTGTTTGTATGTTCGTCACACAGTCACGTCGCGCAATACCAATTTCGGGGTAGATAAAGCTAGCGAAACGGCCGGCAGTGCCCCATGAGCGTGGCACGTAAGTCATGCTGTATATGACATGCGTGTCATGATTTTCATGTTAACTCGTGTTATTTATGTTCGTCACACAGTCACGTCACGCAATACCAATTTCGGGGTAGATAAAGCTAGCGAAACGGCCGGCAGTGCCCCATGAGCGTGGCACGTAAGTCATGCTGTATATGACATGCGTGTCATGATTTTCATGTTAACTCGTGTTATTTATGTTCGTCACACAGTCACGTCACGCAATACCAATTTCGGGGTAGATAAAGCTAGCGAAACGGCCGGCAGTGCCCCATGAGCGTGGCACGTAAGTCATGCTGTATATGACATGCGTGTCATGTTTTTCATGTTAACTCGTGTTATTTATGTTCGTCACACAGTCACGTCACGCAATACCAATTTCGGGGTAGATAAAGCTAGCGAAACGGCCGGCAGTGCCCCATGAGCGTGGCACGTAAGTCATGCTGTATATGACATGCGTGTCATGATTTTCATGTTAACTCGTGTTATTTATGTTCGTCACACAGTCACGTCACGCAATACCAATTTCGGGGTAGATAAAGCTAGCGAAACGGCCGGCAGTGCCCCATGAGCGTGGCGCGTAAGTCATGCTGTATATGACATGTGTGTCATGATTTTCATGTTAACTCGTGTTATTTATGTTCGTCACACAGTCACATCACGCAATACCAATTTCGGGGTAGATAAAGCTAGCGAAACGGCCGGCAGTGCCCCATGAGCGTGGCACGTAAGTCATGCTGTATATGACATGCGTGTCATGATTTTCATGTTAACTCGTGTTATTTATGTTCGTCACACAGTCACGTCGCGCAATACCAATTTCGGGGTAGATAAAGCTAGCGAAACGGCCGGCAGTGCCCCATGAGCGTGGCACGTAAGTCATGCTGTATATGACATGCGTGTCATGATTTTCATGTTAACTCGTGTTATTTATGTTCGTCACACAGTCACGTCACGCAATACCAATTTCGGGGTAGATAAAGCTAGCGAAACGGCCGGCAGTGCCCCATAAGCGTGGCACGTAAGTCATGCTGTATATGACATGCGTGTCATGATTTTCATGTTAACTCGTGTTATTTATGTTCGTCACACAGTAACGTCGCAAGATACCAATTTTGATGTATATCAAGCTAGCGAAACGGCCGCCAGCAAACCATGAGCGTGGCACGTAAGTCATGCTGTACATTACATGCGTGTCATGATTTTCATGTTAATTCGTGTGTTATGTTCGTCACACAGTCACGTCACGCAAACCAATTTCGGGGTAGATCAAGATAGCGAAACGGCCGCAAGCGCACCATGAGCATGGCACGTAAGTCATGCTGTACATTACATGCGTGTCATGCTTTTCATGTTAATTCGTGTGTTATGTTCGTCACACAGTCACGTCACGCAAACCAATTTCGGGGTAGATCAAGATAGCGAAACGGCCGCGAGCGCACCATGAGCGTGGCATGTAAATCATCCTGTACATGACATGCGTGTCACGACTTTCATGTTATGACTTGTCAATGATGTTCGTCATACAGTCGTATTACGCCATACCAATTTTGGTGTACATTCGATTAACCAAGCGACTAGGAGAGCACAAAGTCGTAGGCGCATAGATAGATAGATAGATAGATAGATAGATAGATAGATAGATAGATAGATAGATAGATAGATAGATAGATAGATAGATAGATAGATAGATAGATAGATAGATAGATAGATAGATAGATAGATAGATAGATAGATACGCTCAAAGTCGCCTAAGTTCGCTAAGGAATGCTTCGCATTTAAAACACATTATATCGCGTCACTTGAAGTTTTTCTTGTAGTTGAAACCAAAGTTTAATTACTAGAAAAATATTATTTTTTTCGCCACGCATTTCCGAAGTGTTTTTATACCTGTAATGCTATTTATGCTGAACGCCTATTAGTGTCTCCATGAACTCCGCTTTTGGATTATTCATCGTCAAACATAAATGTGTAGCCCTGTTTGGCAATCGCAAAACGCACGACAGCGAATTTGGTATGTCCTATTCATAGTAAATGAAAGAAGGGAATTCTGAGCTCGTTTTTTTTTTCTTTGACACAACCTTAATAAAATATGTATATCTGCTTGTTTTTAATAATGGTTTTATAACATTCAAGTTAATGACGTCTGAATCATTTCGCAAACTTAATTCGCTGAATCACTAACCTTCGTCCCTCTTGTTTTTTATATTTGCAGAAGCGTGCCCTCTACCATCTGCAGAAGATCCAAGCTTGACAGAAGTTCCGTCAGGTGAACGACGCTACCTGTGATTTAGCCACAAATGAAAAATAAGCATCAGGAAAGCTAAAACAGAATGATGATGGTACCATAAAAATGACAACGTATTTACAGCTTTAATAGATTGCCTTAAGTGATGTAGAAATGTAGCCTCTCGAAGCCGTCATTTTTTCGCTCTCCACCAACCTTTAAAGTGTAAAGTCGGTGAAATGCGGGTCTTTTGAGGTATGTTATAACTATGGCGAATCAATAGGCATTTGAGGTGAGGTATACGAGCTATAATGCCATGCTTTTGGCGTCCATTTCATATCGCTTAGCTATTCAGTGCACCTCACAATGGAACCTCGTGGCGACAAAAAAGTGTGCAAGCATGTGCAGTTATTCCTTTCTTTGTCCTCCTTCGCTAATGCGTCTTTATTCTGATTATTTATGAGCTATGTTTATACGCTTCTTCAGGAAACAAGAGCAAAACTAACTCTCTTGGAAATACTTCTGGGTTCATTTTATGTGCCTTCACTAATGCTTCCTACCAAATATTGACTTGTGTCTGAAGAGAAAGGTAGTTTTCTTTATATATTTTTTACAAAGGAGCTGTTAAGCTTTTCGTTATGCCGTTTCACATCAGCAGAAAATGAAGCGCCATTTCGCTCCACTTCTTCTTCCTCTTCGGTGCCAGAACATGTGCACATGTTTGTCCAGAGTTGGATGCAGTTAACCTTGATGGCTGAGAGAATAAGTACAAAGCGAAAGAGAGAAATTCTTGGCGAAAAAATTGTTCAAGGGGCGGCATACGAACCCGCGTACCCACGATCCGAAGGCGAGCAACGTAACCACCTGGCTATCCAGACACGTTAGCAGAGCGTAACGTAGCCTTGTCTAGGATATATAGCAAAAGGGGTGTGATAGGCAAGTGCGGGTGAGTAGGAGGGAAAGCGAGGGGGGAGAGAGTAAAGCATGGCATAGAAATTAACAAAGAGGAAGCGAGAGGTAGAGACAGAGAAAGAAAGGGAAGAATATATATATATATATATATATATATATATATATATATATATATATATATATATATATATCAACATATAGGCATAAACGGATCCAAAAAAGACAAAAAATAAAGAGAAGAAAGAGAAACAAGCAAGTCCACTCAGCTGCGCTCTTCCTTCAGGCTTGTCAAAGCGAATGTGCCTAAATTTTTTATTTTTTTTTGCTTTAGTAGCCTAATAAGGTTGTTTCTCGGTTTCACGGTTCACAAGCGGCGCAACGCAAAGACGTTGAGATGCTCGATATCACTATTAGGTGAAATTGTATTTTAGTGCAAGCAACACGTTCATGATTGCAAGTAGTTACACCATTATTTCATTATTTCGTGCCTTCAGGTGGTCATCCATCATCAGCTTGACCAACCTTTCAGCTCGTTATTGCGATATGCGTTATTTTCCGACCGGAAGGTCGTAGAGTCTTCAGAGTCGTCCGCTCCCCTAACAGTAGTGGTCGTAGCAATACGTCATACCTCCTAGTAATCGCGTCATATCTACTGACACTTCACTCTTTGAATGGAAACATGAAATGCCGAGCAGGAGCCAGCAAAGAAATATGTACATACGCAAAATTCTGCCTGTTCAGCAGCCCCGGCACTATAGAAGTACGTCATGGAAGAGCCGTGCCAATACATCATTCCATTCTTTTGCTGAATGAATTACTGCGATAGATGTGCGTCTGTATCTGAAATGCGCTTTTTGCCCGCATGTCCAGGTAGGGAAATGTGCTTCCTCGATCCAAAGAAGGGCTTCTGCGGTGACCAGCAGACAATATACTACTACGACCGGCATTCACGGAGTTGCAAATCGTTCTTATTCTCTGGCTGCGGAGGGAACGAGAACCACTTCCTGACGCAAGAAGAGTGCGTGGAGCGGTGCGAGAAGCCCTTAGAAGATGCTCGTGGTAAGGCAAATTCTCATCAAGTATGAATAGTTTCGCTTTGGCTGAAGTTTCGCTTCAAACATCGCCTTTCTAAGGGACACGCTTTTGCAGCTTTTCTCACGTTTGAAACATACCGCAAGAACGTGCCTCTCAGACTCCCATGATATTAGTTTTAAGAATATCCAAGCTTTCTGCACGAGCCTTACAAGTGAAGTGAAGAGGACTTCAGGCGAAAAATCGGGTAAACCGACTGTAATCAGTTCAACAAGTCTCACTCCGAATGACTGTCTGACAAAAATAAGAATTTTTAACTAGTTTTCCTGACTATATTTTCAGCAGACAGCGGATAGCATTTGTAGGGCTAGGTTTCGTAGTTGAGTTGAGCAGAGATAAAGGATATATCTCCTTAATAAATGAAGAAAGAAAGAGCAATTTATGCTTTCGTTGCGGGGTTCTATGTACTCTATACAAAGTTTGTCATTTCCCTGCTAATGAAGGGCTGCTAGAATGTTTGCTTTTTGCGTCGACATTCAGACCACTCTATGAAGCGAGTGCCTGGTTAAAAAACATGACAACCCTACTGAAAAAGCCTTGCAAATCTGCCTCGCGAATTTTGAAGGCGTCTGCAGTCGTAGTTGTCAGACTTCCACCACTGGAGCATAATTTCGGACGTCTCTGTGGACTTCTGTAGAATGAACAAAGATTCCCAGTTGATCGCTTCATTTCTCTTGTTCCCGAACGTCGTGCCACTCTTCAATATAATCTATAAAGATCCTCTTTGAGGGATTCTCCTGGCAGGTTTCAGCAGTGTTACGCATGGTTTTTACTGTGCTGTTTTTCCCCCATTATATTATGGTGTATGCCTTGCTAACGATGTTGTAGCGGTAAAGGGTAGCAATTGGACTATGCGGGTAGAACTGGCAGGAGGTGGACTAAGATATTTCGGTCTATTTTCGGGGTTCGTTACAGTTTGGTAATAAAGGCGCGAATAAGCTTCTCGATGCTCACTCACTGTATGTGTATGGTTCGATATAAGGGGATATCACGCGGCACGGAATTTGTAACTGTCTTTTTTCAAGCCCGATATATCGTCAAGCTGAATATGCTTTACCCCACACCTTGTTTAATGGATTTATGGTATTTCTGCACATTGCAAGCAGTGTTGTGACAGTACCATGTAGCTCTCACACCATCTTGCCACGCCCGCTTCTTGTTTTGATGTAATCGGGTTTGACCAGCAATGACGGGACGCTCGGCGCTGACCGCGCCGGCAGTTTTCGAGAAGCTTTGCGATTGTAGTATATCACTTTGTTAAGATTGCGCGCAGGCCGCGAACAGCCTAGATTATTGCGGAAGCTTCCGCGACACCAGTGATCAGAATGGAAAGTTCGATGTGTGATGTATAAAAGACGGCGCGTCCCAGCCATGAGCAGTTTACTGCCCGCCGACACCCTGTTCGCCGCTATCAGTGTACAGCGTGTATTGCTGTAGTTTGAGTTTTCATTTCCCTTCATATTGAAACAGCGCAAAAGACGTAGTACACAGAAAGACTTGACAACGCAAGCGCTGAACTGACAACTGAATGCTTTATTCAAGCGAAACATAGAAAGGACAGAAGAAGAAAGAACAAAAAATGCGCACGCAACCTATCCACGTGACAAAGGACTGCACTCTAGTACCATCATTATGTCTTCTCCAAGTACGTTAACTCGCAATCAAGTACAGAAATCGACGGTGCACTGACACACGTGTCACCGTTTTTGCAGATAGCGAAGGATTCAGCTATCTCTCTTATGCGAGAATCCGTGTGTCTAAAAATGGTGGTCGTGCGGCAGAATTCTGGGGTGCAACCACAGGCGGCACAGTGGGCAGACAAATGAGGAGAACGGCCTGCGTGAGCACCATAGCTCTTTAAAGGGTGCGCCGTTCTCCCGTTTGTCTGCCCACTGTGCCGCCTGTGGTTGCACCCCAGAATGCTGCCGCACCACCACCATTTTTAGACACACGGATTCTCGCATAAGAGAGATAGCTGAATCCTTCGCTATCTGCAAAAACGGTGACACGTGTGTCAGTGCACCGTCGATTTCTTTACTTGATTGCGAGTTAACGTACTTGGAGAAGACATAATGATGTTACAAGTGTAGTCCTTTGTCACGTGGATAGGTTGCGTGCGCATGTTTTGTTCTTTCTTCTTCTGTCTTTCTATGTTTCACTTGAATAAAGCAGCTTGCGTTGTCAAGTCTTTCTGTGTCTTTTGCGCTGTTTCAATATGAATGCAAACCAAGTAGCCCAACTCTGCCTTTTGTTTCATTTCCCTGGCACAAGTTTGGCCAAATAAAGGGTTTCATCTTGAACACGCCGACTGCTGTCTTCGTCGACGTCATGACCTCGTGATAATATAGCGGAACACGACGAAAGCTCAGACGTTAACAATGTGGGCACACATAGCAGGCTATGCTTGTCCATGTCGCGTCACATGACCACTGGGAGCCGTGAGAGAGCCACGGAAAAAGGACTTGTATAGTGATTCGTTGTAACAACTCCGCGCAGACTTTCCGTTTAAGTGAACTGCGGGAACTTTCAAGAACGTTCCCTGCTTTGGAGCTCCTGTGATCGCTCTTCCAATGACAAGTTATAGATGTAAATTTATCATATTACATTTATTACTGCGATTACAAAATAACGTTTTGAGTATAAAATAAAAGCGAATGCAATTAAAGCACAGAATAGTGAGATGCCAACTATACAAGCGCCTAGTCTATCATGTAGCCCCATATGCAAGAAGCAAAACAAGTTCAGTACTGTCCCTCATAAAACTTCTCCAAATAGTTTGCCCCACATAATGCAAAGTGTGTTTTCTATATATATGTGGAACATATATATATGTACAACGTATGTGGAACAGTCCTAGGAACAAAACCAAGTCCAAGCCCAGCCCAACCCGAGACGAGTCCGCCAACTCAAACCCGGGCCCGACCCTAAGCTCGGAGCTTCAGGCCCGAGCCCGGCCCGGGCCAACCGAGAAAACTACTTTACGAGTTTTCGGGTAGACCCGAGCCTGTGCAGTGCTCTGCTTCTGTAAGCGCACTGGGAAAGAGATGGGTCGCACTGGTAGGGGATCTGGCTTCGCCGCTGTGATGCTGGTGCGCACTGGGAAGCGCTGGAATATTCACTGGAGTGCACTGCCACTGGCGCAAACAGGAGTGTACACAAAGCAGTCCACGATGATAATTTTCCTTTCTAACACGCTTTTTCTTTCATTCATGCAATGTTAATAAATGCGTTAATTCTAGCGAGGTCAGGCGAAGGTGTCTCCGCATCCCTATTGGTGGAGCACAGTCACATGGTGGCGCTCACGCCGTCTCGGACAAAACTAAGCGCGCAAACGTCTACACCCTGCTGACCTTTTGTTTTTCAGATTTTATTCCTTTTTAGGTATGTGCACGGTCGCTTGTGTCAGTGCCGTGAAACTTGCTGTGCTGCGTACTCCAATACGTGCGGCGTCTTTCACGCAAATTTTGTTGCCGCTGTAGAGTCGCTATCGAAGTTTCTCTTGCGTGGTGCTTCGTTACGATGTCTTAAGAATCGAAGAATGGGGTTGCTCTGCGTCTCGTGCCTTTCACGTATCAGCGATCTGAAGGATCTCGTGGATCTAATTTTGACTTGCATATTAGATGAGATTGACTTATACGAGAAAGAGATTCTAACAATTATCGCACCTGATGCTACATGTAATAAAAAAAAAGAATTTACCGAAGAGAAAACATCTTGGCGTACCGTATCTTTTTCTTCCCGCTATCTTTATTCAAATAGTTTCTAAAATCACTGGGGTTCCTCAGCTGTCCTTCTTTTGAATGACACACATTACTGAGGTCTCTCTATTTCTTACTGTCTGTTTACAGCAATATGCCTTTTGTAACGTGCTGCCGAAATGAGCTATTGGCTATATTGCTACTTTTAACTGTCTGCGCCATTTCTGCTGCTGTTTGATTATTTACATTCTACTCGAGTTTATTGCTATGTCAAGGCGATGTTGAGGAGATATATATAAGAACACGGGGGGGGGGGGGGGGGGCTGGAGTACAGAGTAACAAAATTTCTGCTCACTACTTCGTAAACTAGCGAAATTGAGTTTCAGTTAGAACGGAAATCAACATAAAGCCTCTTGAAGACGTTAGAAAGGAGATTCGAGAAGTATTGTTATTCCAAATGCACCGTTTTTATCATGATCTTCCCAACGAGCTCTTTTATGATATTTTCCATAGTCAATGAGTTTTCTATTGTCTAGCCTTGGTAGATAAGTTGACGATAATCGATGCCTAATTGTCATGGCTATTAGGTGTGCTACCTGTATCATGTCTCTATTGTTATTCATTGTGATAAGTTTGGTAACCGCCTTTCTATTTTACTTAGATATGTATTTGTTTTCCTTTTTTTAGGTCTTCCCCACTTCTTTTTTTTTGTTGTTAATAATTGCCATGGGATGGGAGCTGTAAGTGGCAATAGTGTGAATAGCGGTGGTGTCCTGTGATACGTTGATACTATACAATGCATCTGAAACGTTTCTAGCTCAGCACATGTTATGTCGTAGAAGAAGAAATGTTAAAATACTGCACGTTAGTGAGTATGTAGCTAACAGTCCTGGCTGCTGTACACCTGTCCGGCGATCCGCTATAGCGAATACCGTAATGCGTTTACGGATAAGGTAGAACACACCGGTATTTGCGCCATCGTGTGGAGGCTTCCTGTTGAAGTGCTAGCAATTAGATTGCAGCACCCTAGCTGGTCGGCAAGCACAGCAGAGACTCCGGTTAATTATGAAAGCGACAAGCAAAAACCACTGACAGCGCAGTCTATAAACAGATGTCACTTTAAGCACCTAAAACAACCCCAATAAGTTGTTTCGGAATGAAACTAATATACTCTGACCAAGAAATACAAAGCTTTTGAGATACCAATAGGCATTTCATTCAAATGAAACAAAGTTGGTCGCAGTTAAGAAATTTTCACTACAAATATTTTTGTGCACATACATTTGACGGAACGATATACATGGTGATCAGAATTAAGCTTTATGGTTTTACTAAAATTCTCCTCGTAGAGGCACGTGAAGGCCACCTTTCGACAAAATTTGCGTACATAGGGGGATAAAATGTGGGATGACAGCCGCCCAATTATCTAAGATTGCACAATGAACTTTTAGTGGCTGCAGTAAGTGGGTACGTTCAGTGTATTGAAATGTTAGAGTCGGTCGTGTTTTTACTCAGTTCCACTTGGCAGAATTCTTCTAGCATGTCCGTGCCCCTAGATATCCAGCCGCGAAGTTTAATCGCGGTCCGCACGATTACGCACGCAAGACGGTACAGAGAACGGTGCAAAGCAACGCCCCAAAGTGCCGCGGAAGTTTCGTGCAGCGTTTATTCCAAGATGACAGTTACCCTTTTCCTGCCAGCTTGCGACACGAAAGAATGACTGCGTGTCACCTAACAGAGAAACCTTGCGCAGATCCTCGTTGTCTTGCATGCGTATTCATTCGAACCGCAACTAAACTTTGGATATGTCGGAGCACGGATATGCTAGAAGAATTTTTTTCACCTTGATCTTTGTAGAAGAGCGACTGCCTCTAAATTTTCCATACAAACATGCATGCTCATTGCAGCCTATAAAAAGTCCGTCGTTGCATGTAAGCTGGGCGGATGGACAGCGATAATTCCCACCTCATTTTGTGCCCCTCTGACCACAGAACTTATTTGCAGAGACGGCATTGTAAGAAAATCATCAAGGTTAATTTAGATTGCCCGTAATTGATCTATAATAGCAAATTTGCTTATGTATCGAAGTATCTTAAGATTACAAAATATCGTATCGGATACAATTATAACCGCAGTATCTTGTATCTGTATCACAAATACTTTTTGCCCAAGTATCTTGTATCGTATCGCGATACAATTTCAAAGTATCTTTGCCCAGCCCTGGCTATAGCATGGCGTATTTTTCGTAATTTTTTTTTCTTCGCCTGATTACGAGGTTTATGCATTCTTTGTTGTTTTGGTTGTCATTAATAATATCTTGTTTAATGTATCGTGCACTGTACTTCTGTGTGTACCTTTTGACCCACTCCCTGTAATGGCCTGTGAAAGGCTGACAGTATTTGACAAATAAATAAAATAAGATAACGGGTCGTACCAACTGAGCTTCGGCAGTGGTCGCCCTCTCGTCCACTTTATCGGGTGCATGCAAACCTAGGAGTGCTAGTGGGCTTATTGGTCTTTTATTGGTCCGCTCGTTAAAAAGATCACGTGCTACGTGACACCAGCTATCAAAACAGAGAGTGTTCCACACTCGCCATCATGGCTATACGAGCGGCGTTGACTCCAAGGTTTGCATGCGCATAAATACCCGATAAAGTGTACGAGGCGACAGTGTTGGGCAGTGTCGAAGATACACGTAGCGGAGATACCATCTCAGATACCCTTGGGTTATCTTGTATTTGTGTTTCCGATACAACAAATAATATATCGTGTATCTTAATATACAAGATACTGCTTTAGAAACACCGCCGTGCGAAACAGTAGACGTTGGCTCAACTCCGCTTCTCAAGCTGATACTGCTGACACTAAGCCACCCGAATAAAACTAACACCAGTGACATTCTTTTATCTTTCTGTAAGAGCCCTCGAGCGAGGGCAGGCGATGAGTTCTTTGAGCCCCTATTGCTGGAGCAGAGTCACGTGGTGGGGTTCGTGCAATCTCGACGAAAATAAGCGCGCGAACGTCTGCGCGCAGCCCATCTTTTTGTTTTTCCCATATTTTCTTTCCTTTTGGTGTGTCGGGGCCATGCCACTTGCTCGTAGCCACTGTGTGTGCTGTGTACTCCAATGCGTGCGGTGTCTGTCGCGCAGATTCTTATGCAGCTGTAGCGGCGTTATCGAAGTTACTCTTGCGTTGCGCTTCGTTACGAAATCTGAAGAATGCAAGAATGGGGGTTGCTTGGCATCTCGCAGCTTTCACACATCTGCGATTTCAAGTGCGTCGTGTACGTGAGTTTGACTTACATATGAGGACATTGAAAATGGTTGCTTGCTGGGCTAGTCGGTTCGCTGAAACTCATGTAAGAACACGAAACAATGGAAAAGGACGGCGGCAGACATGGAGTGAGTTTGAGAACGCTACATTTGGGAGCGCTGCAGTTCGGTAGCTCACGAGGGTAGTCACATGGTCATATTCCGAGGCATTACTTTATGCCGAAAATAAAAGTCACCTGTTACATTCTGAAAGTTGCATTGAAGTTGCATTGAAAGTTGCATTGCATCGATGTATTTGGGAACGTGGCCTTTCAGAATGCAACAGGTATCGCAGTTTCGGGATCTCTTGAGCTTTTAACGTTCTATTTGAAGTCTCTGTATTCTTCATGGGAAGGCGGTATCTATCTCCGAAAAACGGGCATTAGTATGGGGTCATGTCTAGCATCGGCTCTTAGCGATATTTTTCTGGCAAGTTTAGATAGAAATTTTTTTTTCAAATGTGGCGAATTCTTGTGTCTCGCATGTTTTTCGGTTTGTTGAAGATTTTTTGATTTGTCTAAAATGTGAACTAGCTTCTTTTGAAGCATCTGCCAGACATGTGTTGGAAGTGTTTCGTACATGCGCGAATCCCCTTGAGTTGGCTAGCGAATATCCTAGCGAAAATTCAGTCAAGTTTCTTGACCTACGTATAAAATGGGATCAGAATGGCGTGTGTTGGCAGTATGAACCACGCAGTGAGAAACGTATCCTATGATATCACAGTGCGCATTCGAAGATGGTGAAGAGAGAAGTCGAGAAAACGTGCCTGTCCAATACGCCCCAGTAAAATTCATTCCCATTGTTGCTATAAATATAAAGGCAAAAATAAAAGCATGGGAAAAAACCTGTACCTGCCGAAGCATACCAGGTATAAAGCCAATAAAAATAAATGAAAAGGGGTTTTAATACAACCCAAAGCGCAAATTCAGTGGAAAAGCCAATTAGATAAAAGAAAAATATGGGCAACGGTAACGCGTGTGGGTCCTAAGAGCGTTGGGACGACAAGCACAGAAACCGGGCATTTTTTTTAAATGAAAAATGAATAATGAGACAGAGACGGTTGGGGCAGTGACATGCCCAATGAATATATGAGAAAGACGGGTGTGGGAAAGGACAGGAAGGAAAATGTGAAAATGTGAAAAGTAAAAGTAAAGGTAGATAGAAAAGAAGGCAGTGACGAGGTGAGAGAAAGCAGAAAGGAGGAGATGATATGATATGAGAAGGAGTTGAAAAGGAGTTGAGAAAGAAGAGGAACAGTACAGAAGTGCCATGACAGAAACACATGATGACGTAGTCCACATAGGTAGCCATACGTAGAGCACCCCAGAAGGCCAGTGGTTCACTGGTGCTGGCATCCGGGCACCGATGTCCCAAGGTCACGGCAGGCGTTGAGGCAGAAGTCCGAAGGTGTCGCCCCGATGAATCCTTGATTTGCTTGAGCCGCTTGCTTCAGTGTCCGCAGTGGTGTCACCTGACGACGCCACACCCGGCCGACACCACCAGCCACCAAGTGGGTGCGGCGGCGTGGGGCTTGCAAGACGAGGCACACAGAGGCACGAGGGCCCCGCCGTGATGGCCACTGTGTCCAATACGCCCAAGAAGTCTTGCAACCATTGCAAGAGTGACAGCTGTCAGGGGCAGGTGTCAAGAGTGGATAACGCCGGTTATCCCCGCAACGTGCTTGTGTCCGTTGCTCAGAAGATATTGAAAGAGATTAGGTCCTGTAAGGCACTGTCACAAGGAAGAACCCAAAGTGTGAATCAAAAGCGCCCCCAGAAGGGTATGTAAATACCGTATATACACAAAGTGTCCCATAATTTGAAGGGAATAGGCCAACGTGCGGATATAAGAGTGGCGTTAACAGCACCTAACAAACTTTCCAGGCTGTGTAGTAAGGTAAACAGCCGCACCGATGACGGCGTTCAGTGCAACAAGAAACATAAGTCCCAGTTCGTTAATTGTGTTGCAAATGTGGTATACAGAATACCATTAACTTGCGAAAAAGAGTAAGTGGGCCAGACTGGCCGCTGTTTGAGTGAGAGGCTCCGTGAACACCAGTATAACGTAACAAGGGCCATCACCGGCCATCTTTTGCATTGTTTACATTCACTGTAAACAGTGCGGCTGCAATCCCGAATTCAGCAAATGCGGAGTGTTAGCCACCAACCGGAATGAACTAACGCGTGAAATAATTGAGGCCCACAAAATTTCCATGATAAAGGATAGATGTGTGAGCACTCCTTCTGTTTTATTAACTGACAAGGAAATTGTGTATCACTCTGCTGGTGAATCATGTTAGCCAGTGGTGTCATGCGCTCAAACCTTTTTTACATCGGAGTACATTTATCATTTTTCGTTTTCCTTCTTTTCTTTCTTCTGTTGTCTGTTCTTGATTTCTTTGACGTTGGCTGATACATGGATATGTATTTATTTACGTTGTCCGCCGCGATAAACTTCAGCTGCCAGTCAGCGCTACGTGTGGTTGTATGTGTGCCTTTTCTGTCCTGGTCTTTGCGCTGTTTCCCCTGAGGTATTGCGCATAATTCCTCACAGATGTGTAGAGGGCACCACGCTTCTACACAGAATGACGAATAATGGCATAGTGGGTGCTTCCCTACTTTACAATAATTATGGCAATTTATGACGTAGTGGGTACCTTGCAAGCGTACTTCTACTAGTTGCCCCAAGAGAGTTTACAATGGAATTTAAAAGGCCGCTCTCCCAGCTTTCGCTGTGACTGTGCTGGGTGTTCCGCGCCGGCCTGGCGATTTTTTTTTTATTTCGCGCGATATTGGTTACGGACACCGGCGGCGGCGGACACCTACGGCACCGAAAACGGCTGCTGTTCTGACCTCATAAAAGCATTGGCTGTAACATGTTTGGTTCTAGTTACGTTAAGCACCCTGTATATTTACCCACTGTGCTTGTTTGATACGCCTTGCTATTTGATTGAGATAGAGTCGTTTTCCTTTTGTAAATCACTGTAAAGTTTGTGTGTTTTTTTTACTTTACAAATCACCACGTAATCAAGGCTGTAAGTGGCAATAGTGCCAATAACAGTGTTATCCTGCGACGCTTTGTGCCACTGCAATACGTCTGAGACGTTCCTGGGTGGCGCAAGTTCTCTCGGAAGAAGAAATGGTAAACGATTGAAAGTTAGTGAATATGTTGCTAACGGACGCCTTATGTCAACAGATACGTAGAATAATGCACTTTTATGTCGTCAATGTATACGCGATGCGTACAAAAAATATCGCTAGTTATTGACGTTCATATAAGTAGATGGCAACCCGCTAGCTGGTGAGCAAATAGAGCAGCGACACCCATCAGGTACAAAAGTGTAAATCAAAAGCCGCTCACTGCGTAGCGTATAACTAGCTCGCACGTTAAGCAGCCCAAAAAGTCCCAATAAGTTGCTTAAAGCTAAACAGAGCTCGTTGCAGTTGAGAAATTTTCAGTCAAAGATTTTTGTACATAGGCGTTTGCTGTTTCACTATATAGATCTATGATAGCAAATTTGCAATTGCATCGAAGCATCTTACGATACAATGGGGAAGTGTCATATCGTTTAGAATAATTCCGGAAGTATGTTATATCTGTATCTCAAATATTTCTTGCCCGAGTATCCTGTATTCTATCGCGATACAATTTCAATGTACCTTTGCCCAGCTCTGTTCAGAGGGAACGACCGCCGCCGTACCTCGATTGGTAGAGAATAGGGCGCGTTTTCCGAAGGTTGCAGGCTTGGTCCCTGCCGGTGCCAAATTGGCTTTTTATCTCCTTTTCTTTATTCACATATATATCATAATTAGTACAATGCACTGAACACAGTATAATTAACGTCCCCTATAGCTTCCTTGGCTTCATTATCTGTGTTTTTTTACCGCTGTACCAAATATAGTACCGAGCACTGAATACTCCCTTCCTTCGGTCATTCATGGCGAAGGCAGACTGGATGCGTTCAGGCGTGGTATGCGAGGGCTTGTTGGTGCGCTCGTTAAATAGATCACGCGACGCCAGCTGGCAAAACAAAGAGTGCTCCACACTCGGCGTCACGGATAACACTCACAGTTTTGCATGCACGTAAATACCCGATAGAGTGGACGAAGGGACCACCGCCGCTGTAGCTCACTCAATTGCTGGAGCATCGGGCGCGTTATCTTAAGTTTGGAGGTTCGATCCCTGCTGGTACAAGTTCGCTTTGCGTCCATTTTAGTTTCTACAGACCTATATCATAATTATTACAGTATACTTGAATCAGTGCAATTAACGTCCTCTATACCTTTTTTAGCTTCATTATCTGTCGGTTTTCATTACGGTTGTATCAAATAGAAACGAGCTCTCAAGGCTCCCTTCCTACGTTCATGCTCGAAGCGTGTTAGTGCCCCATCACTCATCCTTCCTGACAAGGAATTCGGCTTCCTCAAGCAATACTAATGATGTACGCATCTGTTTTTTATCATTAGAAGCACATGCTATTGCAACTGACTGTCTTCCTTTTTACACGCCCCCACCCCCACATCCTCCCATTTCAAGAGCTGTAGATTTGTGCACTCACAATAAAAACTTTGTTGGCAGTCATGACACGTCCTGGTGTGTTTTTCGCTTGTGTGCGTTTAAATTACCGCTCTGTTTTTTAGCTGGAGGCACGTTCGCGTACCTGCGAACAGGTATGCGGACGTAGGCATAACATCCATGTAATACGACCTTTTAGGGGCGAAGCTCCTTTGGCTCTGGGTCTGTTCCTCCTCTGTAGTATGTAGTAGTAGTAGTAGGTAGCCACCTCTAGTTCTTGGAGTGTTCGCTACATTGCACTCTCGTAGCCACCTCTAGTTCTCAGAAAGATCCCTAGATGGCGCGGAGGCGCTCGCTGCATTGCAGATGCGTGCTCTAGTCCCCCCCCCCCCTCTCTCGCCTCGCGAGGCCGACGCAGGCAGCGTCTGCTAGCAAGTTTCTTGCTTGACAAAACCGAGTGCCCGCGCTGCACAACCGTTCACTGACCACCCCGTATATATAGGCACCGGATTTTGACCTCCAAAGTGTGAGATTTCTCCTGTGCGTGATTAAACAATAAAAATTCACAGCGTACGTGTAAAATAAAGTGAGCTGCAAGTCGCCATGACTCTCATCGACCCTTTAGTATAAACGCGCCCAATCTCACGTCGTTGATGATGTATTGGGCAGAATTCACGGAAGATTCACATATGGCGCGTGTCATTGGGGGAAGGCAGTCGTTCTATTTAGTGCGGCGACGTACGCTAGGGGGACCGTTGTAATGAAGGGACCACGTAAACCAACAGTACAATAAAAGTTCGATGTTTCATATATACACGGTGTTTCTCACGTGTTTACTTTACTGAGGCTACTGGGCGAATTACTCGGGGTATTCACGGTTTACCGATGATTCCCTCCGGAGCTTCGCCCCACTCATCATCATTTACCCCGTGAATATGCTGTGGATTTTTTAATTTAAACATCCATATAATACGACCATGCCTACGACTAATCATGGCTTTAGATTGATGCACGGGAGTTACAAAAACACCAATCGGGCGCTGACGCACGGTACGCGCGGCACAGAATAGGAAATTACGCTGCGTAGAGGCGAGGCGAGGCGGTAGAATAGTATTCTTCTGGTGTGTCACGGATCAGCTTCAGGTTCGCTGCGAAGGTAAGGAGATCATTGAGTTGCACCCTTTCCGCCGAAGGCGCTGCTTCCTCGCTTGGCCGCGTGCAACCCAACCCTGTGATTACTTGCCCCAGTGGTCATATGGCTTTATCACCCCTTTCTGTGTTTGCGGCGACACTGAACCTTCGCTATATTGAAACCATAGACAAACACGCTTTGTTATCTTAAGTTTCGAAACACATGATGTTCTGTAGGCAGGAATTTGTGAAATGTGAAAAAGTTCTTTATGTCGAGAATTTCGTTACATTGATGCTCTTTAGATCATGGTTTAATTGTATCAGGTTGTACGGGAAGGCGGCAATGATTAATAACGATGACTCGAATGCCAAGACATGATGGTAGGAGCAGTTTCACCCTGCTTTTGACGCGCATGCTTGAGTTGGTTTGCGCGTTCGAAATGTCTTGCTAGGTCACAAAAACTGCGCACGAAAATATTTTGTGGATGGGTCCATGGCCGTTCATCGGCATGAAAATGCTTTTAGTGTTCCTCCATGGACTCTGTGCTTCGTGGAGTACCTTAGCAACATCCGTACAAAAGGTTTCTTCCCTATGAAACTCATCTTAGAACTCCTGCTATGTTGCTGTCACGCTCGCCTTGACGGTCACCATGTATTGCGCCTTCAGAAGAGAAGGGTGATTGATATGTTTTGCACCGCATACTCCAGTACGCTAATGCATTAAAAAAAGTTACAGCTTTGCAACGCGGGCAAAGCAGTGGATGCGGCAACAATAAGTAGGAATGTTATGCCAAGTAAGCCGAACAGCTTAACCCTTTAGCATCCGACCTAGCATAACTCAACAGCACACTGGAGTGAGAAAACGTGACAACTATAGCGACCAAAGGGACGTTATTTCATTCTATCGCTTCAGCGTAAACAACGGTGAGAACATCATCGTCGTCATCATCATCCTGACTACGCCCTCTGCAGGGCAAATGCCAGAGGATGTAGATGGGGTCACTGACCAAGTCAAGGTCAAAAACACAGAGATGTTTCGGGGCCCATAGGGGATCCTTGTTCACACTAAACAAGAAAGAGCCGTGTGTCGCTTTTTTATGCTAAAATGTGACGTAATAAACGGGTGTAGCTGGCAGGTAGAGTCCCATCTGTCCTGTTGATAGTGTCCTCAGTCGTCTGGATAAAAACAGATTCCAAAAGTAGTCTCGTGGTCGAATTATTTTCCTTGGCTATCATAGTCGCGTTGTCCCAAACGAGGAAGTGACCACAATTATCGGCGTGCTCAGCCAGGGCGTTTGACGGTTTCTTGTGGTTGCCCACGTCCCTTTGATGTTCCTTTAATCTCCTGGTGAAGTTGCCAGTTTCGCCGATCTAACGCAGCTGCAGTTTGCGCATGGCACCTTATATATAACACCGGGGCATCGCTTGCTGTGTAGGTGATCCTTAACGTCCACAAGCGGATTCTAAGCTTGTTGGACGGCATGTGCGCAACGCGAAGGTCATATTTTGAAGAGATGCGGCTGAGGGCGTCGCTGACCCCAGAAACATGGGACGCCGGCACGTCTTCAAAACGACCTGCGCCCGGATGCCTTGAGATGGAGGACACGATTTTCAACATTCTTGATAAACTTCTTCGGGTACCCGTTCGTCAATAGTTCTGGATGTATTGTTTGAAGCACTTTCCTCATTGCATCGTCACTTGAGCAAATGCGTGTTGCCCGCGTCACCAGGGAAGAAACAACGGATTGCTTGTGGCAGGCTGGGTGGCACGAATTGAAATTCAGGTAGTGTCCGGTATGCGTTGCTTTCCTGTGCACAGCAAACGAAAGGCTAGTTCCGGTACGGCTCACCTGAACATCGAGGAAAGGAACGCCCCTGTCACACTCATGTTCTGCGGTAAACTGTATGGCGGCTTCTATAGAGTTGAGCAGACGCAGGCGCCATGGGGCATCTCTCTTATTAACAATTCAGAAGCAGTCGTCCACGTAGCGGACGAATATCTTGTGCTTGGGGACAAAGTCGGTGAGCGTCATCCGTTCAGTGCCCTCCATGACCAAATTTGTCGTAGTAACGGACATGGAAGCCTCCATGGCAGTTCCGTGAATCTGTTTGTAACACTGCTCGCGGTAGGTGAAGTACATCCTGTTTAAGCGAAATTCCAGTAACTCACATAAGTCCGCTACCTCCAAAGGCGTGCGCTCTGCGAGCGTTTCGTCCGCCAACAGGACCTGTCTGCATGTTACTACGGCCACGTCGACAGGGACCGAAGTCAAGAGCGATTTGACGTCGAAGGATACCATTACGTCGTTTTCACCCACGGCAATGTCCCGCACTCTTTCCACGAAAGCTGAGGAACTGGCAATGTGTGAAGCTGTTTTTCCTACACGCCGGAAACCGGCGTGTAGGTAACCCGAAGGTCGGTGCAGCGGTGACCTTGAGAAGTCGACGATGGGCCAAAGCGGAATCCCTGGCTTGAGTAGTTTTTGTAGACCATAAATTAGAATTGCCGATCCATTGGTACACAGGAGGCGATAGCAAAGTTTCTTCTGCTGAGGCGGTAAAAATTGAAAAAACTTCGAGAGCAGTTTCTGCAGCTTCATTTGAACGCTTGTCATGGGATCTTTCCGCATCGCCACGTAATTATCGCCTTCCGAGAGCAAATGAATCACCTTGTGATGGTACTCACTTCCTTTGATGAGAACTAATAGACAATAATGTCAAAGAATGCATAGGGGATGTTATTCGTTGTAATTAGGATAAAGTGTGAAGAAAGTAAAGAGGACGAAAAGATAACTTGCCGCCGGCATTTTAACGGCTATATATGTGTATTTAAACATGGGAGTGTTAGTCAGCGCCAGTGGTAGCCATGGCGGCGAGTGTGGAACACTCTTTTTCAGCCTTTTGGCGTCACGTAGCTCGTGATCTTTTTACACGCTGGGAGCTGACCAATAATTCCTCGCATACTACATCAAGGCACCAAGTCTGCCAGAAGGAGACCCTCGCTATAAATGAAGGAAAGACGGTGACTTTTTAAGGGCTCGTTTCTTAGTTAGACACAATAATAATGAGAACTAACAGACAATAATGCCAAAGCAAGTATAGGGGATGGTATTCGTCTTAATTAGGATAAAGTGTGAACAAATAAAGTAGACGAAAAGATAACTTGCCGCCGGCAGGGACCAGACCTGCGACCTTCCAATAACGCGTCCGATGCTCTACCACTGAGCTACGGTGTCCCGTCCACATTAACGGCTATATATGTGCATTTAAACCTAGCAGTGTTAGGCAGCGCCAGTTGCAGCCATGGCGACGAGTGTGGAACACTCTTTTTTAGCCTGTTGGCTTCACGTAGCACGTGATCTTTTTACGAGCTGGCAGCTGACCAATAATCCCTCGTATACTACCCCAAGTATCCAGTCTGGCAGAACGAGACCCTCGCTATGAAGAAAGGAAAGAATATGACTTTTAAGGGCTCGTTTCTTAGTTACACATAATATTAATGAGAACTAACAGACAATAATGCCAAAGAAATTATAAGGCAATAACTAACGGCAATAATGCCAAAGAAAGTGTGGGATGCGGAGTCGGTGAAGGACGGATCCCAACATAAAACGAAACGATGTTTATTAACGTAATAGCAGCAGCAGGGCAAGCATGCCGATGCTGCGCTTCGGAAGGTTAGAGAAACAAACATGAAACCAAGCTTGGTAGCTTGGGTTATATAGCCAGCGGTGGTGACGTAAGCCTCCGGTGAAACTGCGTGGCGCTGTCTTTTATCGGAAGCGTGTTGCAGCAAGTAGCTGTGTCACGCCGGGCTAATCAGTGACGAGACGGAGGCTGCGTAGGTCTGTGCGCAGTGGTCGCCACATCACCCCCCCCCCCCCCGCGGTGTGCAGAGCCCTCAGGGTCTGTAGAAATCTGGGAGGCGTACCAGACGTCCAGAGCGTGTTGTGAAAGGAGCGGGCTGCGACGTCGGTGGCTGTGGAAGGACGCCAGTTGAAAGAGTGGCGCTGCCAGGTTCGTTCGCCGCGATGTATGCGGGCTTGAGTCGGTCAATCGAGACGCGGACGTCGTTCCCGTTCAAGCGCAAGGTGAAGTTCTTGTCGTCGCGATGGACGACTAGATAGGGTCCGCTGTAGGGTGGCTGGAAAGGCCGGCGGACGGTGTCGTCGCGGAGGAAAGCATGCGTGCACGATGCTAGCTCTTTGAACACAAAAGGCGTGGGCTTGCTATGGTGGGCGGCAGGGGACGGGCGTAAGGCAGCGATGGTGCGTCGGAGCCGGGCGACGAAGTCGGTGGGGTCTGACGTCGTAGTGCTCGATGGCAGAGCTGCGAGAAATTCACCTGGCAGACGGAGTGGTTTCCCGTAGACGAGCTCTGCTGGCTTAGCATGGATGTCCGGCTTGAACGTGGCGCGAAGACCGAGGATGACAGCTGTGATGGCCTCGAGCCAGGTTGAGTCCGGGTGGCACATAAGGGCGGCTTTGAACTGTCGGTAAAAACGCTCGATCATTCCGTTGGCGCAGGGATGGTAGCTTTTGGTCCTGAAGCGCTCAATCCGATGGTCAATCCCAGGAGCCTGAATAGGTGAGACTCAAACTGTCGCCCTTGGTCGGTGGTTATGCGGCGGGGAGCGCCGAAACGGGCAATCCAGCCGGAGAAGAAGGCCGAGGCGACGTCTTCCGCGGTGATTCCCTCGAGAGGCCATGCCTCGGGCCATCGAGTGTAGCGGTCGATGGTGGTGAGGCAGTAGCGGTAGGGTCCTGCCGGGGGAAATGGACCTATGATGTCGAGGTGGACGTGCTCGAACCGACCTGAGGGCTGAGCGAATGTTCCGAGTGGGGACGTGACGTGCCTGGTGATTTTTGCACATTAGCAGTGAATGCAGGAGCGCGCCCACGTGCGACAATCCCGCTGCATGGAGGGCCAGACATAGCGGTCAGCCACGAGGCGTGTAGAGGCACGTATGCCGGGATGGCTGAGGTTGTGGAGCTGGTTGAAAAGACCACGGCGATGGCACAGGGGCACGTAGGACCTGCTTCGTCCTGTCGACATGTCGCAGCAGATAGTTCTTGCCGACCCTGGAATGGAGACTTCTTTTAGCTGAAGTGAGGACGTGCCCTTGAGAAGTTCCTGCAGCTCGGCGTCCGTGGTCTGAGTCTCGGCGAGGATGTCTGCTGTTATTTGCACCGAGCTGATGGTGGCCACACGTGAAAGCGCGTCGGCGACCATGTTGTCTTTACCGCTGATGAGTTGGATGTCGCTGGTGAACTGTTGAATGAACGAGAGTTGGTTCTGCTGAACAGGCGGGAGTTTATCGCGACGTTGAGAGAAGGAGTACGTTAGAGGTTTGTGGTCGGCATAGATGGTGCAGTGCTGCGCTTCGAGAACGTGGCGAAAGTGCTGCACTGCTTCGTATATCGCCAGAAGTTCTCTGTAGTAAGCTGGCGAACTCGTACGGGCAGTGGTCGTGGTTTCGTCGGTGGAACTGGCCATGGAAGGGCTCACCTTCCGAGCTGAGAGTTTCCTAGAAAAGAATGCCAAGGGGTGCCAGGTGTTGTCCACGCGTTGCATCAGGGCGGCGCCGACGGCGAAACCAGAGGCGTCCGTGAAGAGTCCCAAGGGAGCGTCTGGGACGGCATGGGAGAGGAGTGTGGCGGTGCAGAGAGCAGTCTTGCATTCCTCAAAAACTTGCACCAAAGTAGGTGTCCACGTGACGGGTTGGTTTCCACGTAGACCAGGCAGGACATCATGAAGGGGCGCCTGGTAGTCGGCGGCGTGCGGTAAGAAGCGTCTATAGAAGTTCAGCATGCCGAGGAAACGGCGAAGGTCTTAAGCGGTGGTGGGTTGAGGGTACTTTTGCAAGTCAGATGCGATCAGGCAGGGGTCGAGTTCCCTCTGACGAAACTTCGTGGCCGAGGAAATGGACGGTGGAAGCGCCGAGCGTGCTCTTCTGGAAGTTGACGAGTAGGCCGTGGTCGTCGAGGCGTTGGAGCAACAGACGAAGGTGCCCGTGGTGTTCTTCGGCGTCAAATGAAAAGATCAATACATGGTCAAGATAGACGAAGCAGAAGTGGAGGCCACGGATGACTTCGTCGATGAAGCGCTGAAAGGTTTGCCCAGCGTTCCTAAGGCCAAAACTCATGAAGGGAAACTCGAACAAGCCAAACGGGGTGATTATTGCAGTTTTCGTGATGTCGTCCGTGTTGACGGGTATCTGCGTGTAAGCCTTCACCAAGTCTAGCACGGAGAAGACGTGGCAGCCATGAATGCGATGGGCGAAGTCTTGTATGTGGTGGACTGGGTACCTGTCCGGTATGGCGCGTGCGTTGAGGGCGCGGTAGTCCCCACATGGTCTCCAGCCAGCGGTCTTCTTCGGGACAAGGTGAAGTGGCGAGGCCCATGGGCCGTCGTAGCGACGGGCGATGCCTTCTCGGAGCATGGCTTCGAACTCTGCCTTGCCTATGCGCATGCGGTCTGGGGCCAGGCGACGGGCACGGCAAAAAACCGGGTGGCCTGGAGAGGTCCGGATGTAGTGCACGGTGGTGTGCTGCACTTTGCGTGGCAGTCCGCTTGGGCGCGTCAAGCCGGGAAACTCGGCGAGGATGGCATGGTACGGCGAGTGATCATCGATACTGTGGACCTTGATGCTTGGCTGTTGGGCGGTCGTTCGCTGGCCTGGTGTGGAGTGTCCCGTTGTCGCGTCGATGAGCCGGTCGTTGCGGCAGTTCGGAAGGAGGTTGTAGTGAGCCAGGAAGTCTGAGCCGATGATTGGCTCGGCGACAACGGCGATGACAAAGTTCCAGTGAAGGTCGCGGCGTGAGTTCTTGAGCTGGATGTGCAGGCGCAGCGAGCCGTACGTCTTGATTGTGGACCGGTTTGCCGCGCTGAGCTCGAAAGATGTCGGCGGGTGAGGGCCTTGAAGGTGAGATCGCGGGTAGCAGCAAATGTCGGAACCGCTGTCCACCAAGTAACGCTGCTTCGTGATCTGGTCGGTGACGAAGATGCGACGGCCTCCGGGTTGGCAGCTTGCGGCCCTCTCTACGAGCTGCCGTTGTCGTTTTCCGCATGTCCCAAGGAACAAGGTGAATGACATTGCCGGGCTTTGTCGCCGAAGCGTCGGTGGTAGTAGCACGGACCGTTGATGTCAGGTTGCGGCAATGAGGTGGTGTTTCGGTCGCGGCATGGCGAATGGCGGCGCTGTCGCATCGGAAGATGTTCACCCAGGTGTTGTTCAATGGAGGTGAGCCTGCGATCGATGTCGTCGATACGGCGCGCAAGCTCCGTGGTGTTCAGCGGTGCGGCGACAGCCTGGGTGGTGGGGGACCACTGCGGTAAGGAGGCCTCGACGACGCGATCAGCAATTTCCGCAAGTTCGTTGAGAGGTAGCCTGACCTGTGGCTGCAGAATTGCCTGGACGTGCGGCGGGAGTCGTTGGAGCCACAGCAATCGCAGGAAAGAATCCTGTACGTGCATTTTGCCCGCGAGCGCACGCATGTGGCGCAGGAGCTGCGAAGGGTTGCGCTCAGCGAGCTCAGCGGACTGCAGTTGTCGTATCTTTTGTTCTTCTGAGAGTGATAAGCGACGGATAAGTGTGGTCTTCAGGCGTTCGTACGCGTTAGCCGTTGGCGGGTTTGCGAGGATATCCCGGACCTCGTTGGCGTAACGTGCGTCCAAATGGGCGACGACGTAGTCGTAGCGGGTCCGGTTTTGGTTGATGTGTGCCAGGGAGAACTGGGCCTCGACCTGGGCAAACCAGACCTCGGGTGAGACCGCCCAAAACGGCGGAAGCTTGACAGCAACACGCCAGGAAGCAGCGTGCGGGGTGGCTTCTGTAGGACTTCTGACGTCCTCTGCGGGGCCGGTGGGCACGGCCTCGTTTTTGGAAGCGTTGCGAGCTTGCTGCTGTTGCTGGGTCTGTAGTTCCTGATGGAGTTGTTGTACCTGATGGCGGAGAGCGGTGAGGTCTTCTGAGTCGGCCATGGCGGTGCGGTTAGTTCGATTTCCGGATCACCAGATGTGGGATGCGGAGTCCGTGAAGGACGGATCCCAACATAAAACGAAACGATGTTTATTAACGTAGTAGCAGCAGCAGGGCAAGCATGCCGGTGCTGCGCTTCGGAAGGTTAGAGAAACAAACATGAAACAAAGCTTGGTAGCTTGGGTTATATAGCCACCGGTGGTGACGTAAGCCTCCGGTGAAACTGTGTGGCGCTGTCTTTTATCGGAAGCGTGTTGCAGCAAGTAGCAGTGTCACGCCGGGCTAATCAGTGACGAGACGGAGGCTGCGTAGGTCTGAGCGCAGTGGTCGCCACAAAGGTATAGGGGATGATATTCGTTGTAATTAGGATAAAGTGCGAAGAAAGTAAAGTAGACGAAGAAATAACTTGCCGCCGACGGGGACCAAACCTGCTACCTCAGAATAACGCGTCCGATGCTCTACCACTGAGCTACGGCGTCCCGTCCACTTTAACGGCTATATATGTGCATTTAAACCTAGAAGTGTTAGTCAGCGCCAGTCGCAGCCATGGCGGCGAGTGTGGAACACTGTTTTTCTGCCGGTTGACGTCACGTAGCACGTTATCTTTTTACGAGCAGGCAGCTGACAGATAATCCCTCGTATACTACCTGAAGGCATCCAGTCTGCCAGAAGGAGACCCCGGCTATGAATGAAGAAACTAATATGACTTTAAAGGGCTCGTTTCTTAGACATATTATTAATGAGAACAGACAATAATGCCAAAGAAAGTATAGGGGATGTTAATCGTTGTAATTAGGGTAAACTGTGAAGAAGTTAAAGTAGACGAAAAGATAACTTGCTGCCGGTTGGGACAAAACCTGCGACCTTCGAATAACGCGTCCGATGCTCCACCACCTACGGGGGCGGTCATGCTCCCGTCCACTTTACGGCTATATATGTGCATTTAAGCCTAGGAGTGTTAGTCAGCGCCAGTTGCAGCCATGGCGGCGAGTGTGGAGCACTCTTTTTCTGCCTCTTCGCGTCACGTAAAAGGTGATCTTTTTACGAGCTGGCAGCTGACCAATAATCCCTCGCATACTACCTCAAGCCATCCAGTCTGCCAGAACGAGACCCTCGCTATGAATAAAGGAAAGAATATAACTTTTAAGGGCTCGTTCCTTAGATACACATAATGATAATGAGAACTAAAAGACAATAATGCCAAAGAAAGTATAAGGGAAGGTATTCGTTGTAATTAGGATAAAGTGTGAAGAAAGTAAAGTAGAAGAAAACATAAATTGCCACCCGCAGGGACCGAACCTGCGACCTTCGAATAATGCGTCCGTTGCTCTACCACTGACCTACGGCGGCGGTCATCCTCCCGTCCACTTTAACGGCTATATATGTGCATTTAAACCTAGGAGTGTCAGTCAGCGCCAGTTGCAGCCATGGCGGCGAGTGTGGAACACTCTTTTTCTGCCTGTTGGCGTCACGTAGAAGGTGATCTTTTTACGAGCTGGCAGCTGACCAATAATCCCTCGCATACTACCTCAAGCCATCAAGTCTGCCAGAACGAGACCCTCGCTATGAATGCAGGAACTAATATGACTTTAAAGGGCTCGTTTCTTAGACATATTATTAATGAAAACTAAAAGACAATAATGCCAAAGAAAGTATAGGGGATGTTATTGGTTGTAATAAGGATAAAATGTGAAGAAATTAAAGTAGACGAATATATAACTTGCTGCCAGTAGGGACCAAACCTGCGACCTTCGAATAACGCGTCCGATGCTCTACCACTGACCTACGGCGCCTGTCATCCTCCCGTCCACTTTAACGGCTATATATGTGCATTTAAACCTAGGAGTGTCAGTCAGCGCCAGTTGCAGCCATGGCGGCGAGTGTGGAACACTCTTCTTCTGCCTGTTAGCGTCACTAGCATGTGGTCTTTGTACGAGCTGGCAACTGACCAATAATCCCTCGCATACTCCTCAAGCCATCCAGTCTGCCAGAACGAGACCCTCGCTATGAATGCAGGAGCTAATATGACTTTAAAGAGCTCGTTTCTTAGACATATTATTAATGAAAACTAAAAGACAATAATGCCAAAGAAAGTATATGGGATGTTATTCGTTGTAATTAGGATAAAGTGTGAAGAAATTGAAGTAGACGAAAAGATAACTTGCCGCCGGTAGGGACCAAACCTGCGACCTTCGAATAACGCGTCGGATGCTCTACCACTGACCTGCGGCGGTGGTAATCCTACCGTCCACTTTAACGGCTATATATGTGCATTTAAACCTAGGAGTGTTAGTCAGCGCCAGTTGCAGCCATGGCGGCGAGTGTGGAACACTCTTTTTCTGCCTGTTGGCGTCACGTAGAAGGTGATCTTTTTACGAGCTGGCAGCTGACCAATAATCCCTCGCATACTACCTCAAGCCATCCAGTCTGCCAGAACGAGACCCTCGCTATGAATGAAGGAATGAATGTCACTTTTAAGGGCTCGTTTCCTAGATACACATAATGATAATGAGAACTAAAAGACAATAATGCAAAGAAAGTATATGGGATGTTATTCGTTCTAATTAGGATAAAGTGTGAAGAAATTAAAGTAGACGAAAAGATAACTTGCCGCCGGTAGGGACCAAACATGCGACCTTCGAATAACGCGTGCGTTGCTCTACCACTGACCTACGGCGGCGGTCATCCTCCCGTCCACTTTAACGGCTATATATGTGCATTTAAACCTAGGAGTGTCAGTCAGCGCCAGTTGCAGCCATGGCGGCGAGTGTGGAACACTCTTTTTCTGCCTGTTGGCGTCACGTAGAAGGTGATCTTTTTACGAGCTGGCAGCCGACCAATAATCGCTCGCATACTACCTCAAGCCATCCAGTCTGCCAGAACGAGACCCCCGCTATGAATGCAGGAACTAATATGACTTTAAAGGGCTCGTTTCTTAGACATATTATTAATGAAAACTAAAAGACAATAATGCCAAAGAAAGCATAGGGGATGTTATTGGTTGTAATAAGGATAAAATGTGAAGAAATTAAAGTAGACGAATATATAACTTGCTGCCAGTAGGGACCAAACCTGCGACCTTCGAATAACGCGTCCGATGCTCTACCACTGACCTACGGCGCCTGTCATCCTCCCGTCCACTTTAACGGCTATATATGTGCATTTAAACCTAGGAGTGTCAGTCAGCGCCAGTTGCAGCCATGGCGGCGAGTGTGGAACACTCTTCTTCTGCCTGTTAGCGTCACTAGCATGTGGTCTTTGTACGAGCTGGCAACTGACCAATAATCCCTCGCATACTACCTCAAGCCATCCAGTCTGCCAGAACGAGACCCTCGCTATGAATGAAGGAAAGAATGTGATTTTAAGGGCTCGTTCCTTAGATACACATAATGATAATGAGAACTAAAAGACAATAATGCCAAAGAAAGTATAAGGGAAGGTATTCGTTGTAATTAGGATAAAGTGTGAAGAAAGTAAAGTAGAAGAAAACATAAATTGCCACCCGCAGGGACCGAACCTGCGTCCTTCGAATAACGCGTCCGATGCTCCACCACTGACCAACGGGGGCGGTCATCCTCCCGTCCAGTGTAAGGGCTATATATGTGCATTTAATCCTAGGAGTGTTAGTCAGCGCCAGTTGCAGCCATGGCGGCGAGTATGGAGCACTCTTTTTCTGCCTCTTCGCGTCACGTAAAAGGTGATCTTTTTACGAGCTGGCAGCTGACCAATAATCCCTCGCATACTACCTCAAGCCATCCAGTCTGCCAGAACGAGACCCTCGCTATTAATGAAGGAAAGAATGTGATTTTAAGGGCTCGTTTCTTAGATACACATATTGATAATGAGAACTAAAAGACAATAATGCCAAAGAAAGTATAGGGGATATTATACGTTGTAATTAGGATAAAATGTGAAGAAATTAAAGTAGACGAAAAGATAACTTGCTGCCGGTAGGGACCAAACCTGCGTCCTTGGAATAACGCGTCCGATGCTCCACCAACGGGGGCGGTCATCCTCCCGTCCAGTGTAAGGGCTATATATGTGCATTTAAGCCTAGGAGTGTTAGTCAGCGCCAGTTGCAGCCATGGCGGCGAGTGTGGAGCACTCTTTTTCTGCCTCTTCGCGTCACGTAAAAGGTGATCTTTTTACGAGCTGGCAACTGACCAATAATCCCTCGCATACTACCTCAAGCCATCCAGTCTGCCAGAACGAGATCCTCGCTATGAATGAAGGAAAGAATGTGATTTTAAGGGCTCGTTTCTTAGATACACATAATGATAATGAGAACTAAAAGACAATAATGCCAAAGAGAGTATAGGGGATGTTATTCGTTGTAATTAGGATAAAATGTGAAGAAATTAAAGTAGACGAAAAGATAACTTGCTGCCGGTAGGGACCAAACCTGCGTCCTTCGAATAACGCGTCCGATGCTCCACCACTGACCAACGGGGGCGGTCATCCTCCCGCCCAATTTAACGGCTATATATGTGCATTTAAACCTAGGAGTGTTAGTCAGCGCCAGTTGCAGCCATGGCGGCGAGTGTGGAACACTCTTTTTCTGCCTGTTGGCGTCACGTAGAAGGTGATGCTTTTACGAGTTGGCAGCTGACCAATAATCCCTCGCATACTACCTTAAGGCATCAAGTCTGCCAGAACGAGACCCTCGCTATGAATGAAGGAACTAATTAAATAGTAAACTAAAACTAAATAATAATACGTCTAAGAACTAAAATAAATTTGGCACGTGCTTTGCGAGAATCAAAGGATTTTTACTTTAAAACGACACTGCCAAGCTTTTTAAAAAGCGATCCTACGAAGTTTTGAAACTTCCTGAGCGATAATAACAAGCAGGTATCACATATATTAGTCGATGCAAATACAGTTACAGATCTTAAGCTCATTGCGGAACATTTTAACAAATTTTTCCATAGCGTGTTTGCTAAGGCGAGTCTTAATACGCCTTTGCAAAAAATGTTTCAGCCTAATGAGGTGGACTTTATCTCATACTCTGGTGTTCTTGCAATGATCTTGAAGTTGAAAACTAAATCATCTTGTGGTCCAGATAATATCCCTAATGTTTTTCTTAGCCGTTATGCAGAAAGTATTGCCCACTTTGTGATTGTGCTCTTTTGATGTTCGCTGTTGAGCGCTAAACTGCCCAGTGATTGGAAGAGGGCTCGTGTTGTTCCCGTGTTTAAGAAAGGCAACCATTTACTCGTAGAAAACTACCGTCCCATCTCATTAACGTCACCAATATGTAAAATGCTTGAACATGTAATATCTAAGCCCGTTGTGGAATTCCTCGAACAAAACTCTATACTAACTAATTTTCAGCATGCCTTTAGAAAAGGATATTCAACTGTAACTCAGTTAGTCTCAGTGGTTCATTCATTTGCAGAAACTCTGGATAAAAATGGTCAAATGGACGTCATATTCCTTGATTTTAGTAAGGCATTTGATAAAGTTATTCATCACAAACTAATTACAAAACTCAGGGTCATCAATCTACCCGACATATTCATCGCCTGGATTCAACACTATTTAACAGAACGTTCACAGTGTGTTTCAGTAGATGGGAACAATTCAAGCTCTCTTCCTGTAACATCAGGCGTGCCACAGGGTAGTGTTCTGGGGCCGCTATTATTTTTAATTTATGTAAACGACATTGTTAACACAGTACTACCAGGAACTCAAATAAGACTGTTCGCGGATGATTGCGTGCTCATTCGTCAAATTACCTGTTCTAATGATCAACAGAACCTGAACTTAAGTCTTAATAACATACTAAACTGGTGTAACGACAATGGTATGGCACTTAACGCAAAAAAAACTGTTTATCTTTGTGTAACACGTTCAAAAACACCTATTCACTTTACTTATAACCTCGGCTCATCATCACTACAACAGGTTAATAACTACAAATATCTAGGCGTAACAATAACTAATGACCTATCTTGGAACTTACACATAGACAACGTATATTCTGCTGCCTTCCGTAAGCTGTGTTTCCTGAAACATCAACTTAGAGATTCTCCTTCTAACATAAAACTACTCAGTTACTTTACATACATAAGACCAAAAGTTAAGCCGGTTTCTTTTTCGCCGTAATTCAAGTGTTTCGATGTTGTTAGCAGTCCTGAGTTCCGTCGGTGAGTCCGTAATTTTAAACTTAGAATAAGCAAACCTAAGAGCTTTTCTTTGTACTGCTTCCAGTTTTCTAATGTTACATTTAGTAAAGGGGTCCCATACAACACCAGCCTTTTTAGCAGCCTCAGACCATATGACGCGTCCCCCTAGGGGCTTACACAGGAACCGCTAAAAGCCATGAAAATAAGCGCGTTAAGCAGTTATCAATGAAACTGTTGAAAAGCTATCTCAAAGACACGTGACAAGCTATAAAACCATGACAAACAACATGATACACATGAAAAACGCAGTGCAAGAGAACGATTGTGCGCACGTGGAAACATCCAACGTAGACTGAGGTGATTACGTGCACGTGGAGCAGACATATGCGTACTCTTTGTCAGTAAGAATAATCGACGGGTGGCTGATGCATCCTTCCCCTCTCCTCCTGATATGCAACGCCTCGATTATTCTGCGGTTTATGAACTTCCTTTCTTTCGACAGAACTGTCGCGTCTTCGAAAACTGCCTCGCACCCGTACTGCCGGCAGTGCGCTGCTATGGTTTATGTGTTGAGGATCCGTTCAGAATCCCGGATTCGCGAAGTTTGGCAGAATTCCTGAGAGGAACTAACCCAGGAAGCTGTGCTGCTGGCAGTATCGACGTAGAAGATCTTTTCTATTCTCTGGCACGTCAGGACGTTCTTCAAAGTATCAGAACTTGCGTCACGGAGTATAACGACGAGGCAGCGTTCGTAAGAAGTTGCTTGTCAGTAGAAACCTTCCTGGAACTTTTGAACCTTTATTTGGATTCGACTGCTGGCGGAGTGGGAGGTGAACTGTACGTGCAAAAAACTGGCATTTGCATTGGCTCCATTGTGGCTCTAATACTGAGCGATATTTTTCTTAGCGGGGTGAATAGGGTAATTGAACAATATGTGCCAGATACTGTTAAAATTTTTCGCTATGTCGACAATTACTTGGTGTTCTTAGGGAGACAGAGTTACAAAGAGACAGCCAAGTGTGTCCTTAGTCTGTTCAGTACGCATGGCCGAGGCCTGAGGTTTACACTTGAATTTTGGAATGAATTTAGGTTGCAGTTTTTGAATCTTCAATTAGAATTTAGGTCAGATCATGTCTGTTGGTGCTACCAGCCGAGGGCTCGAAAACCGCTGCTTAATTATGCGTCCAGCCACTATAGGGTGATTAAAATGGGGATGGCTTTCAGTGCTTTGAGAGCAGCGCTCGAAAAATGCTGCGTCCACAAGATGACGCAAAGCTTCGAAAAGCAAGTGGAAGGGCTAAGGAACGCTGGGTATCCGAGCCACCTGATGGACACAGTTTGCGGCAAGCTCGCCCGCGTGGTAAAAGAAAAAGGCATGGGACAGAATGCTAGCGGAAAGCCGAAAGAGGTCGACAAGTTCGCCGTTGTTCCGTATGTTCACGGCCTTTCCCATGGTTTAAAAAAGATCGGGAATAAATATGGGGTCAATGTAGTTTTTTCCGCGCCTGCAAAACTTTCCAAAGTGTGCATCACGGTTAGTAAGAGGAAGGAAGACAAGAGTGAGTCGCGTCAAAGTGAGCGCTTAATTCATCACAGGAATAAGTATGTAACTTGCGAGGTCGGTGTGGTGCACCAGGTGCCATTAATATGCGGGAAATCGTATATAGGGGAGAGCGCGAGATGCATTAACATGCGTCTAAGGGAGCACGAGAGATCACTGTCTAACGCCCCAGCTTTGAATTTACCACCGCACTGCCGGCAGTGCGGGTGCGAGGCAGTTTGCAAAGACGCGACAGTTTCGTCGAAAGAAAAGAAGTTAATAGGCCGCAGAATTATCGAGGCGTTCCATATCAGGAGGAAAGGGGAGGAATGCATCAGCCACCCGTCGATTATTCTTACTGACAAACAGTACGCATATCCCTGCTTCGCGTGCACGTAATCATCTCAGTCTACGTTGGTTGTTTAGACGTGCGCACAATCGTTCTCTTGCACTGCGTTTTCATGTTTTTCATGTTGTTTGTCATGGCTTTATAGCTTGTCACGTGTCTTTAAGATAACTTTTCAGCTGGTTTATTGATAACTCCTTAACGCGCTTATTTTCATGGCTTTTAGCGGTTCCTGTGTAAGCCCCTAGGGGGACGCGTCATATGGTCTGAGGCTGTTAAAAAGGCTGTTGTCATCGTTCAATAAACTCAGTTGTGAGTCTACGCTCGTTGGTCTTGCCTTTCTTCGTGTCCCGTCCTGTTGCGCAGTTTCGACCAGATTGAATGGCACGTCGGTCCTCGTGAGGTGAGTTAGCGGTTCGGCGATTTGGGAAAATTCCTTGACGAAGCGTCTGTAATAGGCGCACAAGCCGAGAAACCGGCGTACGGCCTTCTTGTCGGTGGGCGGCGGGACGGCAGTGATGGCAGCTGTTTTCCGCGGGTCCGGGCGAACACCATCCTTGCTGATCACGTGACCCAAGAACAAGAGCTCCTCGTACGCGAAGCGGCACTTTTCAGGCTTCAAGGTGAGTCCGGAGGTCTTGATTGCTTGAAGTACAGCTTCAAGGCGCCGAAGGTGTTCGTCGAAGTTTGAGGAAAACATAACGACGTCGTCCAAGTACACCAGGCACGTCTGCCACTTCAAGCCGGCCAGTACTGTATCCATAACCCGTTGAAAAGTCGCAGGGGCCGAGCAAAGACCAAAGGGCATGACCTTGAACTCAAACAGGCCGTCTGGTGTTCTAAAGACAGTCTTTTCTCGATCCCCCTCGTCGACATCTATTTGCCAGTAACCGGTCTTGAGGTCGTCGACGAAAAGTACTTTGCATTGTGTAATCGATCCAGGGTGTCGTCTATCCGGCGAAGGGGATACACGTCCTTCGTGACTTTGTTCAGGCGACGATAATCGACTAAAAATGTAGAGTCCCATCCTTCTTCTTCACTAGCACCACGGGGGATGCCCACGGACTCTACGACGGCTGGATGATGTCGTCGCGTAGCATTTCTCCGACCTGTTTCTTCACGGCCTCGCGTTCTCTCGTCAAAACTCTTGTGGGTACTGGGCTTGCTGCGTCCCGTCCGTAGTTAAAGCAAGGATGACGGAGGCTTCAACTCACAACAAACAACAATAATTTATTTAACTCTACGCTGGATACGGCGGGGTCGGTCCAGGGACACGAGACGACGAGGCGGCGACCACGATCGGCGGCAACAGCAATCGGCCAGCGCGGTCAGCATCCGTCCTTCCTGGCAGCCAAGGCACCCCTCCCCCGGGCGGCGCGCAGGCTGCCCCTTTTAAGCCGCGCAGCTGGGCCACGCGCACCGCCTCTGCGCAGCACTTGGCGCTATCTCGCGATAGCCGGTGGGCGTGGTTCCCACACTCTGTACGGCCTCTGACGGAGTCGTCTGGCACTTTCCTCTGTTATGATGCGATGTTTTGCCATGGGGGTCTGCCGAGTTCTTGACGACGACGAAAAGCAGTCCTTTTATTGCAAGAGCAGGGTTTTGAGCTGTTCTTGTTTGTGCTTCGGAAGGCTGGGATTGACGTCGAAAGCTGGTTGCGGAGCTTTATTCGTCGGAGTAGGCTCGGGAGAATCGGTGAGGCCGAAAGCATTGCCGGCTTCTACGATTTCTTCGATGTAGGCGACCAGTCGTGCCTTTGCTCCCGTGCTTGTACTCGTTGCTGAAATTCGTGAGCATAACTGTTGCTTTCCCTGCCCGCAGCTCGGCTACTCCTCTTACGACGTAAATCTTGCGGTTAATGAAGTGGTGCTGGTCAGCCTTCAGCAATGCCTTCCAGGTCTGCTGATTTCTGAGTGCCGACGGAAATGATGACGCTGGAGCGAGGCGGAGTGGCTACAAGGTCTTCCAGTACATTCAAGGCGTGCTTTCTTGGCTGAGTGTGTGGCGGTAGTGCATTTTCCGTGGACAGTGTTATCGACTTGGACCTTAGGTCGATGACTGCACCATGAAGGCCTAAGAAGTCCATACCACGGATGACATCTCTCGAGCAACGCTGCAGCACCATGAAGTTCACAGAATAAATACGGTTGTTAATGGTGAGTCTTGCTGTGCATATTCCCTCCGGCGTTACGAGGTGACCTCCAGCTGTCCGGATTTCGGGGCCTTCCCAGGCTGTCCTAACTTTCTTCAGCTTCGTGGCGAACGGTCCACTGGTGACAGAATAGCCGGCTCCGGTATCGACGAGGGCTCTGACGCTGTGGCCGTCGATAAGAACGTCGAGGTCGCTAGTTCGTCGTCTTGTGTTGCAGTTAGGTCGCGGCGTCGGGTCATGGCTACGTCGGTTTGTTCTCCTGCTTCCACGTTGCACCGTAAGGTCTACTTCGGTCCGTGATGTTTCGTCGTCAGGGCTCTGTATGGTCTGCGTCGTGTCCTGAAGGTTTCGTCGTGGCGTCGTCGTCGGCGGCGGAGGATCTTCGATGTTTCGTCGTACAGCAACCGCACCTCCATCGGTTGCTGCCCTTAGTTTTCCGAATACGGGCTAGGCGACCGACCCCGGGATGGGCCAGTGTACTGGCGCCGTTCGGGAGAGGCGTAGCGGCCTGGCGACGGCGATCGGGAAGGTCCTCGGGGGGTCCACTGCGCTGCTGCCAGATAGTCGGCGATGTCACGTAGTCGTTCACCCTGCTGTGGACGCGGTGCGTCGATGGCGAACCCGCGCAGTTCCATCTGTCGATACTGGCAGAGGCGGTAGGTGTGGCCGGCTTCTCCGCAATGGTAGCAGAGTGGACGATGGTCGGCGGCGCGTCAAACGTCGGTCTTCCTCGGCGTTATCGCTGGCCGACAGTTGGGCGGTATGGCGTCGGTGGCCGCGGCGGCGGCGGCGGCGGTGTCTGGCGGCGGAACTGCATTGGTGCGGCGTCTTCCCGTGGGCGCCGAGGGGGTGCGCTACGACGCGATGCAGCAGCCTAGCTCAAAGCCTCCGGGTGAGGCTGCGGACGCTTGCTGGACTTCTTCACGAACAATGTCTGTGATCGAGTCCACTCGAGGCTGCGATTCCGGAAAGATCTCACGCAGCTCATCACGCACGACCGCTCGGATGGTCTCGCGCAGGTTGTCGGTGCTGAGAGCTTGAATTTTGGCGTAGTCGGTTATCGGTGAGCGGCGGTTGTACTGCCTTGTCCGAATCTCAAGCGCCTTTTCTATTGTTGTGGCCTCTGTAAGAAATTCGTTGACACTCCTGAGCAGGTTGCGAACAACGCCCGCAAACAGCTCTTGCTTGATTCCTCGCATTAGGAATCGGAGATTCTTCTCCTCTGACATGGCAGGGTCGGCGTGACGGAACAGGCGGGTCATTTCTTCTGTTTATATTCTGACGTTCTCGTTTGGGAGCTGTATACGGCTTTCCAGCACGGTCTCGGCCCTTTCCTTACGCACGACACTTGTGAAGGTTCCAAGGAATGCGGCGCGAAAAGGTCCCAGGTCGGCAGGTTGGCCTCCCTGTTTTCGAACCAGGTCCTGGCGCTATCTTCAAGGGCGAAGTACACGTGGCGAAGTTTATCGTCACAGTCCCAGTTGTTGGATTGAGCAACTCGGTCGTATTTTTCCAACCAGTTTTACGGGTCTTCACAAGGTGATCCTCGGAAAGTCGGTTGTTCCCTGGGTTGATCCATGACGACTCGTTGAGGTGACACAGCAGCCGTCATGGTGCCTGTCGTCATCGTCGTCCTGGTCTTGTTCTTGTCGGGTAGTGGTCCGAACTCGGGTTGTAGTCCTTGCTGCCTGCGGCTCGCTCGACGATCCGGGATGTCTTCCGGGTCTTCTTGTTGACAACGTGGGCTTGGATCACGGTCTTGCGGGGGCGTCCGGAACATGGACGAAGCAGCACCACCACCAGATTTCACGTGGTCGTGACGTCGACGAAGACAGCAGTCAGTACGTCCGAGATGAAACTCTTTATTTGGCCGAACTTGTGGCCGGGAAACTGAAAGTCAAACTACAGCAATACACTGATAGCAGCTAACAGAGCGTCCACCGTCGATCAACTACTCATGGCTGGGATGCGCCGTCTTTTATACATAACGCATTGAACTTTCCAGTCTTAGCACTGGTGGTAGCGCAAGCTCCGGAATAATCTAGACTATTCGCGTTCTGCGGGCAATCTTAACAAAATGATCTACTACAATCGCGAAGCTTCCCGAACACTGCGGCACGGTCAGCGCCGAGCGTTGCTAACCGTCCTTGCTGGTCAAACCCGAATACATCAAAATAAAACATGAATTGGGCGTGGCAATATGGAGGTTAGTTTCTCGTGAACCTTTTTTCAGCACCCGAATTTCCTCAATCTGAGCAACACAGCACACGAAAATATCTCGGCATATCCGTTCCCACCAACCGCCACAGGTCGATACGTACGCTCCGTGTGCACATGCGAAGCGCGCTTAGCCTTCAACGTGGCGGAAATGCGCGCGGCGGCCGCTAGATGGCAGCAGATTTTGCATAAGGTCTATAGAAGGCCCATTTTGCCAGTGTCTTAACACACCGCGAGGTCACTATGTGATCCCAAGCGACGGCCTCACTTATAGCATCATCCCTTACCAAAAATAGCTCTGCGACGCACCCCTGCCTCGCCTGGCTGTAACACCGCGTTCCCCGCTTATGCTCGCCACGAAAAAAAATCACGGCCGGGCTACAGGGAAGACACAATGCGCGTTACGTTTCCTTGTAGTCCGGCCGTGGTATTAAACAACTCTTTAACATGCCGCGGGATGGCGACCCAAGCCCAAGTTCTGCGTCCAGAAAGCGACGCTCTTCTGGCTCTCACACCGCTTTCCTTGTAAACCCTCACCATTTACTACCACAGTTTGTTTAATCAATGGTTTGTTTAATCATTGATCATGGATGTTACTCGTCGGGATGGAGATGTACCAGCGAACGTCAACGTAGGTGCATCCACGTTGAACGGTGCTGTAGCTGTCATACGCCAATAAAGATTGTGCAAGCTCTCCTATATCAATGTACAGTAAACATTGAACTATTTCTGTAAGAACACGCTTTACCTTCGTGTTATACTGATTCCTATGATGAAGAGATTAACCATGTTTTTTTGAAGTTTCTACATTGATCAATATAAATTGCTTCAAACTCTTTGCACTGAATTCTGTACACAACAGCTGGGTACCTCGATTTCTCTAACGGTTCTTCCACGCGCTTGAGTTGGCCGCGCCATTTGTTTGAAGGGACATGCGTCAGCCGTACGTCGTAGTCGTTGAACACTATGGGCAAAATTTGACTCACGCCACGCGCATTGGAATGGCAGCGCGTGGGCAATTCATTGTAAGCGCTTGGTGATTGGGCGCTGAGGCACGACGTTCCTGCTGCCTGAGCAGTTGCCGGACAGGTCCTTTCGTATCTAGGCCTATTCAGCTCTGTGCCTTGTAGGACTCTAGCAAAGACGGAGGAACGCCCGGTAAAAGAGTGCTGAAACGAGTGAGCGCTTGTGACCTTTAGGGTGCGCGGAAAGGAAATCGATGTACTTTCCCGTTTTTTGTGGGCTTCCGAGAGGCGAACGCTCAGAAGCAAATGTCTTAGCGTTCTTCGAGAACATCAAGGGAAGCGATGCGGTCGATCTCGTCGTGATCCACCGTACACTGGATGCTGGGCTTGAATGAATTCAAGTGCGCCACGAATCGCTGGACGTCACATTGGCGAGTGGCACATAAACAGTCATCAACGTATCGTACAAAAAATTGGAGCAGGCTGAAAGAGGACCGCCGACTCCTCGAGGGCCTGCAGCTTCACGCACACGACCGAGACAGAGACTCCCATGGCTGTCAAGAAAATTGCTTCTAGAGTGGCCCGTTGAAGGTGAAGTAGGTGTCTCTCAGGCAGAAATCTAAACGTCGGCGCAGATCATCGGTGTGACTTATGCAGGTGAAACTCATGCGTGTGAAATACCCTTTAGAGACATGGAGGTACCCAGTTGTTGTGTATACAATTCAGCGCAAAACGTTTGAAGCAATTTGTAATGATGAATCTGGAAACTTCAAAAAACGCCTGAAACAGCGCCAGCACAGGCGTAGCGCGGAATTTTTATCGCGGGAGGGGGGGTTCATTCATACCTTAAGTATATTCATGCGTGCTTTTTTATGTATGCGTATACGTATATATATAGGCAAAGAAAATTGAAAATTTTTGGGGGAGGGGGCGCGGTTGAACCCCCCGACCGCTCCCCCTTGGCTACGCCCCTGAGCGCCAGTGCGACGTGCCAAGGGAAACTTATCGCCAAGAAAAAATTGCTGCCTGCACAATTAATGTTTAAAGCGCTGTACGTCCACAAGGCGCAACGTGCGATGAACAGGGCACCTGAAAATCTGAAAGAAATCCACGCACGGGCAATTCGCCATTTTTCTGATACTTTCTGAGCAAGAACATTGCGTTTGCCTTTAATGTGGCCAAGAAAGCCGTACGGGTTTCAGGGATTATAGAGGGAATATAGGGATTATAGGATTCAGGGATTATAGAGCGCTACACCGGTTATCATGGCTATTCCTTTCAAGGAAAGAAGTGAAAATCTTAAGAGCTCGTTTTTTCTTTGTTATACACAATATTAATGAGCACTAACAGACAACAATGCCAGGGAACGTATAGAGAATGCTATTAGTAATAAATGTAAGGTAAATGTTGAAGAAAGAAAAGTGGACGAAAAGATAACTTGCCGCGGGCAGGGACCGAACCTGCGGCCTTCGAATAACGCGTCCGATGCTCTACCAACTGAGCTACCGCGGCGGCCATCTCCCCATCCACTTTATAGGGTATATATGTACATTTAAACGTGGGAGTGTCAGTCAGCGCCGCCAGTAGCCATGACGGCGAGTGAACACTCTTTTTTCTACCTGTTGGCGTCACGTAGCACGTGAACATATTACGAGCTGGCAGCTGACCAAGAATCCCTCGCATACTACCTGAAAGCATCAAGTCTGCCAGAACGAGACCCTCGCTATGAATGAAGGAAAGAAGTGGAAATCTCAAGGGGTCGTTTCTTCTATGTTATACACAATATTAATGAGCACTAACAGACAATGACGGAAAACGAGAGAGAGGAAAGACAGGGATGTTAACAAGTTTGACATAACCCGTATGCTACCCTGTACAGGGGGAAGGGATGAGGCAGATTGAAAGAAGAGTAAAGAAAGAGAGAAAGAGAGGGGAACACACACGCACACACATAACTTCACAGCGCAGAGCGGCAGTCTTGTACGGTATGCGGCATCATTAAAAAGTCTACAGCCGCTCGTGTAAGCCTGTTGTCCTTAGGAATTTGAGCAATGCCTTGGTTGCTTGAATTGTCGATGACTTATCAGTATGACATTGTAGAACTGTTTCTAGTGTCAACGGTCTGTTGTGAAGACGAGCGAGAGCGAGCATGAGGGATCGTCTCTGCGCATCGTAGCGAGGACAGTCGAAGTTGAATGTTGAAGAAAAAAAGTGGACAAAAAGATAACTTGCCGCGGGCAGGGACCGAACCTGCGACCTTCCAATAACGCGTCCGATGCTCTACCAACTGAGCTACCACGGCGGCCATCCCCCTTCCACTTTATAGGGTATATATGTACATTTAAATGTGGGAGTGTCAGTCAGCGCCGCCAGTAGCCATGACGGCGAGTGTGAAACACTCTTTTTTCTGGCTGTTGGCGTCACGTAGCACGTGATCTTATCACGAGCTGGCAGCTGACCAATAATCGCTCGCATACTACCTGAAAGCATGAAATCTGCCAGAACGAGACCCTCGCTATGAATGAGGGAAAGAAGTGGAAATCTTATGAGCTCGTTTTTTCTTTGTTATGCACAATATTATTGAGCACTAACAGACAATAATGCGAAGAAAAGTATAGGAGATGGTATTAGTAGTAAATATAAGGTAAATGTTGATGAAATTCCTTTCAAGGCATACAAATCTTTGCAGCTCATGTGAAACTGTAAGAAATGAGACATTTACGGGCCAATGTTGCTTCTTGTAATAAAAACTGTGGCAGTGCATTTTGTATGCACCGTGCGCGTAGATTCTGCGCGGACTTCATAAAAATGACAAACTAGGCTTGTTGGCAAGGGCTTCTTTTACGTAAACGAGAGTACAGACAGCAAGTGAAGACAGGACGAGCGCTTCTCGAAATAATACACAATTCAAGCTATCTCTGAAGAAAACGTACGCTCGCCAACTAAAGTAAAACACAAAACAAGAGAATCGGCGTTTCGGCGCCCAGTACGGTGAGCAAGGCACCCGTATTGGGCGCCGAAACGTCAATTATTGTATTTTATTTACATAGTTCCTGCAACGCCGTAGTGGCATTACTGCAGGTCGGTATACATACAAAGTCACTATGGTTGACAACGTTTCTGCGATAGTACACCAAAACATAGTGGAAAATCTCATTATAACAACATATATTAATTACAGCCCACAAACAAAAATATTTTAGTACAATATGGCACGTGGCAAACATCTACAAATAGTGAAATACACATTTCACAATTTCACGACGATGAGAAAAAAGCACTGTTGTCACTCAAGTTTACTCATTCCAGTCTCTAATTGTTTTTAAAACGAAGGAGTAGGCAAAAGTTGTGGTTTTGAATGCGTATTCTCGTATTTTATGCGTGTTGGCATCTTGTGGAACGATATGTTGGTGCTTGTAGGTATTGTGACTTATCAATTCCTGTTAGGTTATAATATATACTATGCAGAAGATTTAATCGAAGTTTCCGTCTTCTAGATTGTAGAGTTTCCCAGCCTAATGTGGCCTTTATTTCTGATATACTTGCGAATGGGTCGTAGTTGTTGCTGACGAAACGGGCTGCCTGGTTTTGAACTTTTTTCTATTGTTTCTGCCAAGATACTTTTGAGCCCGGTCCCAGATAACACAAGCATATTCAACTATAGACCTTACATGCAGAAAGTAAACAGTTTCTTTTACCTCTTTTGTTGCACAATGAAAGTTTCTGCGAATAAAAACAACATTCTACTAGCCTTTAAGATCTTTTGGTCTATGTGTATGTTCCAATTGAATGATTCTGTTAAGTAAATTCCGAAGTATTTACACTCAGGTACTTTTTGACTGCCTCGCCATCAATACTCTATGTGTGGTGGATTCCTGAAATGTTTTTTTGCAAAGCGGGCGTGGTTACACTTCGAGATATTTAAACACATATTCCACGTGGAGCACCAACGTGTTACTGTGTTTAAGTCATCTTGCAATAATTCAGTGTCTGCGATTGAAGTAATGGGGCAGTAGATGACGCAATCATCTGCGGATAATTTTATGCAAGATTTTGTGTTATCTGCTATATCATTTATATAGACCAAAAATAAAAGCGGACCCAGAACGCTACCTTTTGGCACGCCTGCGGTCACGTTTACATATAAAGACGGTTTAGAATTTAAACAACACACTGTTTACGACCACTCAAGTAATTCCGGAGCCAGATTTGCAGGTTTAGCATTAATATTCAATGAAGCAAGTTTATTATCTAACAGATTATGTGGGACCGTATCAAATGCCTTGCGAAAATCGAGAAATAGTGCATCAACAATGTTGTTACGGTCAAGCGCAATCAATGTTTCGTGCTGAAATTCTGCTGTGTCACGCATGAACGACCCTGCGGAAATCCATGCTGGGAGTGAGCGAAAAAATGAGTAGATTCGAGATATTTGAGGAATGGCCTTTAAATAATGTGCCCTAACAATTTGCAACAGGTTGAAATTAAGGATATGGGACGATAATATTGTACATGTTTTTTTGCTTCCTGCCTTGTGCACAGGAACCACATTTGCTGTTTTCCAATCCCTTAGAACCACGACGGTGTCTAGAGACAACTTGTACATTATGCATAAATATTGAGCGAAATAACGTGACACTTTTTATGTACATGATATGATATACCTTCAGGCCCTGTAGCCTTAGAGGTGTCCAGAGTACGCAGCAGACAATCCAAACCAGTATAATCAATTTCAATTTCGGCCATTTCACTACCAATTGTTTTAAAAGATAACACTGGTGAGTGTTCAGTCCTTTTTGAAACACTGATTGAAAATAGGCGCTTAATGCTTCAGTTTTCTCCAAGTCATCCGTTTTAGTTTTTTCCTCAGTTCAGAGGTCGGATAGCTGTGTCATCTTTTCTGCTGTTCTTGACGTACTTCCAAAATAATTTTGGATTACACTTCAGGTCTGTGTTTAGCTTGTCAAAGAAGAGATGTTTTGCCTGTTTTAGTTTTAACTTAAGCTCCTTGTTTACACTTTTGAGCTTTGTTTCATTTACTGCTGTTCTGTTTTTAAGAAACTTTTTGTGGGCATTAGCGGCTTTTCTGACAAGTTTGCGTATCTTAGAGTTGAACCAGAGTTTGTGCCTTTTCCTGCATCTTAGACACCTCTGAGGTACGCGCATATTCGCCAGCTGTGTAATCTTGTCACGGAAAATTTGCCACAATTCATCCATGCCATATGACTCAGATATGCATAAAAAAGTGGGATAATACAAGACGAGCTCTTCGGAAATGGCCTCAAAGTACCCTCTGTCGGCCTTTTTAGAATGGCCTCAATCCCCTCTGTCGTACATCAAAACATTGCGAGGGGGTTGCTTATACGCAGGTATTCTAGAAACGTTTAACTATGCAACAACGGAATGCTGCTGTTTTGTGTGCTATTTTAGTTGGCGAGTGTACGTTTTCTTGAGATATGATTTTTCCTCGCCAGGCGAGTTTTCGTCAAGGCCTACGCTTCATAGTGCAAGCTAGAGGGTAATCTGGAGAATTCATGAATGTGGCAACGCGTGTGGTGGGGAATGGGTCGAGGGGTTACTTTTTCTCTTTTCTAAGACACAACCTAAAAAATTAAACAAAAAATGAAGTCAAGAAAAGCATAGGGTGCATTATTGTACAGTAGCGTGGCAATTATGACATAAATTGAAATTTGAAGGTTATGGGTTGCATAGCTGCCGAAGGCCAGTTCTTTTTTCGTTCACATCAATTCGTGGCCGTCTTACTATACTACAGCTAATGCTTTCCCTGGCTTCACTGTGTGTTGGCTTAGTTAGGTTGTGTCTAACACGTGTGGTGAAGTGGTGCACATAGTTCATGGTCATGCATTTTCTACTGTGGCTCGTTGCAGCTCAGTCCGCAGAATCTGAGGCCACTAATTGCCCTGACCTCTCGGCGTGCGGGCTAGCCTGTCCTCGCTGCTGCAAGCGCCAAGAGGAAGACGGCTGCATTGTGTGCAACTGCCTCGCATCTGAGATGGGTAAGAGAAAAAATGTCGTTGGCTTCGTTAGTCGCACTTCGCCGGAAATACTTGCGTCTAATCTATACATCCAGAGAAGAATGCGGAAGTGAAGGATGCATATAAACAAGGCTCTCTCGTGTTTGCAGAAGTGTATGACGTAGTCCAGCGTAGGCTTGCATCTATAGATTGCGTAAAATATTTTTCTAATCAAGTGTGTTTGTTCAGAGAACATGGTTGTATTGTCACGTGGTCGTGACGTCGACGAAGGCAGCCGTCGGTGTGTCAAAGCTTCATTTGGTCGAACTTGTGGCCAGAAAACGGAAAGTCAAACTACAGGAAAACACTTTGAGCACTGATAGCGGCGAACAGAGCGTCGGCCGTCGAAAAACTGCTCATGACTCGGAGGCGCCGTCTTTTGTACATCACGCATCGAACTTTGCAGTCTCATCACTGGTAGTCGCGCAAGGTCTGGAATAATCAAACTATTCGCGTCCTGCGCGCAATATTAGCAAATTGACCTACTACAATCGCGAACCTTCTCGAACACTGCGGCGCGGTCAGCGTCGAGCGTTGCTAACCGCCCTTGCTTGTCAAACCCGAATACATCAAAATAAAACAAGAAGAGGGCGTGGCATTGCCCCCCTCTGAAAAAGCATCGTCCCGATGCTTGTGACCAGAACATAGAAGAGAAAAAAAACAAGTGCATACACAAATAAATTACAACAAGCAATAAGTACAAGCAAAATTACAATAACAAAGCAAAAGGTAAAGTTCTCAGGTTCCCTAACGCACATAAAACGGCTTGAGGCGCACGATATGGACGACTTCAGATCATGCACGGCGCCTTTGGGAGCTCGTAATGCCGCCCGGGATAACCTCGTAATCTAGAGCGCGGAGACGTCGAAGCACGTTGTATGACCCAAAGTATCGCCGAAGAAGCTTCTCGCTAAGTCCCCGACGGCGTGTGGGCGACCAAACCCACACACGGTCTCGGCGTTGGTATTCCATGTGGGATCGTCGAAGATTATAGAGGTGGCTGTCGACCCTCTGCTGGTTCTTGATGTGCAGGCGCGCGATCTGTCGAGCTTCCTCGGCGCGTTGCAAATAAGCCGCGACGTCGAGATTTTCTTCGAGCGTCGTTGCTGGGCTCCTTCCGTAGACCAACGTGTAAGGCGTCCCCTGCGTCGTTTCTTGCACAGCCGTGTGTATGCGAAGGTCACGTACGGATGGATAGCATCCCACGCCTCGTGCTCGACGTCAACGTACATGGCCAGCATGTCGGCGATGGTCTTATTTAGAACTGGAATAACACGTTTCGAGCTAGTAGGTTGTTCATACCGAGGCGCAAACAGCGCGTTGAGACGAGAACAGACACACACAAGGTATAGACACAGGCGCTGACTGCGTAACTTGCCATGATTTAGGCGTTCACACAGTTTTTGGCTCTATTCTTTACCTTGTTTAGGCAAACGTTGCTGCACTCATCGAATGATGATCCGATGGATACATGGGCCTTGGTCAAGTACTCGCGTTTGGGTAGAACCGCAAAGCCTCCTTCCTTGTCGCCAGGGAGAAGCAAAACGCCGCTGTCTTTGAGGAAGGTCACTGTCTTTTCCAGAGGCAGTCTCATCTTGGCCGACTTGCGACGAGACAACACGTCCACTCCCTCAGAAGCGCTACGTTCTACTTCAGCCTCAGGAACGAGTCGAGACACTTGCCTAACCAAGCTTAGAAGCTCTGGTTTCGTTCAAAGGCAAACTAGGGACCACGAGCTGGAACGCCGTGCACCTCTTTTGGAACGGTGGCTCCACCAAGTAGGCGAACCAAGTAGGTTTTCGAAGACGGTTTTTTCGGAACAAGCGAGCGAAGACATGGGAGGGTGAGTTGCCACAGATGCTCAGTTGTCCTATCCAGTAAGCGACGAAACTGACGGCATAGCTCCCCCGAGTCTCTGTTAGGCACTAGAGTACTTATTTGGGCCGGTTGGTACATGTTCAACGATACTAGAAACAGCGCAAACCACGGGACAGTGAATAGAGAGTTTTAGTTTAGCGCGCGCAAACCTTTACGTACGCAACGGCCTGCGGGCTGCGTACGTTAGAGTTGAGGCTGTCTCCCACATTTTTAGTTTACCGTACGCAACAACCGAAACGTGGACTGCGTCTAGGCGTCAGCGCCTTCGTCTCGGCGTGTTTTTCTGCGCCATCTAGTGGCTAAAAAATAAATTACAATATCAGATCATAGTTGACACAAGTCAAGGCACGAGACAAGGCAAGATTTTACGATGGCGCAAATTTTGTTGAGGTGATCTGTGGTCAACGGTGACGGTTGGTACGACTTCTACGAGGCGAGCAGCAGCGAGGGAGGAAAAATGCAGTAAGACTTTGGTTTGGGCGAGTTGGTTCATAGCAATGGGAAGGCACAGCGCAACTGAGACAATGGACAAGAACACACGCGCCCGTTTGTGTTGTGTGTTCTTGTCCATTGTCTTGCGCTGTGCCTTCCCATTGCTAGGAAAAATGCCTTCCGAGAGCGGTGGCTTTTGAAGGGCGACTGCACTCTCGACGACATCGGATATCTCCTACATCTTTGCAGCGATCACTGTCCACTGCACGGGGTCCGCGAACGGATTCAAGCTACTCACGTAAGCAAGGAGCTCCAAATCGAGGGCAATTCCGAAATGGACGCGGGATTTATTCGCTGCCGTGACCGCCGTGCCGCTTCTGCTGCTGTAGGACGCAGCCATTTTGCTTGTCTCGACCGGTCGAGATCTCGCGAGAGAACCGCCCGTAAGGTACGCAACGGCCGTAGCGGGCGCAACGTAAGCGCCGAGATCTAGCGTGCGCATCTCTTGCGCGCGCAAACGCACGCATCTCTCTTAGGTTCAGCGCATGCGCAGTCTTGCTCTCTCTCACCCGTTGCGTGCGCAAGGCCGTTGCGCGCGCTAAACTAAAACTCTCTAATGAGACGGACCAAGCGCTTCAAGGCTCGCAGCTGCAACCGCAGGTGGTCCTTGAAAAGGTGCCGTTGTCTACGTTGTTGAGTCCGTATTAGCTTGTAAAAACGGACTTCATGTCCTGCCGAAGGCGGAAGACCTCCGAACAGGGCCAGAATATCAGGAGGCAAAATTTTGTTGCGGATGCAGAAGCTGAGCGAACGTGCTCTGCACGTAACAGCTGCGAAAAGGTCTTATTTAGCCGCTCGGTCTTATGGTGGTCCGGCGGTGGCTTGTCTGGCTGTACCTCAAGTTTGCCTGAGTTAGCTCCGCAGCCGTACCTCTGTCGGTGATGGGCAGCTCTGGGGCGCCATGACGCAGGAGGATGTCTTCAACGAAGAACTTCGTTACCTCTGTGGCACTTCCTCTAGGTAGGGCCCTTGTTTCGGCGTAGCGGGTGAGGTAGTCGGTAGCTACGATGATCCATTTATTTCCGCAAGTCGACGTAGCGAACGGCCCCAGTAGATCCATACCGATCTGCTGGAACAGTCGGCAAGGTGCTTCGATCGGTTGAAGAAAGCCTGCTGGTCTTGTCGATGGTGTCTTGCGTCGCTGACAGTCTCGGCATATCCTTACCTAGCGATCAACCTTGGCGGCAAGGCGTGGCGAGTAGTGCTTGTATTCGTGCGAGCGTGCGGGAAACACCGAGGCGTCCAGCCGTCGGGTCGTCGTGTAGGGCCTGGTGGACTTCTGGTCTGAATGCTCAAGGCACCACGAGCAGGCATTTGGCTCGACGGGGCGAGAGGTTCTTCTTTAAGAGAACACTGGTTCGCAAAAAAACGATGCCAGTCCTCGCGTGAATACTTTCGGAACAACAGCAGTCCTGCTCTCGAGGTATTCCACGAGGCCCCTGAGTTCCGGGTCGCTCGCTGCTGTTCGGCGAAAGAAGCAGTCATCATCCTGGTCGTCCAGTGGCGGTGGTTCGACGGGGGCACGAGACAGGCAGTCAGCGTCGGAATGCTTTCTGCCGGACTTGTAAACGACGGTAATGTCGAATTCTTGAAGTTTTAAGCTCCACCGTGCGAGGCGACCTGAAGGGTCCTTCGAGTTAGCTAGCCAACCCAAGGCGTGATGATCGCTCAAAACTTTGCAGTGCCTGCCGTAGAGGTAGGGGCGAAACTTGGATGTAGCCCATATGATGGCGAGGACACTCCTTTTCTGTTGTGGAATAGTTGGTTTCTGCCTTTGATACCGACCGGCTAGCATAACTGATGACCCGTTCCAGCCCGTGAGTCTTCTGCAAAAGCACGGCGCCGAGACCTACACTGCTTGCATCGGTGTGGATTTCCGTGTCGGCGTATTCGTCGAAATGCGCTAGTATCGGAGGCATCTGCAGGCTTTGTTTCAGTTCTAAAAATGCATCGATCTGCGCCTTTTCCACTTGAATGGTGCACAAGCCGAGAAATCGGCGTACGGCCTTCTTGTCGGTGGGTGGCGGCAAGGCAGCAATGGCAGCTGTTTTCCGCAGGTCTGGGCGGAAAACAGCTATCTTTGCTGATAACGTGACCCGAAAACAAGAGCACCTCGCACGCGAAGCGGCACTTTTCTGGCTTCAGGGTTAGTCCAGAGCTCTTGATTACTTGAAGTACCACTTCAAAGAGCCGGAGGTGTTCGTCGAAGCTTTAGGAAAACACAACAACGTCATCCAAGTATACGAGGCACGTCAGCCACTTCAAGCCGACCAGTACTGTATCCGTAACGCGCTCAAAAGTCGCAGGTGCCGAGCAACGACCAAATGGCATGACCTCGAACTCGAACAGGCCGTCTGGTGTTATAAAGGCAGTCTTTTCTCGGTCTCTGTCATCGACTTCTTTTTGCCAGGCCGGTCTTGAAGTCCACTGACGAAAATTACTTCGCGTTGCGGAGTCGATCTAGGGTATCGCCTATTCGTGGGAGAGGGTACACACACTTCTTTGTGACCTTGTTCAGGCGACGATAGTCGACGCAGAAACGTAGAGTTCCATCCTTCTTCCTCACTAACACCACAGGTGACGCCCACGTACTCTTGGACGGCTGAATGATGTCGTCGTGTAGCATTTCGGCGACATTTTTCGTAACGGCCTCGCGTTCTCGCGTCGAAACTCGGTAAGGGCTCTAACGGATTGGTCGGGCACTTTCTTCTGTTATGATGCGATGTTTCGCGACTGGGGTTTGTCGAATTCTTGACGAGGACGAAAAGCAGTCCTTGAATTGCAGGAGCAGGGCTTTAAGCTGCTCTTGTTTGTGTTTCGAGAGGGTCGGGTTGACGTCGATATCTGGTTGGAGACCTCGATCCGTCGAAGCAGGTTCAGTAGCATCGAAGAGGGCGAAAGCATTGCTGGCGTCGACGAATTCGTCGACGTAGGCGGCCGTCGTATCAATGTTGAGGTGCCTTTATTCGAGGCTGTTCGTGGCAAAGGTAGTGCTGTTTGTCAGCACTACCTTTGCTTTGCTGTCACGCAGCTCGGCTATGCCTCTCGCAATGCAAATCTGACGGTTCAGGAGCAGATGCTGATCGCCCTCGATGACGCCTTCATGGTCGATGGTTTCTTCGGTGCCGACAAAAATTATGACGCTGGAGAGAGGCGGAACGGTTACGTGCTCTTCTATCACATTCAGAGCGTGGTTCCATGCATTCGTGAGGGGTGGCAGCGCTTTCTCTGAGATTAGTGTTATGGACTCAGACCTCAGATAGATGACGGCGCCGTGGTGGCTTAGGAAGTCCATCCCAAGTATCGCATCCCTGCAGCAGTGTTGTAAGATTACAAAACTCGCAGGATAAGTCCCGTTATTGATGGCTACTCTTGCGGTGCAGACTCCAGCCGGCGTAATTTTGTGGCCTCCAGAGGTCCGGATTTCAGAACCTTGCCAAGCAGTCCTAACTTTCTTCAACTTTGTGACGAACGCTACACTGACGAAGGAATAGTCGGCTGCTGTGTCGACGAGAGCGGTGACGTTATGGCCGTCGAATAGCACGTCGAGTTCGCTTGTCAGTCGTCTTGCGTTGCGGTTAGGTCGCGTTGTCGGGTTACAGTTAGGTCGGCTTGACTTGCTGCTTCTACGTCTTGTCGTAGATCAAGTTCATGCCCCGAGGTTCCGTCGTCATTGTTCAGTCTGGTTAGCGTCGTGTTACGATGCGGCGTCGTCGTCGCCGGATCTTCGATATTTCGTTGTTCAGCAACCGCACCTCCATCGGTTGCTGCCCTTAGTTTTCCGGATACGGGTTAGGCGACCGGCCTCGGGTTGGGTCAGTGTACTGGCGACGCTACGGTGAAACATAGCGGCCTGGCGACGGCGAACGGGAAGGTTTTCGGGGCGTCCACTGCGCTCCTGCGAGGTAGTCGGCGATGTCGCGTGGTCTTTCACGCCGCTGTGGACGCGGCGCGTCGGTAGCGAAAGCCATGCAGCCACATCCGTCGGTACTGGCAGCGTCGGTAGGAGTGGCCAGCTTCTCCGCAATAGTAGCAGAGCGGGTAGTTGTCTGGGGCGCGCCAAACGTCGGTCTTCCTTGGCGCGTAATGCGGGGCATAGCGCTGGGAGACAGCAGGACGGTAGGGACGTTGGTGATGGTGGCGGCGGCGGCGCCTGGCGGCCGAACTGTGGCGAGGCGGCGTCTTGACGTAGGCGCGGAGGGGGAACGTAGCGTCGGGCGGCAGCAGCGTGGCTCATGGCTTGAGGCTGAGGTGGCGCTTGGCTGAGGAACACCCAGTGACTGTTGAATTTCTTCCCGCACAACGTCACCAATCGACGTATCTTCAGGCTGCGAAAAAGGTGGAAGCCTTCGCAGCTCTTCTCGAACAATGGCTTGGATTATTTCGCGCAAATCGTCGGAGCCAAGGTCATTTCCCGCCAATCGTCTCTGCGCAAATCGTCAGAGCCAACAGCTGCGCTGTTTCTGAATTGTGGATCAATTGTACTGCCTGGTGCGCATTTGCAGCGTCTTCTCGATCGCTGCTGCAGTCTGAGAGGAATTCGTGGACGGTTTTGGGTGGGTTCCGCATCAGCCCAGCGAAGAGTTCTCGCTTGACTCCTCGCATGAGGAAACGCACTTTCTTCTCTTCGGGCATGTCGGGGTCAGCGTGGCGGAAGAGTCGAGTCATTTCTTCCACGAAGATGTTCACGTTCTCGTGCAGCAGTTGTGCCCGTGTCTGCAGCAAGGTCGCGGCCCTTTCCTTTCGGACGTCGCTCGCGAACGTCTCCACGAAAGTCCTTCGAAAGAGGTCCCAGTTTCGAAATGTCGATTCCCGATTCTCGAGCCATGTCCTTGCTGTTCTTCCAGGTAAAAATATACGTGGCGCAGCTTGTCCGCGGAGTTCTAGTTATTAAATGTTGAGACCCTTTCGAAGGTCTCGAGCCAAGTCTCGGGGTGTTCACATGGCGAACCACGGAAGGGCGGCCGCTCCCTGGGTGCCTGCATCACGATCGCTGTAGGGGACACTGCGCCAGTCATCGTTCTCGTTGTCTTCGTTGCCGTGGCTTTTGGCTTTTCCGGTAGGGATCCGAGCTCGGGTTGTAGTCCTAGCTTCCTGCGGCTAGCTCGACGATCCGGGATGTCTTTCGGGTCTTCTTGTTGACAACGTGGACTTGGATCATGGTCTTGCGGGGGCGTACGGAACATGGACGAAGCAGGCACCTCCACCACATGTCACGGGGTCGTGACGTCGACAAAGGCAGCAGTCGGCGTGTCGAAGATGATACTTTTCATTTGGCCGAACTTGTGGCCGGAAAACGGTAAGTCAGACTACAGGAATACACACTGCACTCTGATAGCGGCGAACAGAGCGTCAGCCGTCAAAAAACTGCTCATGGCTGGAGCGCGCCGTCTTTGATACACCATGCATCGAACTTTGCAGTCTTATTACTGGTGGTCGCGCAAGCTCTGGAATAATCTAGACTACTCGCATCCTGCGCGCAATCTTAACAAAGTGATCTACTACAATCGCGAAGCTTCTCGAACACTGCAGCGCGGTCAGTGTAGAGCGTTGCTAACCATCCTTGCTAGTCAAACCCGAATACATCCAAATAAAGCTAGAAAGTATGATACGGGGTCATAGTGTGTGACAAGGCATTCGCGTCAGCTGCACCGTTGAACCCATCACATCGGTCTATTTATTTCCTTGCACAAGCTCACCGACTCCAGAGATTAGTGCGGGAAATAGGTGAATGTGTTTTCGCTACAGAGTACAAGTAGAAGCGTTATACATTACAAGTATGAGATCGCTTTAACAAGAAAAGTTGAGCTACTTGGTAGAGGTTCATCGGGAGAGTAAGTTCTGGGGCTACTTGATTTTCTACCCAAAGGCAATCTTTCACTTGGCAGTCGGCATTTGTGCTACCTTCTTCAATTCACATGCTTGAGAGTTTGCATGCTTTTCACTATAATTTTACACGTCTTTCACTATCAGATGCTGCCCGTACCCAAGTGAAGTATTCTGCATTTCTTGGTTTATGTAATTACCCATGAACAGCATAGCCCAGGGCCTTGGTTGGGGATAGACATGAAAAATGTGACTGTATAATGAACATAATACATAAGATAGATGGAGGAGAACTATTAAAAGCGTTAGCAAAATAAACGCAAAACAAAAAAAAAACAGCTCAACAGCACACACACGCGGAAAAGATACCGAACTTTACATAACAGTAAAACACATGCGCTTGTGCGTAATTGACTTGGAAAACAAAAATGAACTCAAGGTACGATGAGTTTCCAAAGTCAGTAAAAATTACCTTTTGAAATAAAATAAATGATACGCGCGGGAAGGTTTATTCTCGCATGCTTAGGCGTTTAGCTAAATATAATTATGGAATTAAGCGAAACTACGAACCTACACTGGCAGTTTACTACAGCTATAGAAACCAGAAAATTCAACTAGACGTCGTCCGTATAGAGGACGAAATGTCCAACGACAGCAGTCCTCGTTTTGCGCAGTGAATAATGGAACATCGATACAATGGTTGTATCCAACAGCCCATTGAAGTGACATTATGTAGACGATGAAATAGTAATATGCGAAAGTGGTTACACAATGGAGCAGTATAATCGGCATAAATAGAGCGAGGCATACTTTTAATCACTCGTATACAGTGTTGGGATATCTTTTTTTATTATGTGTATCAAAACAGAGCTGCCTTTGAGAGTCCTCTTGTAGATTATTGACCTACACTGCTTTGTGCTGTACGATATCTCTCATGCATCCAATGAGCGCTCACGCATCGATTTGGCCAGCAGAGCCTTGCGGCTATGTAGTTAGGCCTCGATATATGTTTAGGCCACGATATATTATTGCGATAGCAGCTATATGGACATTCTCGACGCATTTTTCCGTCGCCGTCATGTTGCGCATCAAGTCCAAATCGACAACACCCTCTCCAGCACATCGTATCTTCTGCCCGCGGGTAAAAGCGCGCGAGCGGGTGTGACAAATGCGGCTGGAGTCGAGATGAAACGAGCCGACCAAACTCCATCGCACGGGGGGCGCATGCGATAGCATCATCGCGCGTGCAAGGCCTGCCGTCAGTTGCTGCTCAAGCAAAGAGGAAAGGCCCCGCCCGTCTTGAAGAAGCATGAAGAGGCGCGGGAGGGGTTGGGGGTGGCGGCGCAGCTCGCCGATATGTCGCCGGCGCACGTATGGGCATAGTTGTGTTGTCTAATGCAGCAGGCTGAGGAGCGAGGGGTCAACCGAACCTACAAGCTTCAAATAAAGCATCCTATGCTCTACCAATTGAGCTACGGCGGTGGTCATGCCACCGTACACTTCATCTGTGCATTTAAACCTGGAAGTTTAATTTCCTTGGCTTGATTGTTTGTTTGTACTAAGTAACGCCTTTCGTTCATTCATAGCGAGGGTCTCGTTCTGCTAGACTTGATGCCTTCATATAGTAGGCGAGGGACTATTGGTGTAGGTGCCAGCTCGTAAAAAGATCACGTGCTACGTGGCGCCAGCAGGCACTGAAAAAGAGTGTTTTACACTCGCATCATATACCCAATAAAGTGGACGGTGGGACGACCGCCGCCGTAGCTCAATTGGTAGAGAATCCGGCGCGTTATTCCAAGGTTGAAGGTTCGGTCCCTGCCGGCGGTAGGATGTCTTTTCGTTCACCTTATTTTCTTCAAATTTATATCGTAATTACTAAAAACAACACCTCGTACATCTTCCTTATCTTGACTGTCTCTTAGTTGTAATTAACGTCGTGTCTAACAAACAAAAAACGAGCTCTTAAAACATTTCCTGTTCCAGAAACTGTATTATAAATTCCCACAGCTCAAGAACACTAATTTATTTCCACCCAACAGCACTTCTCATCGTATGTTCAATAACCTCAGTGAACAACCCTTGCACGATAACTCTAAAGCCTTCAGCAAATCTTTCTTACCGACTGCTATTGAAATATGGAACGCGCTAGTTGAGGGTATTGTAAATGAACAAAATCGCAATTACGCGCCTTTTATCACGTTTTTTGAGCCCTTAGTCAGCCATGCTTCTTCATGTCCACCAGCTGTACTGCTCTTTTGAATATCATTTGTTCAACCAGCAGCACTGCCAGCAGCACTACCAAAGATGGTAGGCTTTTTACTTAAAATAAATTTTACGAACCTTTACGCAATCGCTGGTTTTTATGCTGCGTAAAATATAAGCAATATGATCCATATTGGCGATTTTTAATAGAAAAATAACATTTAGTGAAATGTGAAACTTTGTACCAACTGATTTTCAGGAAGTTACGCTGCAGGCAAAAGATTGTTTGAGACGTATGTAGTGCGAAATAATGAGTATAGCTGGCGGCAAATTTGCATAAAAGTTAATTTTCGCCCATATTTGGTCGTGAATTTAACATTGAGATTATTCTAGCAAAAATATGCTGGATAGCGCATTTACTGGCAACCTTCGATGGCTACTGACTGAGAAAGTTTTATAAAACTACTTTTTGTTTTGAGCGAGAAAAATATTCCTGAAGTTGTGTTCTCCTGGTATAATTCGTAGCAATGCGTCCGAGCTGTAAGTACAAAAGCGCGGCCGCGAAGTTTATCGCGGGACTTCTAGACAACAAAATAAGCTTTGCCCGTGCTTATTTAAATTATTTACTGGATAATAGAGCATGTTCGGTCGTCGTTCACACTAAGCTGCATATGCTCTACTCGGGCAGTGCAATAATAGTTGGCTCACACGTTCAGTGGAGCTTTCATAGCAGATAGGCAGTGTTTCCTGACTGTGTTAGGTAGGTTGGTTGTAAACTTTATTCGGGTCCGGAAGAAGATTGACCCCATTTTTATAGGAGCAAGACTGCGGGCCACAGGGAGAAAAGCTTACGTTCGGCGCGCAAGGCTGGCGTCGCTCGTACTCGGCTTTCCGGTAGAGTGGATCTTGACGTAGAGCTCGCATGCGCGCGGCATTCCACTCACGGTGATCGGCAGTATCTTCCCGTCGTCTTTTGTTCTCCCTTTCCTCGGCCGCATATTCTGGATCTGCTCGTCGCTGCCGTTGCCGTTCTCGTACAGCGACAAGCCTCGTTTCACGATGCGCTGCTTCTTCGGGGAGTACGGACTTTCTGTGCGCGTCCCATTCTGTTATACTCAGACTTTGCCGACTCGCGCGCGCGCGAACATTTCGTTTCCTCACCTAGAGCCGGCGACGCTACGCCAACCGCAAACTGGTCTCCGCTACAGTCGAGCCGGCTTCAACGCGCCGGTGCGATGACATCTCGAGGAGCGCATGCGCAGTAAAGCAAAGAATGCGCCGCGCCACCTGTCGGGAACAGACAGAACAGCCCGCGAAGCATGTTCCTGTACATGCGAGTCCGGCGCGAAATGCAGCAGGATCTATTCGGAGCCGAGGGACGCCCGAGCGCGCCCGAGCGCGCCAGCAGCCGTCGGCCGCGTCGGCGGTCAGCCGACTCCGGACTATTGGCGGCGAGATCGACCTATGGGTGGCAGAACCGTCGCCCCGTTAGTGTGGACGCGGGTTTCAGGCGGTGCGTGGAAGTGTACGAGGCTGCTGTTTTCACATCGTGATTCTGTGCTCCGCATCCGCAGAAAACTCTTCGTTTTCGATGCTGAGGTTTTGTTTTGTTGCCACAATGCAGTACATACTGCACAGAGCCAGGGATAAGCTACCATTTCTATCCCACCGACGCGGAAGCCCTTCGAGTTTGGCCCGTTAGGCTTCATAACGGCAAAACGCCTTCCAAGTACGCGCCAATTATGTGCAGCAAGCACTTCGACGACGGTGCATTAAAGCTTTCGCGGACGAGAAAGGATGGTGAGTAGTGAACGAAAACTTCGGTAATGTGTGCATTTGTGCTTGCTAATGCTGTGCACCACGAGCGTGAAGACGGCTGCAGTATGCGAACCCTCAGGGAAACTTCGTCAGGGGTGCCAGTCATGATTCCCTGTGCTTTCATTGTCATACACTTCCGCAATAAAATTAATCGAGAATCAATCGAGGAAGAAGAAGAAAATAATTCACGAAACTTAATTTTTGTCCTTCACGTACCGTCTGCGCTGCGAATGCAATGTTAGTTCGCGCTCAGCTGCGAGTCTGTTTAAGGTGTCCCCGAGCCCTATTGTAGTTTGCGCACGTTGCGTTGTGTTTACAGAGCTAAGAGAACAGTTCTCAGTGTCCCGCAGGGTAAATACGAGCACCGATACGCGGCATGTGTATATGCATGATCTGGTGCATAGTAAACAGCATCGTTTTGTGAGCACTGACTGGCCAGGTAAGATAAAAATGCGCGAGCGAGTTTATCGCCACTGCTGATCTTGATATATATTTTCTCGCTCTTTTTCTCTGCATTTAAGGGCTATCGCAGAAGAGATGGAGGCCTGACGCACTCCCGACACTGAACTTCGGCAATGAAGTCAATGTACATACCCTGGGGCAGCATGGTAGTTCAATTGTGGGGATAGGTCAATATTTCTGTTTCACAATGTACTTTGCGTTCTGTCCCCATGATTGGGGCAAGTCAGTTGCTGATAGAAGGGTTCTTACTTTATTGATGTTCAAGAGCACAACACAGTGCCTGCACTTGTGAGCTCTGCTGAAAGGAAAAGTAAGCAAAATGTTGTTCAGTCTACATTTAATATTTACTACGTGTCACTGATACTAAAAAAATTACAGGGTCCCTTATGCATTCGTCTAAAACGACTAGAAGGCAAAATGCATCGTTTTTTTTTGTTAAGTGCATGTATTTATTCCCCCCCCCACCCCCAACCCCTAGCAAGCTTTCTGCACATCACCTGGTTTAGCACTGCCTCCTCGATCGGCCCGCCGATCACGGAGGCAGTGCAAAGCGGCGATGTCATATAATGGCGTCACTATGACGTCCCAAAATTTTTCTATCTGTGATGTCATCACGTGTGACGTTTTTTTGTATCACTCGTGTTGACGCCACCGACGGTCACTTTTCGAGTTTGATGAGGCATCTAGGGCTTTCGCCTAAATAATGTGAAGTAGGGGGTTAGCAGAGCGCGAATCGGAAAGTGAGCTTCGCATGATGTAAACAAATCGTGATACGTGCCGCGACCAACTACATCCCAACAACTGCATGGTTGTACGGGCACTTTTGATTGGGTCAGGGCCGATACGGATAACATTTTTCGATATAGATAAACAGTGGTCGCTGCAGCAATGTCCAAAGTTATGCGGATAGAGTTTGGCACAGACATCGGTCCGACCGGGATGCGTAGACCGCGAGCATCGGCATTCCGATTGGACCTGATCACTATTAAGAGTGACCGTGTAGCAGAATCAGATCTGCATGGGCCCTGATCGTGATAACAGTGGCCGCGTGACACTGGCACTACATTCCCTGCAGGGCATGTTCAGTTCACTTCTGCTATTTTCGCATCGCCGGCCAAGTTCAGGTCGACTGATGTGGATCCTTCGTAAGCCCGGACGATTGCAACACGAATACGATAACGTGCACTGGACTGTCGGAGCAGCACGTGGACGCGACGGCCTTACATTCAGTAATGTGGCGCACTGCAACGACCTCATTGGCTTCAACGAGACACCTGACAACGCCCCCAACATGGTTAAGAATGGTGCTGAAAGGCAAGGGCACTGGAAACATAAATAGAACTCATATTAACCTCACAACACGTTAAAAAGCGACAAGCGTCTTTTGCGTGGTCGCTTCAAGCAAATGGTTTTCGCATCGATGGTTTACTAAATATTCGCAATGCCCATAGACTGTAGTGCCGCCAAGCGGAATTCAGGATCGTCCTCTCGAGGAGGGTAAGTAGAAGACAAAATGGCAGCACTACGCTGTCGCTCCCTTATTCGGCTGCGCTAGCCTCAGTGTTAACGCGTTGGCAAGAAAGGAACACTGCGACTTTGCATGTTTCCTGCATCACTGAACGAACCGGGCCCTCTGTGACACGAGAAATCTGATTCGCTCTTGCGAGACGCGAAGTTTTCATAAAAATACGTGGCAACTCGCGCTTTCAATGGTAGCCCAAAGCGTACACATATCAGCTTCGCGAGGTTTTCTGTAGCCACGTAGATTAGTTAAATGTTATCGTCTGACATTTTCAGTTGAAGATCGACGTATGTATACTGCGCGGTAGTAAACACGGACGACAAGAAGATGATACAAGATGATGTCCTTGTATCATCTTCTTGTCGTCCGTGTTTACTACCGCGCAGTATACATACGTCGATCATGAATCACCAACTCGCCCAATCGGTCACCTTGATTTGTTCAGTTGAAGCTGTTTTACTTGCATATAGCTCTCGTCAGTGTTTTTGTAGCGCATGAATCCCATAACATTGTACGCTGGGAGGTCGCACGGGCTCGCGATGTGCTCTTCTATAACTGAGTAGTCTCAAGTTGGCGATACGTTATAATAAGGCCTCTATGCTTTGTCAGGAAAGCGCTGTTATGAATCGTGCGAGCGACGTTTCAGTCATTCGAGGACGCGTCCGCTCCACGCCTTTCGTGGAGCGAACGCTCTCAACGCCGTCCGTCACCAGTGTGTTGGTTTCATAGCCAGCGCTGCGCTGCTTGTTCTTGTACGTTTGTTGATATGTGGCAGCACACTGCAAGCGAGTTGCTTGTTGACCGGTTTGAGAGCAAAATGCTCTCGGCGCCCAGACGGCTCTTTAATTGTAAACATTGTGACGCGGAGTGGTCGAAGTTGTTCGGCGGTGGAAATTCTTCAGATTGCTTTCAGCAGTGATGTTCAAAGAAACCATCTTGACGGCAGGGATTTAGAACGCTGTGAAAGAATATAGAAGGCTGTGAAAGCACCGAGAGTGACAGCGACGATGAACGATCAGCTGCTTACTCACGAGGAGCGAGTTGCTCTTCACGTCCCCTCGTGCATTAATGTTTTTTCATGCTCGTAAGTCACTCTGATTGTATTCATTGTATAATATCCTTGAGCGAGATCGAAATAAAAGGATAGTTTTTCTTGTGCATTGCATGTAGCGCAATTATTGTCGATATTATGGAGCGCCGCATGCCGCCAACATGCTCGAGCTCGATCAGCGAAGCAAAATGGTTAGAGCAATGAAACATGCATTCACGGCCACCATCCACACCTCACAGCTAACTTCTCCTGTATTTCACCGGTACCTTCCGAACGGCATTGTTGTTCAACGAACAGCATACGTGTGCATTATTTTCGATATTAGTTTTTATGTTGTGCTATTTGCACACGTCTAGAGTCTGAGCATGACTGTGACACTTGCGCTACTGAATTCGATGTTGCATGCTTGTGTTCCGTTTAAGAAGTAACTCCGCGTTCCTGACTGCGCAAGTAACGACGACGGCGTAATATGTTTGGAAACCATCAACACGTTAAACGTGTGGTCCCGTGCAGCAGCGATGACGCAACTCGCTAGCGGCCTACTTTTGCGGCAAGTCCGTCAGCCAGGATCGCTACGTACGACCCCGGAGTGCCGTTCAGTTCATACGTCAATTCTAGTTCATGCAGTCTTCCGTAGCACGCCCAGGATTTCGCGAAGCATCGTTGATGCGCGGTAACGGAGCTGAAATATAACCTTTCACACCGCAGCAAATATTTACGTAGCGAGCACTTAGCACTTTCCATGGTTTGGGAAAGTATTTTGGTCTCATATCCATTTCAGTGAAGCTCATGGCTTCATCCGGTGAAAGTGGCACGGGCGGTACGTCCGCACGTCCTATCTGTTTCCAAGCTAAGAAACGGGTTGACCCTCCTCCGGGCGCCATCTTGAATCGAACGGCGCGCCCCCTATAGTTCGTGGGCATTGCGAATAGCTATTCACGCTACGAATTTCCGTTGGTAAAAGCAAAGAATAAGATTTTGACAGGTTACTCGCCACGACCAAACCGCCGTCACCAACTTGTATCGTAAGATGCGAAGTACAAACACCGCATAGAATGCTGCTGAAGTGGCCACGGCTGACCGGCACCCACACTTCAGGGTTTCGTCCGTTCGCCGCTAGGCGCCGACAATCTCGCGGCCAATAGAGGGCTGTTTTTTGCTGACGCAACGTCGCCGTGACGCGCGCGCGCGCACGTCAACGTTACGCTGGAGTATAGGCGGCGCCTCCTCTATTTTTCAGTGCCTGGACGAACGCTCTCCTCGGGCCGTCGAGCGCGCGCTCCGCGTCCGCTCGCCGCTGCCGCGTGGTGGCGCTGTGCAAGTAGACTACGGGAAGCTGGCGCTGAACGGCCGCGCGTATCACGAAGCTCACGAATTCGTGTTTGCATCCGAGTTTAATTGCATTTGTGCTTTTTGCAGGCTTTCACAGGTACAGGGGGATGTTAAGAAACGCGAACATAGCGGCGCGCTGTTTTCATCACGCTCAAACCGTGGTGGCAATAAAAAGATGCTAGATGGTCTTTTATTGTGTCATGTATGACGTCGTGTTCTCATCAATCATCGAGGCTATAACCACTTGAAAATAGATGCGAAACAGCAAAGAAGTCAGCTGCCGCATGTTCGCGTCTTTCCGTCCCTGCTGTAAGTATTCCGCTGGCAGACTGTCAGGCCGTGCTGCCGGTTCGGTACTTGCACTCGAGTTTGATAGTATTCGCGTTTTCTTTTCTATTTCAGTCTATTGCAACCGCCCCAATGCCTTAGTATGTCATGCTGTTGTGTTCCACTCTGCAAATGGAACTGAAAGAAATCACGATTGCCTTCTTTTTATTTCCCTTCAGTGATAAAGAAAAAAAAATATCACGGGGTCTCTTATGCATTCATCTAAGACGAATGAAAAGCGAAAGCCATCTTCTTCTTTTCTTCTAGTCAATGTATTGAACATTTCCTGCCTCCCTTCGGGATATTTCTGCGTCTAACGTGGTTTTCTTACAGGCTCAAGGATCGGACGCAGTGCTTGCTTTCTGCACATCAGCGGAGGCATGCACTGCCTCCGTGATCGGCCCATTTTGACCAAGCGAAGATGTAATAAGACGACGTCACGTTATGTAACGTACGACGATGTCACAAAAATGTATGATCTGTGACATCATATGATGACGTCATCACGTAATTATTTTTTGCAACACTCGTGCTGACGCCGCCGACGGTCAATTTTCGCGTTTGATGAGGCATCTAAGGCTTTCGCCTTAATACACTGTTCGGCTGTCGTTCCATGAAATTCCAGCTGCCGTTGGTGTTCCGCAGAGGTGGCTTGCAGTAATTAGGCGGGATAATTGGTCTGCTAATACATCTTCAAACTACACTAGAATACGCAGCCGTCGTTTACGACGCAAAGATTTCATAGAATATAAGAAGCGGCGGCTTACGAAGGATGCAGTAGCGTCACTCTTTGCAGACTACCCTTCACGTTTGCAGCCCAAGGTAACAAATGAATCAAGCATGGCAAGTATCCCTAAACGTGACTGTGTTGCGTCCGAACAGTCAACGAATACATGTAGTACCAGTAGCAACGCTGCCTCATGATCGCCGCCATGTGCATGCAGCGCTGACATTAGGTCCCGAAGCTGAAGAATCGGAGCCCGTGGACACTACATGCGCTACCGGCGAAACAACCGACAGTCATTATGTACATTGTCACTGGAAGCAGCTTAGTGACAATTCATGCTATTTAGCGCATGAACACATCGCTTGCGTATAGTGTGATACACCAGTAGACGGCAGCACGCATCGGGGAACTTGAAGCGCCCAAGCTTTCAGTATTAGCTCTTGGCAAATGCTGCTTTCGAAAATCGAGTTTCAGAGAGCCAATAACCGACTCTCAGTCAAGCGAACGTAACGGTGACAAAACAATTTTCCGCGCATCACTGGCATGCGCTCTCTGGAATCGGGCTAGCAGACGACGCGCGAGGGTCTCGATCAAATAGCCGCGAAAGACACATGCCTAATGGGCTGGTTGCCCAGAACGACAAGTGTTTCACTGATTCCAGTTTACAAGTTTTCGTTATACTTTAAACAACGCGAATACAGCCGAAAACTGAACCATACAGCAGCTTCGAATGCTGCCACGGCATTCGTTTCCGCGAGCGACGACGCGACGGTGGTCTACTACGGTGGCGGCGCCCGGCGGCCAAAAGCCGCACTAACGCCGACGGTCGGTTCCCATTGCTAGAGTGACCTAGAATAGGGGGAGTGTCCAAAGCGCAGCGCGAATACATGGGACGAGCGAGGGCCTTTTGCGGTGAGCTTCCGCGCCGCGGCGCTGCCGTGCCGGACCCGTGGGCTTTCTCCGCGGCGGAAGCCGCGCCAAAGCGGCGAGCGTCTGCTACGCGCGTGATATTTTGGCCGCTATTAGCTAAAATTGCGGAAATTTGGGCAATAATGAATACTGCGTCACTGCGACATAATACTGCAGCGACTCATCACACAGAGAACGCGTTTGTTGGTTTGTGTGTTGTGAAACGGGGATTTTGTATATATCCTTTCAGCCGGTATGTCACCGCATCGCTCCACACTTCCGCGGCTGTTTGAGGAACGCATCCTGCGCGCTACTTCATCGTGAGAAAAGGCTCTTAACTTACTTTCGTGTGGAATGACGAACGTAAACTTGCTGCAGGAGAAAATAAACTGGAGATAACCAAGAGAACGTAGCACATATATGCACGTAGTAACTAGCTCATGCATGCTAACGCGTTTGCACCCTTCATATCCTATCTTTTATTTCGTGCATTCGATTTGTTTTACAAGGCTGCCTCCAACGCTCTGCTGTTTCAAGCCACTTCATGCGAAGCCGAATGTGTCAGTCGGCGTGGCCGCGGTACCAAAAGTAAAAAATTACTCGCGTAACTCGCGTCTCGTTCACTTGGTATACACGAAAACTGGCACGGAGGGGCACGAATGTATGCCCAAGACGACCGATAGGTCATGGCATCACTAACTTGACGTGCTTGCCATTTGTGTAACGACTAACAATAATAATATGGTGTGTGGCACGCAAACCCGCTTTCTGTAGCCAGAAATAATTCTGACGATGTGTGGTCTGACGATTTCTTTCCGTCAGGATTATAAAAAACGTGGTGGTCACCAATATAATTGTCAACATGTTAGACTTACCCATACATTTTGAAGAACTTACCGCATAGGTAAAATGTATGCGAAAAAATTACATGAAAAAAAAAACATGGTCCCTTATGCATTCGCCTGAGATGACTCGAAAACGAAAGCCATCTTTTTCGTCAGACGATGCATTAATCCTCCCTCGCCCCTCTCCGAAAGCTTTCTGCACATAACGTGGTTTCGGACTGCCGACAGGATCGAAGGCATTGCAAGCTTTCTGCACCTCACCTGCATTTACGTTGCCTCCGTGATCGGCCCCCGCTCACGGAGGCAATGCAAAGCGACCATGTCATGTGATGGCGTCATCATATGACGTCACGTTAAATGACGTCATAGTGACGGCACAAGTTCTGTCGACGTCATCGTGTGATGATTTTGTGCATCACTTGTGTTGGCTACGCGGGACTCCGACGGTCAATTTTTCGTGTTTGATGAGGCATCTAAGGCTTTAGCCTTAAAGAAAAGACAAACCAAAGAAAACGAAACGGTACAGTGCAACATCGTGTATGCCTCACTTTATATGTTACGAGCGATCGCCCGAAAACAAACGTGATTCTCAGTTCAGAGCAGCTGATTGCACGCGTCTGCGCGCGGGACAAAAGAGGCCTGCTTTACCCGTCCGGTCATCTCTTTATATTTATTCAAGAAATGAGCAGACTCGCTATTGAAGTACTCGGAGCTGCAGCACGAAACTATGGTGGACGCTATATTGAGGTCATCAGGAAAAAGCGGGAAATTGCGGTCGGGTGTCCTGTTGGCGCGCACTCAACTGCCGCGGAAACAATTGTATTTTATGTAACTACTCGTCCACATCCTAAAAAGACAGGGCGTGCAAACACGGACACAAAAAAGAAGTCAGGACACCACAAACGCCGACTAACAACTGAATACTTACCAACTAGCTCAGCTCTCTGTTATTCTAATCGTCTACGTCTTTTTGTAAAGTCTCTGAACCGGGCGAACGCTAACCTCCGAGAACCGTGAAAACATCTGACGTTGAGAATAAGTTGTTTGAAACTGTTTTCATTTCGCATGGTGAAGGCTTGAAGCAATGCACGCATCTCGCGCGAACGTTTCATACTGACGTTCCGCGATCCAATGCAACATGCGATATATATATATATATATATATATATATATATATATATATATACATATATCTGTTGCATTTTTTCAGGCAAGGTACATTAGGGATCTCTGCACTTGAGCAATTTTCTGAAGTGATTGAGATATTACACTAGCTTCTATGATATCTGGATATTTGTAAAGCATTTTCTATATTACGCCTTTTATGCAAAAGCTTTGGAATATGGTTAGTTTACATGGCATTGCTTTTCTTTCAAATATTTGCGCACGGTGAGCCTTGTACGCTACCTCAGAAGCAAAAATAAGCCAACACCATTGCGCTCGTATGGCCGTCTCTACTCTTCTTCTTTTTTTTCCCTTGCGTCTTCCCGGTGTGCTCCGTCCATAATGAATAGCCAGTGGAGGCTAATGAATTGTCGAATAAAGCGGTGTGCATATGGCTAGCAAACCAGTGGCGACCATGAGTAAAACGCTCGTAGTGTGAAGCGGTCACTGCGCGCAAGTATTTCAGCTAACTGCGCGTGCAATTTACTTTTTTTTTGTTACTCTTAATTCGAGCATGCGTGATGCTATTGCCCGACTACTCGTGCGAATAATGGTTTTTTTTTTCGTTTCTTGCTTGTGCGTATCCGCTTTGCACGTTTTTACACACGCACCAACGTTCTCGAACTCTGTGACCTGAACTAGGCCACGCTGATGCCGCTTGACACATGATTTTTTGCATCCTGTTGTTGCCCCTGCACTAACACAATGCTTAAAGATGGATAAGCTCCATTCCGCACCGTATTATAAAAGTTAAGTAGGCTTCAGGTGCCCTGTGTGGAAACGCAGCGCAAAAAAATACAGCGCGTAGCAGACGCCCCTCGCTTTCCGCGCGCTTCCCGAGCGCGGAAAGCCCACGGGTCCGGCGCAGCAGCGGCGCGGCGCGGGAGTTCACGGCAAAAGGCCCACGCGGGAGCCGGCGCTTTGGACACTCCCCCTATTCTAGGTCACTCTACCATCGCGCTCCGCTCCTTCGCCCAGGCACAGAAAAATAGAGGAGGCTCTGGTATAGGCGGTGCACAGCGCCTATAGGGGCGCCACCCAAAGCCGCGTAGCGGCGGCACTTGGAACCACAAGCGGGCTTCGTGCCGGAGGCGCCTACTTTCACTGCAGGCATGGGTGATGTGCGTGCACGCGATTTGACGCTTGTACGCGTTCCAAATAATTACTTCTGTGGTTACAGTGTGCGCCAAGGAACCGCACCTTATACTAGTAAACATGTGTCCGATTTCACAGCTTTACGGGATGACATCACCATACGCGTCAAGTGTTTGCCACAGATCATGGCCTCCAAGATCCGGCGCGCAGTCTCAGAGGCCATGCTCAGATGAGCATCATCACGCTTCCCTACAATGTGGCGCTCATCGTATGTAGCGCTAACTTCATAACGCCCCGACCGTTAATGGCTTCATTTGTTGACGTGTGGACCATCGTTTTCTATGGACACACCAGCTTCGTTTACATGCTGTGTGTTTTATAGCAGAATTTGAGGGAGCGCTGCCGCGCCGGCGGATGGTTTGTACATGTGCAGTCACGTGAAATGTCAGCGTTGGTAAAACTTCCAAACCAGTACTATAAACTTGAGTAAAACAGCACGTATAGGACTCCGGAAATAATTACGTCAGTTGGGTTTATTGGATCATTCGATATTACGCCGTTCAGAAAATGCTGGCGGTAGAGACTCATGTTCTTCGTAGGCTCCCAGGTGCTCCCATGCTCTCTTCAAGGTCCATAAGGTTACAAAGAAGAGGAAGAAGCAAGCAATTAGTTAAAAGTACATATTGCCAATATTCACAGTGTGAAAGAAAATGCGAATATTGGTTCATTGCCATTATTTTCAAAGGAGATACAAAACTAGGAATGATGCAACAAAAAATATTCACCAGTAACATGCAAAAGAAAAAAGTCACAGCTTTGCCGCAAGGGCGAAGCAATGAATGCGATAGCAAGAAATTGGAATGTCACACGAAGAACGAGAAGCAGCTCGATATTTTCAGCGCACCGCTGAAGCACAAAGAAGGACGCCCGAAAAGAAGGCACAGTCATGCACAGGGCAGCGTGAACTAACAAATGTCGCAGTTGTTACGTCGTTGTGCTTGAGTAACGCGCTGCAAGTGTCGACAATGGAGAATCAGATGTTCTTAGATATTTCTTTTCCTTTTAAACTGCGGCGCGTGGAGTGACCGCCTGCGTTTCCTGCACACGGGGGCGTCTGATGCAAGGTGTGCCCGGTGTTCTTTGTTTTTCTTTTCGTTCCACATCACGAGTGGGTACAGAAAAGGGGCACATTGTCGTGGACATCTGAAGGGCAGTTTTCAAATTGAATGAACATTGGGAGCGTTCCGTGATAGAATACACGCTCAAGCTCCTCCGAAATTTGTTAACCACCAGCGGTAAATGGTGCATACAAATAGCTCGCCGTTATTTCGCCGGCGCATGTATGGGCATGGTTGAGTTGTCTAATGCAGCAGGCTGAGGAGCGAGGGGTCAATGGTTCGAATCCCCGCTTGGGTGCTTCAGAATTGTTTTCTTCTAATTAATTTTTCTGTGTGCCTTTATATATATATATATATATATATATATATATATATATATATATATATATATATATATATATATATATATATATATTGTTACGCTCGAAGGAGACCGAGACGTATACGACTGGAGGGGCCGTTTATCTGGTCGCGAAGGTGAGCGCAGGAGCAGCCAACAGGTTGGATCTCCCAGCGTCGTCGTCTTCTTCCTAGCTGCCTCGGAGCGGCAAGCACGTTCACCGGCCTTCGTTTTCTTTGTCCATATGCGTAACATTCCTCTCCTCGCAGACGAAGGCCGCCGGGCGAGTCAGTCGGGTTGTCGCGGCGTGAAAAATTTCAAGCGGGCGACATGGACCACTTGGGTCTTGGCAGCTCGTCTACCACTCGCCGTAAGGCGAGCGACAGTATAGGTGACCTCTGTGAGTCTGGTGATGATAACAAATGGTCCATCGTATGTGGCTAAAAACTTTTGACATAAGCCGCGTTTCCGTGTAGGAGTCCACAGCCAGACTAAATCACCGGGTCGATAGGTTACAGGTCGGTGGTGAATGTCGTACCGTGCCTTCGCTCTGTCTTGAGATGCCAAGGTGCGTAATCGAGCTATACGACGCGCCTCTTCAGCAAGGCAGAGGGTCTGTGACGTTTTCGTGATTACAGAAAGGGAAAACAGTGTCGATTGTGTGCCGGGGTGGACGAGCGTACAGCAAAAAGAAAGGGCTATAGCCGGTAGTCTCGTGCTTGGCGGTGTTGAATGCATATGTGATGAAAGGTAGCACCTCATCCCAGTTCTTATGGTCGGATGAGACATACATAGACAACATGTTGATAATTGTCCGGTTGGTGCGCTCCGTAAGCCCATTCGTTTGTGGATGGTCGGGTGTCGAGTGACGCAAGGGGGATTCACATAAACGAAGAAGCTCCTCCACGGCATCCGCTGTGAATTGTCGTCCACGGTCGCTGATGATCACGCGAGGTGGGCCATGTCGGAGTATGACGTGTTGCAGCAGGAACAATGAGGCGTCATTGGCCGTTGCAGAGGGGACGGCCGCCGTCTCGCAATAGCGTGTCAGGTAATCGACACAAACTATTATCCAACGGTTGCCCTTAGCCGTTTTTGGGAAAGGGCCCAGGAAGTCGATGCCCACTTGTTGGAAAGGTGTGCTTGGAGGTGGCATCGGCTGGAGGAGACCAGCTGGAGCAGTAGATGGGCGTTTATGGCGCTGACACTGCATGCAGCTGGCCACATACATCTCGATAGACTTTTGCATTCCAGGCCAATAAAAACGTTCCTTAGTCCGGTGGAGCGTCCGCGCAGAACCTAAATGTCCGGAGGTAGGGTCGTCGTGCATGGCACCCATAATGGCTGTGCGAAGGCTCTCCGGCACCACCAGAAGAAAACGTACGCCATTGCCAGAAAGGTTCTTCTTGTACAAGAGTCCATCGCGCATGCAGAAATGGCGCGCATTAGTAGAGGCGGACGTGGTGTTGAAGAGTGGTGCTAATTTTGCGTCCTTTCGCTGCTCTACTTTGAAACTGTCGAGGTCTGGAAAATTAGGCGACACAGAAGCTATAAGGTGGTCAAAGTCATCGGCGTCACAGTCCGTAGTGCTGAGTGGCATACGCGAGAGGCAGTCCGCATCGGCGTGTCGTCGGCCGCTCTTGTAAGATACGGTGAAGCTGTATTTTTGCAGCCTAAGCGCCCAGCGCGCAAGGCGGCCACAAGGGTCGCGAAGGTTGACTAGCCAACACAGCGAGTGGTGGTCAGTGACTACTGTGAAGGGTCGCCCATACAGGTAAGAACGAAACCGCTGGATCGCAAATATTACTGCCAGGCATTCTTGTTCCGTGACAGTGTAATTCTGTTCGGGCCGGCTTAGTGAGCGACTTGCGTATGCAATGACGTGTTCGCGGTCACCGTAGCGCTGGACTAGGACGGCACCAATACCTACGCCACTGGCATCCGGGTGAAGTTCCGTTGGGGCCGACGGATTGAAGTGCTGAAGGACAGCTCGTGACGTCAGCAGAAACTTCAGTTCACGAAAAGAAGACTGGCACTCCGGAGTCCACTCAAAGGGAATGTCCTTTCGTAGCAGGCATGTGAGGGGGTGCGCGACGTCAGCATATTTGGGAATAAAGCGGCGGAAATAGGAGCAAAGCCCCAGAAAACTGCGGAGCTCCTTGACAGAGCGCGGTGCATTGAACGCTTCAACGGCTGCTGTCTTCTGGGGATCGGGGCGTATGCCATCCTTATCGACGAGATGCCCGAGAACGAGGGTTTGGCGGTCTCCGAAGTGGCACTTCTTTAAATCTAGTTTAAATCTAGGCCAGCGTTTCGGATGCAGTTCAGAACTATATCCAGACGCGAGTTGTGCTCACTGAATGTCCGGCCAAAGATGACGACGTCGTCGAGGTAGCACATGCAGATGTTCCACTTCAAGCCGCGTAGAATGGTGTCCATAAATCTCTCGAACGTCGCCGGAGCGTTGCACAGGCTAAAAGGCATCACATTAAATTCAAAGAGCCCGTCAGGGGTAACGAAGGCAGTCTTTTCCTTGTCCTCAGGACGCATCGGAATTTGCCAGTAGCCGGATCGTAAGTCTACTGAGGAAAAGTAAGAGGGCCGAATGTAGGCAGTCTATTGCATCATGAATACGTGGGAGTGGGTACTACGTCTTTTTTTGTTACGGCATTCAACCGGCGATAGTCCACGCAAAATCTCCAAGATCCATCTTTCTTCTTAACGAGAATCACTGGAGCTGCCCACGGACTGGCTGACTCTTGTATGACTCCCTTTTTCACCATCTCCTGCACTTGATCGTTGATAATTTGGCGCTCTGATGGTGAAACACGATATGGCTTTTGTCGAATCGGATTGGCCGAACCCGTGTTGATGGTATGGTGTGTCCGAGACGCAGGGATGGAGGGTATGTTCTACATCTGCGCAAAGTCGAATACCGACACGTGCTTCGAAAGCACACCCACTAATGTTCGCCGTTCGCTTGTGCTAAGGGACTTACTTATCATTGACAAAAGGGCCGTTTCCGCACTGTGACCTCCAGGTTCTTCCGGCACATCGTTAGTTCGGCCACCGATAAGGGCGCGTGTTCTCTGCTGACCCAGGCCAATTTCAAACCGCCTGGTAACATCACGGGCTCTGAAGAACAGTTTACGGTCCAAAAGCCAGTGCGTCCGCTGTTGATAGACACCACACAATGGGGAACCAACACATTCTTCTTCACGCAGTTAACGTGTACGGGCTCTACGCTTGCGTCGAAGCTGTCGCAATCGGCGCCGCTACAGACAACAGGCACACGAACGGTAGATGACGCGGGTATGACAGTATCGCCACAAACACACAATGTAGTTTCGCCTTCTACAGGGTTTTCCAGGAGCCCTGATGGAAGACCACTCACAAATATCTTCCCTGTGCGGCAGTCGACAGTGGCATCCACACTCCCGCAAAAAGTCAATGCCCAGAATAACGTCATGGGTCGACCGGGGAATAATCGCGAATTCCGTCGTAATAACATGACCTCCCAAAGACACGTCAGCACTGCACACACTAATAGGACGCAACGGCTCGCCACTCACTCCGCAGAACTTTGAAGTTTCGTCGTACTTAAAAACAACTTTGCGCCCTAACACGTCTTTAAAAAGAACACTCATTACGGAAATCGTCGCCCCTGTATCCACCAGGGCCATCACAGGCACATCATCCACAAGAACACGCACTTTGTTTTTGAGCATCCACACAGGAGGTATTTCTCCTGTGTGGATGCGGCCCCTCCAGTCGTATACGTCTCGGCCTCCTTCGAGCGTAACAGAGTGGTGGAGGTGCTGGGTACGCGCTCAGGACGACGGAACCATCACTGCTGCAGCTTCGTCGAAGCCGTCGACTCACCGGCCTTCGTTTTCTTTGTCCAGTATGCGTAACATATGCGTAACATATATATATATATATATATATATATATATATATATATATATATATATATATATATATATATATATCCGGGACATGACGGGTACGGCAAAAATCATCTGAGAGTGTCCATATAATTGCTATCGCAATACAAGAAACAGCAGTAGGTAGCACCACGAGCAAGAATAAAGAGAAAAACTTGAAGGTTTCAAAATTTACCCCATGCATTACACAACTTTTATTAATACCATGAAGTCCTGTTACGACGCATTCAAAACGAGGTTCAATGTGCTGTGGAAAGCGTTCATTCTAAAAAGACAGGGCGTGCAAACCCGGACACAAGAAAGAAGTCAGGACACCACAAACGCCGACTAACAACTGAAGAGACGCACAACGGCTGAAAAGAAAGAAGGCACGAAAACCTATCTGCGCATGCCCATCCAACAGGCGAACCTATCAATCCGGCACGCGTGGCGGTCTACGTGGAACATAACTGTTAAGGCATTTGATTTCACCTTTATGCAAGTTAATCGACGGTTCGCTCACGCATGCACTACCACTATTCTCGATATGCCACGCTTCAACCATCAGGCGCGTTTCTTCATTTCTGTGCCGGTACAACACTGCGCATTCATCGAATTTCGGCGTGCACTTACAATCTCGACAATGTAAAGGTAGTTTAGAAGGTGAGCCTCCTATTAGCGATCTCTTATGTTCCAATCATCTCTGGTTGATGCATCGGCCCGTCCGTCCTACGCAGAAGCGGCCGCAGCTGAAAGGGATCTTATACACCACACTCGTACGGCAATCAGTGAATTTGTTGGTGTGTTTTACGAAACAAATATCGGTCCCCTTCTTGTCTTTTACTCGCTCAATCTTCCTCTGCACAGCGGCACAAATTTTACCTAGCTTATTGGCAGCCGTGAAAACAACATTAACGCCGTATCTACTTCCTACTTTCTTTAGTCCGTGAGATACGCAATGAATGTACGGTATACCTACGACACGTTTCTTTCTATCGCTTTCTGCAACCTTGCTCGGACTTAACACAATGGACTTCTTTAAACGTTCAACGAGAGTGGCCACTGCATCTAAGAGACGCGTAACCTGTGCGTTAAAGCTATCACTCATTTTGTGCTCACGCGTCTTGGTGAGGGCTGACTTAAGGCAAGACATGGCGATGCCGTTTTTGACAACCTTCGAGTGCTTCGACGAAAAATTTAACAGCGGTTTCGAAGATCTAGGAGAATACTGCCAGCACACGTGATTCTTTTGGAACGTTAAGGAAATGTCTAGAAATTGTATTCCATTATTCTGAGCCACCTCTTCAGTAAAGTTCAGCCCTCCTCCATTTAATTCAAAATTTTCGCTCACTGAAGTTACTGTCGTTTCAAAGTCCTCACCACTACAAAAAATCAAGTAATCGTCCACATAACGAAAAACCTCAATAACCGAATTACCTAAGGCGCCTTCCATAAGTTTGTCAATCTTGCTAAGGTATAAATCGCGAAGAACTGAAGCAACCTTAGAACCAACACAGATTCCTGATTTCCGCATATGAACACCTTCCCTCTAACCTACCAGCGTCGACTTAAATACATGGAAAGAATTTCTAGAAAATCCCCGGTAGAAACACCACATTTATCGGTGAAAACCGTCTCGTGCCCCTGTTCGTTAATACATTCATTAACACATTTTAACAAGTCCTCATGCGGCAAAGAGTAATACAGGTCTTCAATATCCATACTAAAACCTTTACAACAGCCGGGGTTCTCCTCTGAGAGGAACTGAACTAGCGCCTGAGAATTACGCATACGAAAAGGGTCTGAAAAACTCAAAGAGGTTAAGCACTTCTGCAAATAACTAGATACAGCGACTTGCCAGGTGCCTTGCTCTGAAACGATTGCTCGAAACACAATCTCGTTCTTATGTGTTTTGGCTGAAAAAAACAATTCTAAAGTAAGTGATTTAGCTTTCTTGACATTGCAAGCTATTCTCTCAGGGTTATGTCTTAACAAAAGGTCGACAGCACGTTACCTAACTACCGATGGTTTACGTTTTACCGTCCTAAAATTCTTTTTTTATGGATGTTAATGCTTTTTCTGAGAACAAACTTTTCCGCCGTTGTGCGTCTCTTCAGTTGTTAATCGGCGTTTGTGGTGTCCTGACTTCTTTCTTGTGTCCGTGTTTGCACGCCCTGTCTTTTTAGAATGAAAACTCTTAAAAGTGTTGCAGGATCTCTTCAAGAAGAGAAATGACGTCATGGCTTAAACTTCCTGAAGCTCTAGCACTGAGCGACGGCGTTCACTTGTGTGGCATTGTAGTGAAGCAAGAGTGCCTGGACACGTTATTGTCGTATAAATGAGGCCGTGCTCTTTGCTTTTACGCGTTAACAAAGAATGGCGCTTTTTTGTTCTTGCTTCCGTCGGTACACAGACACTCGGCTTACGGAGGTCAACTGTCTTACAACACCCGAGCAGTGCCCGGCTGATTGCCAGAGCAGAGAGGCTTCGGAGTCCTGCTTTGCCTGCGAATGTGCAACTTCGGAAGGCGCTGTGCAACCGGCTCTAGGTAATGTGGCATATATCTACTCAGCGATTTATGGCAGCTAGAATGTCACACGAATAAGCCTCGCGTTTACAAAATAGTTCCTTGAGACGCTTTAAAGTGGGCCTTGCTTTTATGACGTAATTAAAGCGTTTGAAAATAGCATGACGAAGGGCATATCGATAACACAGCTAACTTTAAACAGCAAAGCTATTCAAACCGGCAGAAAGATGTCCGTAAACAAAGCCGCCGCCGAGCCGTCGCCGCAGCAGCCGCCACAGCTGTGTACGTACGTGCGCACTGGCAGAAAGCATGCCGCGGCCGCGTCCCGGCCGTGAGCACCTCCGCTCGGGGAGGAGGAGGGCGCATCGCGAAGCGATCGGACGCGACGCACATCGGCTCCGTCGTTTTTCGGCTGGAGCCGTGGAAATTTAGACGGTACTCCTCTAAAACCTGTGCGACTGCATCTGGAAAGTTAGCAAGATCCTGGAGACACCGATCTTACCCAGGTACGCCCAACTTTCGGCCATTTCGAGCAACTTTCGCACCACCACGTAGCGGCCGAGCTGGGCCTCACGGCTCCGGCTCCCCCGCTGCTGGACGCGGACACGCCCATCGGCCAACCTCTCAACATGGCGCTGCCTGAACAACGCGGCTACGACCCCACGACTCTGTCGTGGTCGTCTGTCCCTACAAACCAACCAGAGGACGGCCCATCCACCATGTCAGCGGAGCAAGCCGACATTTTTCAACTCGTCGAAGGCCGGCGTCGCCGCCGAAAGAACACAAAAGGAGAGTCTACGCCCAAGACTCCTCTCAACAATCCAGCCTCCGGAGACGCTTGCGCTCCGTCTCCTAAACCTCCACAGAAGACTTCGCCACCAGTCTCCAAGTGGACGCCGAAGCCAACGGTCAGGATGAATCCTGACGACTACGTGATCGTGCTCAAGCCACGCATTACGGTCGCCCTCAAGATAGCCTTTCAACAAGGTGAGCTCGGCGCTGCCATTTCCCAACTCATCGGAAAGCAGCACATGAACGCCATCACAATTTCCCCCAATTGGGAACAAAACATCATTGTCTGTGGGACGCAGAGCCACGAGGTAGTTCAGAAACTGCTAACGGACTTTCAAATCCACACCAGCAAAGGTCCGCTTCCGCTTCACGGACACCTCAAGCTCACCGGTGACGTGTGTCGTGGCGTGATTTCTGTGCACAACCTCGAAACCAGTGCGTCCCTGAAACGTAGTGTGCAGTGGCGAGGTGGTGAACTGGTCTATGCGCGCAAGCTGGGGAACTCTAACGTAGCTGTATTGACATTCGCGGGACGTAACGTTCCGCGTTACGTCCACTACAACGCAGAACTGACTCCCGTCAGGGAGTACAAGAAGACAGTGCCAGCGTGTCACCGTTGCGCCACACTGGGGCACCGGTAGGATATGTCCCAACCCGGTCAAAGAAAGATGGGGCCTTTGTGGCCAAAACGGGGGTGCTGATACTGAGGAGATGATCCCCCACGAATGCGACCCAATGTGCATAGTCTGCAGGGGCCCGCACCTCACCAGCTCCCGCGAATGCACTGGGAAATTCATCAAGCTTCAGCAGCCAGGGCCCAGGACATCGGGGTCCCCAACAAAACCGAAGCGCCAGCCGACTGGCAAGGCGCCAACCCCCGGCAAGACAGCAACAGCAACACTGCCGTCTGGAGCGGCGGAATCCCGAGCTCTCAGCGCTCCATCTGGCGGCGCTGCCCGCGACCAAGACAAGGTAGGCAGCTGGGCGGAGATCGCCTCCTCTCACTCTCCTCCTTCCTCCTCCCCCACAAGCACTGCCGAAACACAGGAACTCAGGCGGGAGCTCGCCCTTTTGCGAGCTCAAAACGAAAAACTAGCCAGCGAACTTCACTCGCTCCGAACCCACCCCATTACTCCGCCCTCCTCAAGCGAAGAGGAGGAATACATAACAGACAGGGAGATTCCTACTACTGCAGAGAGTCGCGTCGTGGCCCTGAAGACCCAGGTGACCGCAATAGAAACGCAATTGGCTGACCTCCCCCAAATTATCCACGACACCATCGCGCGTCAGGTGGAGATTGTCATCACACAGGTGACACAAGCCGTAACTCACATTATCCAAAAATGGATACAAGACAATCCACGCGTCCTTAAACGCGTAGGGCCCATTACGGACGTTAACCGCACCTCGAAATTTAACAGAGTCACTCCCGATGAATCTGACTTCACTGAAGACTCCGGCACGTCTGCACCAGGCGCTAGCAGACTGGGTAGTCTTAACAACGCAACCCCACCCTCCGTCTCCGACCATGGTCCCCAACCCTAAGTCGCGAGCCAGAGCAACTCAGCCGCTTTTACTAACACAGCGGAACTGCAGAGGTCTCAAGGGCCGCAAGAAGCGGGCTCATCTCCGCCTTTACCTTGAGACCTTTGAGTTCCTCGCTGCCGTGGTTGCCCTTCAGGAACCCGGCACCGACGTCAAACTCACAAACTACACTACATTTCAACATAACCCGCAGACATGTATACTCGTTCACAAGCAGTACACTGCGCAGGAGGTCACACTCCCCACAACACCGCTTTTTCCATACACGATGGTGTCGCCAATAAAGCGATCTGACCCACCTGTGCATATTCTAAACATTTACTGCCCCCCGAAACTTAAGAACGTTACTTTCAGCGAAACTTTTGCGCAAGCTATGCAGGTGGCGGGAAGGGACCCCCTCCTGATCGTTGGCGACTTCAATGCACCGAGCAGGTTATGGGGGTACCCCCGGGAGGACACGCGTGGGAGGAGGCTTGCGGAACTTCTTTCCACGCTTGGACTCACCCTCCACACTGATCCTGCCAACTCAACGCGTGTAGGCAATTCGATCCAACGAGACACTTGCCCGGACCTCACAATTACACGCAACATACGCCATGCCGACTGGCTGAATACTCAGGACACTCTCGGCAGTGATCATTGTCTAATCAACACAACCATCTACATGCGTCCCTTGAAACGCCCACTAACACAAGCCCGTGTCCCAGACTGGACGACGTTCCGCACCTCTCCACCTATAGTAGACCCCCTTCAGTCGGGATACGACACCTGGTCGAAATCGCTTACGTCTACACTCAAGAAACACGAACGGCAGGTACAGCTCACGGAAACACAAACGGACGTGGACAACCACCTCCTCCATCTTTGGGAGGCCCGCCGCAGCCTCACCAAACGATGGAAAAAACAGAAACACAACAAACGCCTCAAGAAGCGCATCCTCGAACTAACGCAGCAAGCTGCGGAATATGCTGCTCAGCTAGCCGACACTAACTGGGTGGACCGGTGCAACACGGCTGCGCGCCAGATGTCTGGCCGCAATACGTGGCGCCTGTTCCGCGCTCTCATCGATCCAACACAAACACGCACGGAAACCCAACGCCACTTACATAAGGCCATGCACAACTTTACAGGAACGACAACAGAGCTAGCGCACACGTTCAGGGACCGATACTTGTGCACCAACAAGGACCCCCGGACAGCCGCGTGCTCTTACGCAGGCAAAGAGAACACGCAGCTGGACACCCCGTTCCAGCTCCACGACCTCCGGGCGGCTTTGCGCAAGATGAAGCGTTGCACTGCACCCGGACGTGACCAGGTTACGGTCAAGCTCCTGGCCAACCTTCCCGATGCAGCTTACGCCGCGCTCCTCAAATACATCAATTCTATTTGGGATGGAGAGACTCCTCTCCCTCTTGACTGGAAGTCAGCTCTCGTGACCTTCATCCCGAAGGCTGGAAAACCTATTGACGTGGAGAACCTTCGCCCCATCTCCCTCACGTCTTGTGTCGGCAAGCTGATGGAGACGATGGTGCGCGACAGACTCTCCGACTTTCTCGAAACACAGCACATTTTCGCGGACACCATGTTCGGTTTCCGTCCTCATAAGTCAGCACAGGATATACTTCTGCAGCTCCACCATGACATATTAGATCCTATTGAATGTCCCCACAATGACAAGGTAGTCCTGGCCTTGGATCTTAAAGGCGCATTCGATAATGTCAAGCACGAAGTAATCCTGGACCACCTCAGCCATACCAACTGTGGTTACAAAACATTCAACTACATTAGACAATTTCTTACAGACCGCCAAGCTTACATACGAATACAAGGTGAGGAACACGGGCCATACACCATCGGCTCGAGGGGAACACCTCAAGGCGCGGTCCTGTCTCCCCTCCTCTTTAATTTGGCATTGCTTCATCTTCCTTCCAAATTGGCTTCTCTGCCCGGGATACATCACGCTCTTTATACGGATGATATCACAATCTGGGCCACGCAAGGCAACCTGGGCCACATGGAGTCGTGCCTGCAAGCAGCGGCGACCGTAGTCGACGAATACGCGACCAACTGTGGACTCCACTGCGCCCCAGCTAAATCAGAATTTGTGCGCGTACGTCCCTCCCCTCGGGACACAACTCAGCTACGCATCAGTCTCTCCTCGGGACCGATCCGTGAGGCCAAGGAGATCCGCGTCCTTGGCCTCTTCATACACCACCAACGCAGGGCCGACACCACCCTGGCCAAACTTCGCACGGTAGGAGACCAGGTGGGCCGTATGGTACGCCGGGTCTCGAACAAGCGGGGCGGATTGCGAAGCAGGGATGCACTGCGGCTTGCCCATGCTTTCGTAACGAGTAGAATTCTCTACTCGACCCCTTACTTGCACCTGCGCAAACTTGATGTTGACCAACTGGAGGTCATCCACTGAAAAGTCATCAAGCGGGCTCTCGACCTCCCGATCACCACGTCCAACCAGAGACTTCTGGCCCTGGGCGTGGTGAACACCTTCCGAGAGCTTCGAGAAGCCCACCTCGTCAGCCAATACACGCGTCTTGCACTGACCAATTCCGGTCGCCGCGTCTTGGACCGGCTGCACATCAAACACGACTACCACATTGAGGAAAGGGTGAGAGTTCCAGAGCCCTGGAGACGCGCCCTCCGGGTCCGACCCCTTCCCCGCAACATGTCCAGAGAAGACCACAGTGGTCGTCGCCAGGCGCGCGCGGAAGCGTTGCAGCGACACTTTGGTCACCAACAACACGTTTGTTACGTGGACGTTGCCGGCCCACACCACGGGGGATGGTATACGGCCGCAGTCGTACACAACACAAGAACAGTAAACGGGCTCACTTTCAAAGCCTACAGCGCAACACACGCGGAGGAGATTGCTATCGCTCTGGCTCTCACCTACACCTCGTCGAAACACATCATCACCGACTCGCGAGGGGCCTGTCGGAACTATGCGCTAGGATGGGCTCCCCCGCTTGCTCAGCGCATACTGCAACCTAGCTGTCAATACCTCGATCCAACTCCGCGTAATCTGGTTTGGGCCCCCGGTCACCAAGGACTCCAGGGAAACGAACAGGCCGATCAGGCCGCCCGCGCGCTCTCTTCCCGGGCTATCTCCCTGTCTTTGGAAGCCTACTCCCAATCAGACAATTTGGCCCTTTCATTCAAAGACATCACCGGTTACTACAAGGAGGAGCACCGGCGCTATCCAGACCCTTGTAAGGGACTGGATCGCGCTGACGAGCGCCTCCTTTTAAAACTTTTCACCAACACTGTTCTGTGCCCGGCGGTGCTAAAGCATTTCAATTCATCCTTTGATGGCGCGTGCCAGTTCTGTGGCGAGGTGGCTGACACCTTCCACATAGTCTGGGTGTGCCAACCAAACTCATCTATCCCCCCCAATCCCAAATCCACGAGAGAGGACTGGGAGGCGGCCCTGCTCGGCTGTCAGGACCTCAAGGCCCAAAAGGCCCTGGTTCAACGGACGCGGGCGGCGTTGCTTGCCAATGGGGCCCTGGAATAGGGGCTTCACCTAGTACTGTGAGGGGAGGAGGCCAATACGGCCCCAACCCAATCACCTCTCTGTAACCATTTAATGGCTAATAAGTGTTTTGACCTACCTACCCTCCGCTCGGTAGCAGCGGCACGTTGTCCCCATTACCGGCGCGGGAGTCACGTGACAATGGTGGCGTTCTCGAGACGCGCGCGGCAGCCGGCTCGCGGCTCCTCCCCGGCTGACGGAGAGCGGCGGCGCGGGAGAGGAGAACAATAGACAGTGTAGCGAAGCCTTGGAAGGCTGTAATGGGTCGTCCTCTTCGGCTCTTCTCCGAGAGCAGGCCCCTCGCGCTCAGCGTCCGCGCTCTGTGTTGACTGTCGCCGCTCTGCTACGTCGACTATTGCCGTCAATAAACGCCTTTATAATTTGGTGGAGGTGCTGCGCCGTCAACCAGCTTCGGTCCCCGTTCGATGCCCTTGGCGCTTCGATCCAGTACCGTGCCCTCTAGCATGCCTCAAGACGCCGCCCAGCAAACGCCTCCCTCTGTACCGACACCATGCCCCGGTGTCCCCCGCATCCGCGACCCTCCTGTCTTCACAGGCGCGGATGACACTGACGTGGAGGACTGGCTCGCGATATAGGAGCGCGTGAGCGTACCCAATAAATGGGACGAGGCAGGAAAACTGAGCAAGCTGGTTTTCTACCTCGCGGGTGTGGCAAGCCTGGGGTACAACAACCACGGAACCGATTTCCTCACGTGGTCTGATTTCAAGACCGCCATCGCCAACGTGTTTGGCCGCCCTGCCGTTCGTAAACTGCAAGCCGAACAGTGTTTACGTGAATGAGCTCAGCAGACCGGTGAGTCTTGTACGAGCTACATTGAAGACGTCCACGACTTGTGCAAGAAGGCCGACGTAACCATGTTTGAGTCTGACAAGATCCTCAACGTTCTGAAAGGCATCGACGACGATGCCTTCACCATGCTTCTCGCCAAGAACCCTCGTACTCTGACAGAGGTGATCACGCTCTGCCAAAGCTACGAGTAGCTGCGCCGACAGCGCTTGCTTACCCGTCTACCTCTATCACGCGACGCCGATCTCGCTGGCTTGTCGGCCATGTCTGATCACTCGGCCTTGCTCGCCGACATCAAGTCATTTGTGCGCGAGGAAATTGCCCGCCAGTTTTCTCTACTGGCCTTCCCTCAATGGCAGCATGTTGAAGAGCCGTCGACCACACTGCTGTCTCCCCTACGCCGAGCTATTTAGCAGGAAATCGCGGAGGTCATGCCCGAATACCACCAGGCACTTCCGGCGCCTGCGCCGCTCAGTTACGCGCAAGTTGTAGCCAGACCACCCCATGTGATCCCTGTGTCTGCCCCACATACTTACGCCGAAGTCGTCGCCAGAACACAGGCCTTCAAGGTGAGTGTGCCGGCTGCGTACGCCTTACGTCATTCCTAGGCCACGACTGCAGCCCACCATGCAGTCCTATACGCCACCCAGTCCCCCGCGTCTTGGGCCATGGATGGGACGTACTCTGGCGAACCGATGGCGCACTTCCGACAACCGTCCCATCTGCTTCGCGTGCGGTTGCGCCGGTCACGTCGCCCGCTACTGCAATCGCGCGCAGTCACCTCGAGTCGCCTCAACCACCACAAGCCAGTCAAGCTGCCTGTATTACGATTCACCGCCGCCTATGTCACCACCGTCTCGCCCAGCTCCCTCTACCCGCCGTTCACCGTCACCTCGACGCCACTCACTGTCCCCGATGCAGCCACGTCTGGTCCCACGCGACCAGGAAAACTAGTCGTCGCAGTCCACGATGCAAGGGCTGCGACGCTATCGAACTGCCAAAGCCCTCAGCGTAGCCCATAGAACGTGATAGACGTGTTTGTGGACGGTGTTCACGCATATGCCCTTTTAGACACTGGAGCCGCCGTATCCGTTATGGACGCCAAACTTAGCCGATTACTGCGAAAAGTGACGACGCCACTTTCCGGGCTCTCCCTCCGTACAGCCAGCGTCCAAAGTACTCACCATACAGCGGTGTGCACAGCCCGCGTCATGATTAAGGATGCTCTGTACGCCGTCGAATTGATCATAATTTCTGCATGCTCCCATGGCGGCATCCTCAGATGAGATTTTCTCTCCCGCCACGACGCCGTAATTCATTGCGCACCAGCCGAAATAGAGCTCTCACCATTCTTTAATTTGACGCTGGCAGACAGTCCATCGGCTGGCAGCAAGGTACTCGTCAAAGACGACATCCAAGTGCCTGCAAACTCGTCAACGGCGGTGTCAGTCTACTGCGCCAGTCTATCCCACACTGTTGCACTCATCTCGCCATATGACCGTGTTTGCACGAGGAGAGGCTTGCTGGTGCCTTTCGCGACTGCGCAAGTCTCTCAGGGCAGCACCTCTATTTTTGTAATCAAACCCTCCCCGTACAGTGTTCCGTTGGTGCGAGGGGAATGTCTCGGCAGCGTGGAACCTCTCGAAGACGCACAAGTTATGGACGAACTTGATGACACGCATTGCCCCAGTTCCAGTACGCTCAGGGCTGTTTCGACGTCTGGTTCATCACCCCTGACGCATTTCGTTCCTCCATAGCTGACAGCCTTACGTGGGTCCAGCATTCCCAGCTTCTGGACCTGTTGGAAGACTTTCGCTCTTCTTTCTATGTGGCTCAAATTTCTCTCGGCCGCATGTCGGCAGTTACGCATGGCATCGACACTGGCGCCCATCTGCCACTGCGGCAACGTCCATATCGCGTATCTTCCAGAGAACGCCGTGTAATCACCGAGCAAGTCGACGATATGCTTCGACGCGATGTTATTCGACCCTCTAAGAGCTCCTGGGCGTCTCCTGTGGCTCTTGTTGCGAAGAAGGACGGTTCTGTGCGGTTCTGTGTGGACTACCGACGACTCAACAAGATCACTCGTAAGGACGTGCATCCACTGCCGCAAATAGACGACGTGATTGACAGCCTGCAAGGAGCCGAATTCTTTTCATCTCTCGATTTGCGCTCAGGGTACTGGCAAGTACCTATGGCGGATGACGCTCGACCGAAGACCGCCTTTGTCACGCCCGACGACCTGCACGGATTCAACGTCATGCCGTTTGGGCTGTGTAATGCGCCCGCTACCTTTGAGTGCATGATGAATACTGCTCTACGCAGCCTGAAATGGTACAGATGCTTGTGCTACCTCGACGACGTCATCGTATTTGTTCCGGACTTTTCCACGCGTCTTCAACGCCTACGTCATGTCGAAGGGTTTGAGCGACGCCTGTCTGCAATTGAATCTAAAGAAGTGCCGATTTGCAGCATGGTAGCTGACAATCCTCGGCTACGTCGTGCACAAGAACGGAATTCTCCCCGATCCAGCCAAGCTTCGGGCGGTGACCGAGTTCCCCAACCTACGTCCGTCAAACAACTGCGCAGTTTCGTAGGACTGTGTTCCTACTTTCGGCGCTTCATTCGAAACTTCGCGACTATCATATCGCCATTGACGAAGCTCCACGGAAGTAACGGGCCCCTCCACTCTTGGTCGTCAGAGTGCGACAACGCTTTCGCAGAGCTCCGTCGCTTGTTGACGTCACCTCCCATACTACACCACTACGACCCTACGGCCCCTACAGAGGTACACACAGACGCCAGCGGTGTTGGCCTTGGCGCTGTTCTTGCGCAGCGCAAACCAGAATTCCCTGAATATGTCGTGGCATATGCAAGTCGTACACTTACTAAAGCCGAAACAAATTACACCGTCACCGAAAAGGAATGCCTGGCCATCATCTGGACCCTTACAAATGTCCGACCTTATTTGTATGGCCGCCCATTTGATGTCATCACCGACCCTCATGCACTATGCTGGTTGTCGTCATTGAAGGATCCCTCAAGCCGCCTCGCCCACTGAGCACTTCAGCTACAGGACTACGATATTCGCCTGCTGTACCGCAACGGACGCCAGCATGCTGACGCCGACGCATCCTCGCGCTCCCCCTTGCCTGACGACAATACCCACAGCTCAATGTCTCACAATGCCGTTTCTTCCATCGACATTCACACCACCGCTACTGAACAGCGCAAGGGTCACTGTATTGCCTCACTGATAGACTTGCTGATTGATCCATCGGCAACTTCATCCACTCCTCGTTGCGTCGTCAAGCCCACCATTTCGCTTCGCGACGACCTTCTCCACAATAGCAATTACGGCGACGGCCGCCAGTGGCTACTCGTAATACCCCGCAGTCTGCGTTCTGACATATGCGAGTCGTTCCACTCTGGTCCGCAATGTGCACACTCTGGGGTATCGAAAACCTACCATCGCATTCGCCAATGGTACTTTTGGCGAGGGATGTAGCGCTACGTGCACAAGTTCGTTCGCTCCTGTATCGATTGTCAGCGCCGCAAAATTTCGACGCAGCTGTCTCCGGCAGGTCTGCAACCTCTACCTTGCCCTGACCGGCCGTTTGGGCGCGTTGGCATCGATTTGTATGGACCACTTCCTCCGACGTCGGCTGGTAACCGCTGGGTCACCGTCGCTGTTGACCACCTTGCGCGATATGCCGAGACTGCCGCCCTCCCAGCGGCTACAGCGCGCGATGTTGCATCCTTCCTGCTGCACCGCTTCATGCTGCGCCACGGTCCATCCCAGGAGCTGCTCAGCGATCGAGGTCGTGTCTTCTTGTCGGAAGTCGTCGAAGCCATTCTCAAAGAGGACTTAACCTAACCTATCCTAACCTAACCTAACCTAACCTAACTTAACCTGACCTTAACCTAACAAACAAACAACAAACATTCTCAAAGAGTTCAATGTTGTTCACCGGTGTGATGGTTACGGACGTTCGTCACTGTGTTTGTTGATGACGGGCGAGAAAGGATTCATCTAGGCGAAAAAAAAGAAGCTTTATATTGTACACTAGAGAAGAGAGAAAGATGGTGGGAGAAAGAACTATATACACAGCACTAAATGCCAAACATCACGCAACATGTGCGACAGTCAATCATGAATTATTGGCAGAGAGTCCGGCTAGGCTACAAGGGTGTCGAACGCGTATAGTTTCCGAATCGTGAAACAAAAACGCCGTCTCACAACTTGCGTCCCCGTCGTCCCAGCATGATGCGGTCGTCGACGTGCGCGAGGACCCAGGTGGCACGGCTGGCACGCTTGACGGCACACGGATGCGCTACCGTGTGGAGCGCGGTTGAGTCGGAAGTCGCGGCCAACCCAGCAGTACAGGTCGCAGCTCCCGAGGACCCGGTTCAGGTCACGACCCGCGAAGACCGTACCAGGTAGGCCTCGCCCACGATCCTACCCTCGGCCACTGCACCCACGCCGGAGCCGTTCGGCAGGCCTCGTCCTTGGACCTTCAACAGGCCACCGGAACTGGACCTTGGACAGGCTACTGGCCCTCGACCCGGCAGGCACGTACTGCTCCAATGCCCGCCTCAGGAACGTCGCCCGGAGCTCGCCACCTCGCGCGGCGCACCGCCTCCTCCGCCTTCGTGGCCTGAAACCGCGAGCTCTTCTCCGCACGTTCCTTCTTTTTCTTCTCTTCTTGTGCCTGTTTTGGTGTTCACCTTCGTGCCACCTACCCTCCGCTCGTCTTCTTCAGTTTCGGTTTTCCCGTTTCTCGGCGCTTTTTAGTCCTTTTAGTCACAAATCGTGGCTAAAACACACCACTTTTGCGTCCTTTCCTTACAATATCCCCCTGCTCAAGAAAGTTGTCTAGGGGGGAAACAACTTTTTGCACGCGCACGAGGTGGAGTACACAAAAGTAAAAAATAGCCTAAACAGCAACATTATTTACAGATGTGCAGTTCGTTAGTGAAAAGCTGACTTAACAGGAAAAAAAATTGTACCACCACTAAACACTAACGAGCGAAGAAGGCAAATGCGGCTGAGGTAGTGGGCACCTACGTTGTAGGCGCCCTTGATGTACTCCACCACAAAGTCGTACTCACTAAGCAATAGACTCCAGCGGAGTACTTGGGGACAAAATTCAACTTTTATTCTTCTAGTTACAGACTAGAAACGTCCTCCGGGGCTAAAAGCTGCCGTGAGCAGCTTGACTGGACCCAGCAGGCGTTGTACATGACAGCGCGATAACAGTAAACGTTTCGGTACAAACTTAAAACGAAAATTTGACACTCAGTTACATGCTTTACGACAGGATGTTTAACATTCAACAAGAGACGTTGTGCAAATAAAGAGGCAATAAAACAAAACATGGTCATTTAATATGCATCATTATACAATAATATATATGCTTACACGTTAACAAAATACATCTTCAATTCTTTGCGAGATAGATTAGTAGCGTTCACATGATTATTTAGAATTTTCGGCAAATTGTGTTTAATGGATTGCCACTTATATTAGGTGCGAAAGCGTGGTACATACCAAGGTTCAGGGTTTCTGAGGTGCACAGGTATCTCATGGTGTGGCAAGCTCGCTATGGATGTAAGAAAATCGCTATATTCTTTTTTTGCAAAATAAAATACTTGTAAAACACGGTATACGTAGTATCGATCTATCCATATGATTTGGTATTTTTGTGACAGTGTTTTTGTTGTTGATCGGGGTTCGATATTAGCAATATGCCGGAGAAGCGCCTTCTATAATGTAATCATTTTATTTATGTTAGTTCGCGTTGTGGTCGCCCAAACTAAACTACAATAATTAAACTGCGAGGTGAATAATGCGTGATAAATTTGTACCTTGGCTTTTATCGGGATGAAAGCTCTACAGCTTGATAATACCGGCAACAGCAGAAAACTTCTTCCGAAGGTTATTAAAATGAGCATCCCAACTCAAATGACATGAAAATATTACCCCAAGGATTTTATGTTCATTAACTAGTTCTATATTTTGACCTGAATAAGTGATTGAGTACTCCCACTGAAAAGGTTTATTTCTGGCTCTAAATAGAATGGCTTTGGTTTTGGTGGGGTTAATTCTAATCACATTTAAAAGTGACCAGTCAGATAGTTTCATTGGGAATGCATTCGTCTGATAATTAGTTAGTTTGCGTCCTTTCCAAAAAAGAGTATGGTGCTATCATCCGCATATATAAAGAAATCATCTGTAGGATCTATATTTACTAAGTCATTAATATACAGGTTAAATAATAGGGGGCCCAAAACACTCCCTTGCGGCACTCCATTTTTAAGTGTTAAGAAAGAAGAGAGGATGTTGTCGATACATACACACTGAGTTCTATTTGAAGATATGATTACATCAAAGCGAGTTGATGCCCGCGTACTCCGTACATTGATAGCTTATATGTAAGAATGTCATGGCTGAGGCAACCAAATGCCTTGCTAAAATCAATGAAGAGTCCGAGGGCAAATTTTTGGCTGTCTATGCTTTGCACGATACTTTGTTTCAAGGATAAAAGGGCTGCCTCAGTAGATCTACCTTTTCTAAAGCCAAACTGTGAGTTTGTTATTACATTATGTTTGTCCAGAAACTTTGTTAGACGTGCAGCAATAATTTTTTCTAGCACTTTAGAAAAAATGGGTAGGACAGATATCGGCCTATAATTGGAAATATTATTTATATCGCCGTTTTTGAATAACACAGACACCTTAGCTCGTTTCATGCCATCTGGAAAAGTCGCCGATTCTATTGCTAAATTGAATATATGGGCCAACGAGCGAATAAATGGAAAGTAATCTAAAACATATTTTATAGGCTAATTTGTAAATTGTCGATATCTAATGCTTTGCTGTTACTTAAATTTTTAATTATTGTAAAAACCTCGTATTCGTCAGTTGGCTCCATAAATATGGTTTCTGTAATGCATTTACTTAGTGAATACCTGACTTCGGAGTCATGGGTATGCGTAACACCTGCATTCACAAAATGAGTATTAATGTGGTCTGCCAGTGCTTTGCCGCTTAATTCGCAATTTTTATAACTTATCGATTGTGGTACATTACGTTTAGTTTGACGACCTAAAACACTATTTATTACTTTCCAAACCGCGCCCGGACTCTTCCTGTTAATTTCAGAAAAAATGCATTGATAGTAATCTCTTTCTGCTTGCCTTAGTATTTTATTCAGTCTATTTCTTTCTGTCTTGAATTCGTTAAGTTTAATTTCTGATCTGGAGTGTAGAAACGCATAGTAGAGATGGTTCTTGTTTTTTATCATCTTGATATGCTCGCTCATAGTCCACGGTTTTCGTATCTTTTTAGATTTCATAACTTGCTTGAATGGGAAATGTGCAGTGTAGATGCGCACGAAAGCTTTAAAAAACTCGTTATACGCTTCGTTCACGTTTGTTTTTCTTAACACAGAATCCCAACTGTGCGTACTTACAGCCAAACTGAATAAATTCAGTGCTTTATTAGAAATGTGTTGGTAAGCAATTAAATAAGTGTTTTGTTTGATAGTGTTTTCCAGTGCGTACACTATAAAGACTGGACAGTGATCACCAATATCATTAGAAACCGTACCCACAGTATGCACAGACGTTTCTATATTTGTATTGAGAACGTCGAGGGCAGATGAGGTCGACTGAGTAACCCTTGTCGCTGTAGTGATCAGATTGGCAAAGCCAGACGATAGTAGTAGACTGTTTAAATCATGCACATGCTTATTGTCGTCTAAAATATTTATGTTGAAGTCGCCTCCACAGACAAAATGAAGATTAATAAATGAGCAGTACTCTAGAATCTTACCAAAACAACTAAAAAAATTCTCAATACTTCCGCTCGGAGGGCGGTATATTACTGATAAGACCCTTTTCTAGTCGTTGACAGTTAACATCTCGCAGTCAAGACTTATGAATGTAAATTCCGGCATCAATTCGTAATGGCAATTATTTTTGGTATAGAGAGCGACGCCTCCCCCTCGCCTATTCTGACGGTTTATGTAAAATGACGTACAACCATCGAATCCGTAGACATCGTAGCTGTGTTCAAACCAACTTTCACATATCATGATGACGTCGAACTGGAAAGAAAATTGGTTGAGAAGAGAAGAGATACTGTCACTTTTGTAAACAGCGGAACGAGAATTAAAGTGCAGAACAGAGTAAGCTTGGTACCTTGCAGATGAACGTTTCGTGGTAGAACAAAATCAAAATATTCCAGTTTGAAGAGAAAGGGCAAAATCTAATGGAACACTAGCATATCTTTAAAAGGTCCTCGTCATGCTCTATTCTTACAATCGGTGTCTCGTCAGACTTTATCGCGAATATCTTGCCATTGTACGACCAGACGGACTTCCATCCGTTGTCACGTTTCCTACCAATAGCAATTCCGAGCAGTCGCTTTAGGGTAGGGCATAGGTGCTGGTTCACGTAAATTTTCTGATCGTGATAATAACCGGTAAACCATGAAAGGAGCGAATTTCTTTCTTCGCCTTCAGTCTCTTTGCAGCCTGATTCTTCTCCAATGTCTTAATCTGGGTTCGTCAACAGTGTCTGATTGTATAGTAACGGCAGGTTGTTGTGCGTCATTTTCGGGCTCCCTATCGTGGTATATCTTGAGAAGGTTAATGTGAAATAAACTTCTCCGAGCTCCGAGATCTATCTCGTAGTCATAGACGCTGCGTTTTTCAAGCACCGTGAAGGGTCCCTTCCACGTCAATATAAATTTATTCCTATCTGATGGTAGCAGCAGCAATACCTTGTCTCCGGGTGATAGCTGTCAAACTCTTGCTTTCCTATCGTAATATTTCTTCTGTGTCATTTTCGCCTTCAGTAGTTCATGTGCTACATTGCATGTGTCCTGCAGTCGTTCCTGGAGATATATAACATGCTTGTATGTTGTTTTGGTTTCGGGATCGATGTTGGCCCCTGTCCACAGTTCCTTAAGGATCGACATTGGCCAGCGTACAAATCTGCCGTAGAGGAGATCAAACGACGCGAATCCAAGGCTCGTTTGGGGAACCTCATGGTATGCGAAGAGCAGGGGAGCCAAGTATCTGTCCCAGTGTTGAGGCCGTTCTTGACACACGCGGCAAACCATTTGTTTCAGAGTGCCAATAAATCTCTCCACAAGTCCGTTGGCCATGGGGTGATAAGGCGTTGTGGGTAGCTGGCGAAATGAAAGTAGCCAACCGAGTGCCTGCATGAGACTCGAGGTGAACGATGCTCCACGGTCGCTCACTATCTCACGTGGCACTCCAACGCGGGAGAACATCTCTACTAGTGCTTCCGCTATGCGCTCTGTCTCGATGCTCGGTAGTGCCACCGCATCCGGGTAACGCGTAGCGAAGTCTACCATCGTTAAGACATATCTGTTGCCCTTGGATGACGTTGGTGACAGAGGGCCAATAATATTGATGGCGGCCCGCTGAAAGGGTGTGTCTATGACGGGCATATTTCCCAATGGAACTCGTCCGACGAGGTGTTTAGGCACGGTCCTCTGACATAAGTCGCACGACTTCACAAACCGTATAACATCAGCCTGTACACCCGGACAATAAAACTCAGTAAGGACACGGTCTGTTGTCCTTCTTTGCCCTTGGTGACCAGACAGGTCTTCATGAGCCATGTTCATTACGAAGTTCCGAAGATCCTTGGGGACTACAAGTTGCTCCAACTCTCGCCGTTCTGTCGTGCGGTGGCGCCGAAAGAGAATGTGGCGTACCAGCACAAACTCAGTGACTGCTGACTTCTTCGATATGATTTTCTTCCCCAATGAGGCGAAGCAGGTTTCCAGCGTGGGATCTGTGTTCTGTAAATTCTGTAGCTCTTCCCGGCTGATATCCAGGGGCTGGATCCGACCAACAATCAGTTCACTGGGATTTTCTCTTTCTTTTCCTGCAGCCGCCGACACATCATCTTGCCGTCCTCTATCCGATGAGGTTGTACCTTCAGGTTCTTCTTCAAGGTGAACTGGATCACGGCGAATTCGTGCTAGTTTTGGTCTTCGTGCTGGCTGCTTCAGGACTGGTTGCAGATCTGACAGTACACCTGCAATGTTGCCAAGCACAACTTCATACAACGGATTCTCTATACAAACAGCAAGCACCTGACCCTTGAAAAACGGAGAATCGATGTACACCTCTGCTTCTGGTAAGTCTTTCGCAGATCGGTCCAATAAGCGAATGGTACGGGTGTTGCCAGTCAAGTTGCAGTCCGGAACCAGTGATCGTTTCACCACTACTGTATTGCAACCGGTATCCCGTAATACGGTAACCAGCTTCCCTTCCAGATAGCCCTTTACAGTTGGCATCTGGTTTGACCCGTTGTGGCAAGTTGCGTTGCTTTGGGTCCCATCGCACATGTCATGACAATGGTCCTCATCCTGCTTGCCCGGGGCACCTTCCATTTATTTGTAATGCTGCGCTTTCTGGTATCCCAAGACGGAACATGATGCCTCTCTACGTTTTCCCGAGTTCGAGGGACAACTATCGGGTCTGTGCCCTGTCTTCTTACAGATCCAGCACGACGTCGACTTGGGCGCTCGAGATTTTGTCCAGCGATCGGAAGCTCGATGGCCCGGCTTGTTGCACAGAAAACAAAGCGGTTTTTTTTTTGTTTTCGCTTGCAGTGTCAACTTTAGCTGCAGCCATCGGTTTCCCTTTGTCTTCTTTTCCTCTAGCGAGATTCACAATTCCCTGGGCTTCCAAATATTGATCTGCCGTCGTTGCCAACGTGTCCAGGTTATGGCATACTCGCTCCTTCAGGAAGACAGCCAACTTCTCGTCGCACCGCCTGAGGAATTGCTCGGACACCACCTTGTCTCGCAGTGTATCATAGGTTTTGGGAGTCTTCGCCAGCTCCTGCCAATGGTCGAAGTATCCACAGAGACATCCCGCGAACTGTCGACCTGTCTCAGTATTCTCGTGCCGGGCATCCCTAAACTTCGTGCGCTATCCCTCCTCTGTGTAACGGAACCGCTGGAAAAGCGTCTGCTTGAGCTTTGCGTAGTCCGTCGAGTCTTCTGCAGACATCCGTCCTACCACGGTCAGTGCTTCTCCCGTTAGACACAAGCTCAGTGATAGGGCCCATTTGTCGGTTGGCCAGCCTTGGCTCGTGGCAACCCTCTCAAATCTCAGGATGTACGCATCCAGTTCGACCCTACCCTCATTATAGGGTGGAATCATTTTGTGTGGGCTGCGGAAACTGACCACCCCCATACTATCGTTCGCAGTAGTCGTGTTCGGACGCTGCGCCTCTGCGACACGACGTCGCTCCTCGAGGAGGAGCCTTTCAGCCTCCATGCGAGCTATTTCACGCTCATGCTCTGCCTGTGCTGCTAGACGTGCCTCCTCTCGATCTTTCGCTCTTTGGTCCCTCATGTATCTTTCCTCAGCGCTCACCCATGCCAACAATGCCTCTCCACTCAGCCCCATTTCCTTCCCTAGCTCAACTACCTTTCTCTTCTCGTCCATTCTCTCGTCTTCTCGTCTGCCACACACAAACAACGTGAGGCTCTCAGATGTATTGCGAGAGCTTGATCCTGTCGCGGACGCCAGAAATTGTGATAGTTACGGACGTTCGTCACTATGTTTGTTGATGACGGACGAGAAAGAATTCACCTAGGCGAAAAAAAGAAGCTTTATATTGCCGCGTCTATACTATACGCTGGCGACGACAAGGAAGACAGCCGGTGCGCTCGAGAGGCGCAGCGGGAAAGACTGAAAAAGAAGACGTTCTTGGCTGCTGCACGCCTTCAGCGCTATCTTGGAGTACGACACGCCGTACGCCTTTCTGAATAAAGCCCCTGTGTTTTATAACCCGCGACACTGGTGGAGGAGCTGGGTACCATCGCCTCATGATCGGTACTCCTGTGAGCAGCCCTGCATCCAGCCCCACGAGACCGCCACGCGTGGAGACGCCTGTACACCGCTCAAGCCGTCGCCTGCAAGGTCTGAGACCAGAATTTGGCCTTTTACAAGGACCCCCGCTGCCGACAGCCACCCCTGCTCAAGAAATGGCGTTTTCAAGGAGCCCTACGCAGGTAACGGTTCAGAATCTTCGGATTCCCGAACCATTTCACGGCCGCCCGAACGAAGATGCGGAAGACTGGCTTGAGGAGTTTGAACGGGTAGCGAAGTCGAACCACTGGAGCCCCGACGAGAAGCTCTTCCACGTATACTTTGCCCTTGAAGACGGTGCGAAGACGTGGTTCATAAACCGCGAGGCAACTCTGACAACATGGGACGAGTTTTGCCGTCGGTTACGCGATACCTTCGGCAACACAGACCGACGTGAAAACGCACAACGCCTTCTTGAGTCACGCATCCAACAGCTACATGAAGGCGTCGCCATGTTTGCCGAGGATATGGTGCGTTTGTTCCACCGCGCTGACCCCAACATGTCCGAGGCTAAGAAGCTAAGCCATCTCATGAGGGGCGTCAGAGAACAGCTGTTTGTTGGTCTCGTGCGCAATCCGCCGACAACAGTCGACGAGTTTATCAGGGAAGCCACCGCAATAGAGCGGGCGCTGCAGCAACGGTACCATCAATGCGATCGCCGAACCACCGGTGCACCTGCAGGTGCCGCAGCACTCACTGCGACCGATGAGTGCTCTCTACGCTTACTCATTCGACAGATCGTGCGCGAGGAGATTGCGAAGGAGAACGCAAGGTGCACATCGCCGTCGCAAGCGCCGCAGCAGCAGGAGTTCACGGTCGCCTCCGTCGCTGAAGTCGTCCGCCAGGAACTTCGGCAAGCGTTTGCCTCTCCCGAGCAATACCCTGATGAGTCGTACCAGCCTAACGCATATAGCTACGGTGACGCTGTACGTCGTCCCTTGGCTCCAGCACCATCGTACCAGCCGGACGCATACAGCTATGCAGACGCTGTTCGTCGACCGTTGCCCATGCCCGCGCCGCAGTACCGCCAACCGCCACCTGTTGCAGCCTGGGCCCAGCAGGATCCCATAAGGCGACCTCAACTGCGTAAGACGGATATATGGCGCACTGCGGATCGTCGGCCACTGTGCTACAATTGTGGAGAGCCAGGGCACATTTACCGTTTTTGCCCCCATCGTCCAGCTGGATACCGCGGAAGTGCACCTGCCGCTACGCGCCGACAGTTTTGTGAAAGCCGCGCCCCCATCGACGACGACCTGGCTGGCCGGCAGGAGAGCTCCGCTACCTTCCGGACGCGCTCACCATCCCCGGCTCGTTTTGCTTCACCGAGCCGCCGTAGTTTTGCTGACGCCGTTAGAGGTCGGTCTCCCAGCCCACGGCGGGGAAACTGAAAGCAGCGACCTCTGGGGGGAAGGTTGCAGGTCCTCGAATTGCCGAAAATCCCCCATTGTTGCCGAAACATGAGAACGACGAACAAGAAGATTACGCCGAGAAAACTGTGACTGCCGACCTCACCGTGACAATTGATGGGCTTGAAGTGACGGCCTTAGTCGATACTGGCGCAGACTTTTCTATTATAAGTGAGCGACTGGCAGGCGAACTCAAGAAAGTCAGAACGGAATGGACGGGCCCTTATATTCGAAATGCTGGAGGCCAGGTAATGACGCCTTCAGGCAAATGTACAGCAAGACTCACGATCGGGAATAGAGCTTTTGTAGCCTCATTCGTGATCCTACCGGAGTGCTGCAAACCTCTGATACTAGGAATGGACTTCTTAAGGGAGTACGGCGCCGTTGTCAACATACGTGAAGGCGTGATAACATTTGCCTCTGACAATCCCGTGACCTCGGACGCAGACCAAGACCCCAGGGCGTTACGTGTGGTAGACGAAGACGTCTGCGTGCCGCCGCTGTCATGTAGTCTTGTTTCCGTCAGTTGCAGCGTGAAGTGTAATGAAGACGCCATAGCCGAACGTGTAACTGCCCTTCTCTTCCGTCAAGGCGTTGCCATCGCTCGCGGCATCGTCAGCTTAGTTGATGGCCGTACGGAGGTGCTACTTACCAATTTTACGAACGAGCGCCGGCACATTGGTAAAGGCACTGCTGTGGCATACCTCGAGGAACTCGACTACTCTTACGACTGCCTTGCTATGCAAGGGGAAGCAACGGCTTGTACAGCACCGCAGGCACCAGATGTCGACATCGGCCCAAGGTTAACGCCCACTGAAAGATGTCGTCTTATGGAACTCCTTGGCCGGTTCAAGGACTGCTTTTCCTCGACGTCACGAGTGGGTCAAACGCCGCTGACTAAACACCGTATAATCACGGAAGAGACAGCAAGACCCATCCGACAGAACCCATATCGCGTCGCTCAGAAAGAACGTGAGGTCATACAGCAGCAGGTCAAGAAGATGCTAGAGGATGATGTGATCCAACCATCAAAAAGCCCTTGGGCATCACCGGTGGTACTCGTGAAAAAGAAAGATGGCAGCTTGCGTTTCTGCATTGATTATCGTAAGCTCAACAGCGTTACGAAGAAAGATGTTTATCCGCTGCCACGGATCGACGACTCTTTGGACAGGCTACGGCATGCGCGCTACTTCTCGTCAATGGACCTTAAAAGTGGTTACTGGCAAATAGAAGTAGATGAGCGTGACCGAGAAAAGACCGCATTCGTGACGCCTGACGGGCTTTATGAATTCAAAGTCCTCCCTTTCGGTTTATGCTCGGCCCCAGCCACGTTTCAAAGGCTCATGGATACCGTTCTCTCCGGTCTGAAATGGAAAACGTGTCTTGTGTACCTTGACGACGTGATTGTTTTTTCAGCCACGTTTGAAGAACACCTAAAACGGCTGCGGTCTGTCCTCCAAGCCATACGGTCCGCAGGACTCACATTGAAACCAGAAAAATGCCACTTCGGCTTCGAAGAACTTCAGTTCCTGGGGCATGTGGTCAGTCAGGAAGGTGTTAAGCCTGACCCAGATAAAACTGCAGCCGTCGCCAAGTTCGCAAGGCCTGTAGATAAGAAGGCGGTCCGACGTTTCCTGGGTCTTTGTGCCTATTACCGGCGATTTATAGCGGACTTTGCACACATCGCCTCTCCACTCACCCGCCTCACAAGGGAAGATGTTGCGTTTGTATGGGGCGAAGAGCAAGAAGCGTCGTTCAACGAGTTGCGGCAGCGTCTACAAACTCCGCCCGTACTCGCTCACTTCGATGAGGATGCACCAACAGCCATCCATACAGACGCCAGCAATGTGGGCCTCGGCGCTGTTCTTGTTCAGTGCCAAGATGGTGCGGAGAGAGTAGTTGCCTACGCTAGCAGAACCTTGTCCCGTGCTGAGTCCAACTACTCAACAACTGAGAAGGAGTGTCTGGCTGTCGTTTGGGCAGTTGCAAAGTTTCGCCCGTATTTATATGGCCGCGCGTTCCAAGTGGTAAGCGACCACCACTCGCTGTGTTGGTTGACCAACATGAAAGACCCGTCTGGACGTTTGGCACGCTGGAGCTTACGGCTTCAGGAGTACGACATGACCGTAGTCTACAAGTCGGGAAGGCAGCACTTAGATGCCGATTGCCTGTCAAGATCACCGATTAAACCACCGAGCCCAGAGGATGATGAATGCGCAGGTTTTTTAGGAGTTGTCGATGCGGCTGTCATCTCCCGGCAACAGCAAGACGATCCGGAGCTCAACTCACTAATAGACTTCTTGAATGGACGAGCCACGAATGCGCCGAGAGTGTTTTCGAGAAATTTATCAGCATTCTGCTTGCGTAACGGAATTCTCTATAAGAAGAATTTCTCATCAACAGGCAAAAGCTATCTGCTGGTAGTTCCGGAAATCCTCCGCAAAGAAATTTTGCAAGCCTGTCATGACGAAGCCACGTCGGGCCACCTCGGTTTCACAAGAACATTAACACGTATCAAAGAAAAATACTACTGGCCAAGAATAGCAGTGGAGGTGAAACATTACGTGCGAACATGCATTGACTGTCAGCGGCGCAAGGTACCACCGGTCAAACCCGCTGGGCTATTACATCCCGTTCCAGTACCGGAAACTCCGTTCGCTCAAATTGGCATGGACCTTTTGGGCCCATTTCCAACATCGGACAGCGGCAACAAATGGGTTATAGTGGCGACGGACTACCTCACCCGATACGCCGAGACCAAGGCGATTCCGAGCGGCACTGCAGCTGAAGCGGCCCGGTTCTTCATTGAGAACATCGTGCTGAGACATGGTGCTCCTGCGGTCGTGATAACAGACAAAGGTACCGCGTTTACAGCCGAGCTGTTGCGCACTGTGCTTACGCTCAGTGGTACAGCGCATAGGAAGACGACAGCTTATCACCCACAAACAAATGGACTTACGGAACGACTGAACAAGACTATCGCCGACATGCTTTGCATGTACGTCGACGTGGAACACAAGAATTGGGACAGGATTTTGCCGTACGTCACATTCGCGTATAACACGGCACGCCAGGAAACAACGAAAATGACACCGTTTGCACTAATTCACGGCAGAGACGTAACTACGATGCTTGATGCTATGCTGCCTCATGACCATGATTCAGAGACGGACGCCGCAGATTTCACTGAGCGCGCCGAGGAAGCAAGACAGCTTGCCCGCGTCAGAATAACTAGCCAGCAAGAACTTGACGCTCAACGGTACAATCTCCGCCATCGATTCGTCACCTTTAAGCCCGGGGAAAGAGTCTGGGTTTGGTTCCCTGTACGACGGCGAGGCCTTTCGGAGAAACTTCTGCGCCGATACTTCGGACCCTACAAGGTTCTGCGCCGCCTTAGCGACGTCACGTACGAAGTCGTCGCTGACGGCTCTTCTTGTTCAAAGCGCCGCCAGCATCTGCCTGAGACAGTGCACGTGGTACGCATGAAGCCGTACTTTTCTGAGTGATGTGACCGCCCACTCGCTAACTGCGCATCGACTGCTAACGTGAGCATCGAGACGATGCTCGCTCTGGAGGGAGGGTAATGCCGCGTCCATACTATACGCTGGCGACGACAAGGAAGACAGCCGGTGCGCTCGAGAGGCGCAGCGGGAAAGACTGAAAAAGAAGACGTTCTTGGCTGCTGCACGCCTTCAGCGCTATCTTGGAGTACGACACGCCGTACGCCTTTCTGAATAAAGCCCCTGTGTTTTATAACCCGCGACAATATTGTACACTAGAGAAGAGAGAAAGATCGTAGGAGAAAGAACAATATACACAGAACTAAACGCGAAACATCACGCAACATGTGCGACAGTCAGTCGTGAATTATTAGCAGAGAGTCCGGCTAGGTTACAAGGGTGTCGAGCGCGTAGAGTTCCCGAATCATGAAACAAAAACGCCGTTTCACAGCTTGGGTCCCCGTCGTCCCAGCATGATGCGGTCGTCGACGTGCGCGAAGACACAGGTGGCACGGCTGGCACGCTTGACGGCACACGGATGCGCTACAGTGTGCAGCGCCGTTGAGACGGAAGTCGCGACAACCCAGCAGTACAGGTCGCAACTACCGAGGACCCGGGTCAGGACACGACCCGCGAAGACCGCACCAGGTAGGCCTCGCCCACGATCCTGCCATCGGCCACTGCACCCAGGCAGGAGCCGTTCGGCAGGCCTCGTCCTTGTACCTTGAACAGGCCACCGGAACTGGACCTTGGACAGGCTACCGGCCCTCGACCCGGCAGGCACGTACTGCTGGAACGCCCGCCTCAGGAACGTCGCCCGCAGCTCGTCACCTCGCGCGGCGCCCCGCATCGTCCGCCTTCGTGGCCTGAACACGCGAGCTCTTCTCCGCACGTTCCTTCTTTTTCTTTTCTTCTTGTTCCTGTTTTGGTTGACGCCTTCGTGCCACCTACCCTCCGCTCGTCTTGTTTAGTTTCGGTTTTCCCGTTTCTCGGCGTTTTTTAGTCCTTTTAGTCACAAATCGTGCCTAAAACACACCACTTTTGCGCCCTTTCCTTACAACCGGAAAACTACTGCTTACCACCCGCAGACGAATGGCCTCACCGAACGCTTTAACTGCGCGCTCGGCGACATGCTCTCGATGTACGTCGCCGCCGATCACACAAATTGGGATGCTATTCTGCCTTTCGTTACCTACGCCTATAATACCGCCCCTCAGAGCACTACTGGTTTCTCACCCTTTTTCTTATTGTAACGCAGGCACCTGTCGCACACAATCGACACAATCCTTCTATACAAGCCGGATCCGTCTGAGTGTGCGCCTATTTCTGCCACAGCCAGACTTGCTGAGGAGTGTCGCGAGCTTGCCAAGACATTTACTACGAATGACCAAGAGCGGCAGAAGAGCATTCTTCTGCCGCTCTGACACCACCACTTCTGCACCCACGTTCCTCCCTGGAGCGCTCGTATGGCTCTCGGTCCTTACCACTGCAACTGGCCTCTCTTCCAAACTACTGCCCAAATATGAAGGCTCCTACTGAGTCGTTGAACGCACGTCTCCGGTCAACTACCTGATCGAACCCATTGAACCATCTTCGGCCATGCGCCGTCGAGGGCGCGATATTGTGAACGTGGAGCGCCTAAAGCCCTACCATGACCCGCTCATAGTGACAAGCAGTGTAAGGGAAGAGAACAGAGACAACGCCCGTACGCTAGGCCAGCTGTTCTATTCTGTTCTGTGCCGCGTAAGCCCGTGACCCACAACCCAGTTCGGCTTCAATCATCACATTCGGTCACACTGTGTCGGTTCGTTTCATAAAAAAAACACACGGAACGCGACTTCTCAGTCCTGCCGAAGCTCTCTTTTCTTGAGACGAGACACGTGCACAGAAAAATTGTTTTTCCTGCGTTTGTCCGCACTCGTTTCACAGGTCGGATAACCTACACGCCACGTGTTCTCACCCAGCCTTTCAGTGATGACGAAAGGTCCTTCATACTTCGGGTAAAGCTTTTTGCCAGGCGATTGCGCGCATCGTTGTACCCACAACTCGTCTCCGACCTTGTACTGCGGTCCTGGTCGGCGACGGCGGTCATAGTACCGTTTCTGGGCCCTTTGCGCGTTTGCAGCTGTCTTGCGTGCCCTAGCCCGGATGACGCGGCAGGCGGTCTGTCGTGAAGCGGGGCGCCCGACTTCTAAGGGGGTGCTCAAATTCTTGACAGCCGTCAGCTTCGGAATCTGTCCGTAGGAAACTTCATAAGGTGAAGTTCCAATGGAAACCTGGAACGCCGTGTTAATCGCGTACGCGGCTGCCTGCAGGTGCTCATCCCAGTCTGCTTCATTTGGTTTCTTGTTGTTGCTGTAAGGAATGAGTCGAGCCAATAGGGTCTGGTTGTACCTCTCCGTTAGGCCATTCGCTTGTGGATGGTATGCTGAAGTTAACTGATGATCGACACCTGCATTTCGGAGGTACTGTCGGAGTTCACGACTTCGGTAAGTGGTTGCTCTGTCTGAAATGATCTTCTTAGGTAGGCCGTGCTTCCATTCAAAACGGTCCTGTAGAAATTTGATTACAAAGCCAGCAGCGAGAGAGGGCACCGCAGCAACTTCCACAAACTTCGACAAGTGGTCCACTGTCACTACAATGTATCTGTTCCCTGCGGCTGTAGTTGGTAATGGACCGACGCGATCAATCCCGATGGTGTTGAAAATAGTGTCAGGTAGTAGAATAGGTGTTAGTAGTCCATGTTGGCATCCCTGGTATCGCTTATGCTTTTGACAGACCTCGCAGCTTGCGACGTATAATTGAACGCTTCTCTCCATCCTCGGCCACCAGAAACGTTCCTGGATCTTCCGCAGAGTAGCTCGTCGGCCTACGTGTCCACCTTCCGGGGCATCATGGATGGCGTGCAGGATTTCAGAACGCATGGTCGATGGAATCACTAAGTGGTGGCGTTCTTCTTGGTTGCTGGTCCAATGGCGTCGATACAATGTTCTTCCGCGGAGGACAAACTTTGAATTCATCTGCGTGTCTTCGAGCGACGTTATGATTGCTGCCAAATCTGAAACGTACCGCTGAGAGTTCGAAATATCCTGCTGCGAGAACCAAATCCAGCCTTCTTTAGGCTGTGGTAAGCGTTCCTCGCAAGGGTTCCGCGATAGCGCATCGGCAACCTGGTTTAGCGCCCCTGCTCGATGCTTCACGTCGTAAGTGTAGTCTTGCAGTCGGATGATCCAGCGGGTGAACATGTGCTTCAGGTGTTGCTTGGCAAACATCCACGCAATCGCAGCGTTGTCCGTCACCACCGTGAACTTGCGGCCGAACAAGTAGTGACGAAACTTCTCGTCCACGCTCCAGACAACAGCCAGGCACTCCAACTCGTTCGAGTGATAATGGCGTTCCGTGTCCGATAATTTGCGGCTGGCGTAAGCTACAACATGTTCAACTCCGTCTGGGTCGGGCTGAACGAGGACCGCTCCTAGACCAACCTGGCTTGCGTCAGTGTGAACCTCAGTGTCCCATTTGTCCTGGAAATGACTCAAAACGGGACACTGTGTCAGACGGTGCTTGAGGGTTTGAAAGGCGGCATCTTGTGAAGGGCCCCACACAAAAGTCGGCACTTTCTTAGCATATTTGTGAGTGGAGCTGCTGTCGATGCGAAGTTGGGAACAAACTTGCGCAAGTGCGACGCGAGACCTAAAAATGCCTGCAGCTGTTTCAAAGACGTTGGAGTAGGAACGTTTGCTACCGCTGCTACTCTTTCAGGCAAAGGTTGAATACCGTCTGCAGAAATGGTGTGTCCTAAGTACGGGATGGTGGCCGAGAGATATTGGCATTTTTCTCTGTTCAGTCAGAATCCGGCATCGAAGAGCCTTTGGAGAACTTCATCCAAGTTCCGATGGTGTTCTTCCTCCGTTGCGCCCACGACCAATATGTCGTCCAGATACACGACACACGCATGATCTTTCAATGTGCCGAGGGCAATATTCATGGCGCGCTGAAATGTACTTGGAGCTGTTCGCAGCCCAAAAGGCATGCGGTTAGACTCGTAGAGACCGGAAGGTGTCCGGAACGCTGTTTTGCACTTGTCTTCTTGAGCAACATTAATTTGCCAATATCCCGCTCGAAGATCAGAATTTAGAGTGCCGTACCGTGTCAATGGCGTCGTCGATGCAGGGCAGTGGGTATGAATCGGGAATAGTGTGCTTGTTTAATTCCCGATAATCGACACAAAACCTGAGGCTTCCATTCTTCTTTCGGACAAGGACGACGGGTGCGGCCCAGGGACTAGACGATGGTCTAATTACGTTAGCGGCCAGCATTTCCTGCACTTGTTCGGCAATGACGGCTCGTTCGCGTTCGGCGTAGCGTCGTAGTGGTATAGAGATGGGCGCATGGCCATCTGTGGGTATGCGATGTTCAAGTAAGCTTGTCCCTGGGAGCTGCGATGTACTTTCCGCGAAGATCCGTCTATGTCGTTCGAGCAGTGAGGAAAGGGTAGTAGGTCCGTCAAGCTCACCTGCAGTGACTGCAGTAGTTGCGGAACTCGCGACTAATGGACGTAGAAAAACTCCACCACCCTCGATGACAAGCTGTATGTCACCAGACAGAAGATAATCCGCTCCCAGGACCATATCGGCGGGTAGGTCTTCGAAGACGGCAACGGCAGCAAGTAACTTGCTCCCAGCTTCGGTGTGTAGCTGCAGGTCCACCGCACCTGGAGGGAGTACGCTGCCGCCGAGGCCCCGTAGGGGCGCTTCGGTCCAAGGCTGGAGGATGACTGGGGCGTGACGGCGAAGCAGCGCCGTTCGCTGGGCTCCAGTATCCACGAGTGCCGTGAGCTCACCGATGCCGTCGACGCGGATCCGAACTGTTGGAAGCGGCCGGGCTTGGAACTGGATGGCGTGGCGCGGCGCTTGTGGGCAGGCCTCGTATCCATGCCCAAAGCGCCCGCAGGAAAAGCATGCGCGCCGTGTCGTAGCGGGTTCCGGTGGGGAGACTGCAGGAGCGCGGCGTCTTGCAGTTTCCTGCAACTCTGCCGCTTGTCGGATAAAAGCGTCGATGTCATGATGGACTGTCTGCATAGACAGTATGGCCGCATGCGTCGCATCGTATATGCCATCGATGACATACTGTCTGGCTGATGGAGAGGGCCAGGCAATATCGCAAGCTTGCAGGAGGCATAATTTGTCGCAGATGTAGGCGGCAATGTTTTCAGTTCGGGCTTGCCGGCGAGACTGCATCTCCATGAAGCGAGTGTCATAGGCTCCCGGAAGCGGCGCAAATGTGGACGTGAGGGCCGCGCACCAAGTAGTCCATGAGGCATACTTGCTTCCCTGAAGACGACGCCAGGCTTGGGCAGCTCCTCGGAGGCGCCCTTCCGCGACGGATTTCTTCGTAGACTCTGGCCAAGAGTCATTCGTGGCGACAGAGACGGAGGCGCCCTTCCGCGACGGATTTCTTCGTAGACTCTGGCCAAGAGTCATTCGTGGCGACAGAGACGACGGTCGAGACCCAGGTGGTAGGATCGTCCTGAAACCCGTGCAATTCCGGAATAGCAGTCTCAGGTAGCGGCCCAGGTGCGGCGCATCCAAAGGCGGAAGTGGAGCTACTTGCTATGTTGTTGAGGCGTTGCGTCAACACGCCCAAGAACCGGGTCACTTCGGAGTCGCAACCCTGTAGTTGAGCCGCCGTGGAGGCCTGGACGCCGTCCCCGGAAGGTAGTGGCTGCGAGTCCGAAAGCACTTGTCCGCTTCGAAGGGTGATAGAGGCAGGCGGATTACGACTTCTGATGGCTCTTTGTTTCGCGAGTGCGCCATTGTAAGGGAAGAGAACAGAGACAACGCCCGTACGCTGGGCCAGCTGTTCTATTCTGTTCTGTGCCGCGTAAGCCCGTGACCCACAACCCAGTTCGGCTTCAATCACCACAGCAGTTAGCTCGCGAGGCGGCTCCCTTTTCGTACCCGGGGTAATTGTAGGGTCGTCCTCTCGAGCGCCTTCTAGTGGGTCGTCCTCTTCGGCTCTTCTCCGAGAGCACGCCTCTCGCGCTCAGAGTCCGCGCTCTGTTTTGACGGTCGCCGCGGTGCTTCGTCGGCTATTGCCGTCAATAAACGCCTTTATAACAGTTATAGTTTAGCGTTAGCGTGATAGCGGTGCTTAAGGGAATAGCGTTACCATGCCGCAAACGCTCGTTGCGGACAGCGCGTTTTAGTATAGCGGGACAGTGTTTAGGTGCCCAAGCTGTGACAGCAGGGTCACCTAGCTAAGGGTGAACGCCTTAAAAAAAGTTAAAAAAATCTCAGCATGCTCGCCTGCATCCCCGCACCTAGCCATATTACTATTTTTTTGAGCAACAATAAAAGTGAATAAATAGGAAGCACGCACCAAAAGCGAAGATTTTTATGCTGCAGATTTGTTTACACCGACCGTGTTAGGCATAGTGACGTTCAAAATGGGAAGCGATCTCAAAAACTACACTAAGTTATTCCACCCGAAAAATAGCGTGCGTACGGTAAACGCTTCGAGTCGTTCATGGTACTGCGCATGCGCATTCCGATGCCACTATTCCGCTAAGCCCGCTAAGCTAGAACTGTCTAATGCCAGGTGGCTATGACCACGCCCGTGTGAGGATGAAGAGGAGAAATAAATTTTGCTAGGTTTTGCTAGGATTTGTAGGTCTAAACTTCGGTGCTGCTAGGTTTTGCTTGGCCTGAAGTTGGCTGCTTCTTTGCGTTTCTACGTTCCTCCGATCGACCAGCTTCGCGGTTGCTCTAGCTTTGCGTGGCCCTGCAAACTTCATATTTAGATGTGAAGCATCTTATAGCGGAGTTCAATCCGGTGGTGGTGGTGGTGGTGTGCGGCGTGACCACCCTTACCGCGCATGCGCAAGCCCTCTCCACGCACTTCCTGTCCCTCTCCCCCTCTCCACTTCTCGTCTCCCCTCCCCTCGCCCCATTTCCCCCTCACCCTCTTCACTTCCCCTCTCCCCTTTCCCACTCCCCCTTGCCTTCTCCTCTTTCCCTCTCTCCCCTTTCCCTCTCTCCCCTTTCCCTCTCCCGTTTGCCTCTCCACTGCCCCTCTGAAATGCGGGCTCTACATGCCGAAACGCTGCTTCGCATCGCCTCATGGTCCCCTTTAGCGGGAGATGGTGTGATTTTTTTAAAAGAAATTGTTGATTTGAGACCGAGTCACACAAGCACACATATGGGGTACATTTTAGCGCAAACTGTGAAAGAAAGCACAGGAAAAAGTAGGAGAAAGCAGAAAGATCGGGCGCCAAACTTCAACTGTTTATTCGACAGGTGAAGCCAACAACATATAACCGTTTGCGCATGCGTGCGTCAGTAAGGGAAAAAATCACGTTTTCGTATCAAATAGTTGATCTCATTTTGGAAAAGACAAACATTATTGGAGGCGTTTCACATCAAGAAAAGAAGCACGAGCTGTATCAGTGATACGTCTGTTTGTCTTTTCCAAAATGAGATGCAACTATTTGATATGAAAGCGTGATTTTTTCCCTTACTGACGCACGCATGCGCAAATGGTTATATGTTGTTGGCTTCACCTTTCGAATAAACAGTCGAAGTGTAGCGCCCGACCTTTCTGCTTTGTCCTACTTTTTTCCTGTGCTTTCTTTCACAGTTTACGCTAAAATGTACAGTGCTCGTAAAATGAAACCCGAACACCGGCAAGCCTTCGCAGTGGTATAGTGCGCGCCGTCCAGTTATGACCATGGACAGGCGCGCATATTCGCAGTGCGGTCAAACCGGATGCGCGCGCCTGTCAATGGTGATAACTGGACGGCGCGCACTATACCGTGCGAAGGCTTGCCTCTGTTCGGGTTTCATTTGACGAGCACTGTACCCCATAGATTTCAACCAACTCGTCCAGCAACAAGTCTTACTCAAGCACACATATGTGCACTCAGTACAAATACCTTTAAGGTGACGGTACCACGGTCGCCATCTTGCGAGTAGTTTCTGCTTGAGCCACCAGAAGACGCCACTAAGTCACGTTTGGAAAAAAAGGGAGGAAAACGCACTCTCCGCCGTCGTAGCATGCGGTGGCGAAGAGCCTGTTCCTGCTGCAACTAATCCATTATTTTCGGGGGTGCCGCTGCTTCCATAATCTCCTTTGAAACGTTTCAAATGTGCGTGACGCTCTCCCTCCCCCCTTCCCCCCCCCACTCCCCAACAACAACAACATCAACAAAAAAAGGCACGGACCCGAGAGCCTTTGTACTCCCGTGCAACTGTCCAGAAAAGAGGTGCCTCTCTCTCTCTCCTGGTAACGTATAACTATTTACAATAGAACGGTTAGGCGCTGAGCCGCGCTGCCGCAAGGGTTGCTGGAAATAATGGTTTGGTTTCTGAACCGACTCTTTCTCTCCCTCGCTAAAAAAAAGTAGAAGACCGTTCGTTTGTGCAGTAACTTCTCGAGGAAGTTCTTCAGTGGCCCTGAACACCGTCAGTGTTGGGTCGCGTGGAACAGCCCCGACCTTGTGCACGTGCATAGTAATTATAGATTTCTCCACTGTCACCAGCTTTGGCTCGACTGTAAATGTAGTGTGGGTGTCGCACATGGTCCGCTTGATACTTATGGCGCTACATTCAGAAGCTACCCAGAAAGCTCCTTTCCACTACTTCCTGGCTATCATTACACAAAGCACCCTTTTCATGCCTTGCAATGAGCCAAAAATAGTGATATTATATGCATGAACGAAGGAAGGGCTTCGCCTTTTTGCCAGCTAAAGCACCATGAGCTTTATACATCCCTAAACAGGTGTGTGGGGCACCGCTTCCTTTTCCTCTGTTACATAGCTATTTGAAATCTTCAAGAATGTGAATGGGGATTAGGGTGACATCGGCCATGTTGTGGCGCAAGCGTGGCGAGCAGGCAGAGAGCGGAAAGGAGGTCAAGCAACGCGACATACATACTTGGAGGGCGCACTCACAAACATACACGAACGCACTGCTCAGCTTTAGCCTAACGTATGAGAGGTATTTTTTTTTTCAGCTATAAAACGAGTCCTCCTAGCACCGCAGCGAACAGTCACAAGTCGTAACGCATATGCGAATTGCGTCCTTTTTGGGAGTATTGAATAATAAAATGTGGCAGGGCTCTTTCTCGGCGCCGAAAGTCGACACCCGAAAACTAGCTCAGCTTTTCGAAGAGGCTCTCCAATAAGGCTCACGGAAGCGATTGTTTTTGTACTAAAATTGTCATTTCTTCCCGCAGGTTGGCTGCTATTGGCAAAGTTGGGCAAACTTATGCGAAGCAGCCAAGTGTGCAGCTATAGTACAGAACTCGATCTATGCACTGCTTGTACTTTCAGTGCCGGCCAAAATTTCCCAATGTTCATTATTATCAGTTGTCTACGTAGCAACAGTGTAAAGTAAGAAATAAATAAAACAGAACACAACGTGAGACGGCAGTTGAACGAAGAACGCATTCAGTGCGAAATCTCCACCGAAGCGTCAAGAAGGTTGATCCTGACAAGGACTTTTTTTTGCTGGCTTCTGCTAGAGGTGGTGGATGTCGCCGCATCCTTTTTCCCCGTCTTAGCACAGTACACATGGTTGGGAAAGTTTAGAGTCCTCATAAAGCGCGAAAAGTGCCCGTCACTATCTACACGAGTGCTACAAAAAAAAATAATTGGTTGACGTCACCTTATGATGACGTCACAGATCACCAAAATTTTTGTCATCGTGACATCATTACATGACATCGCTGCTTGGTCAAAGGTGGGCAGATCCCCGAGGAACTGACAAACCGGGTGAGGTACGGAAAGCTTTCGGTGGGGGTAGGGGGGGGGGGAGAAAGTCGACTGAGAAGAAGAAGAAGAAGGTGGCTTTGGCGTTCGAATCCTGTTAGTCAAATGCATAAGGGACCCTGACAGTTTTATTTGGATACATATTTCGCACGCCCCCTGCGCACTTGCCGGGCTTTCGCGAATGCGACGGCGCACCTGTCAGAACCAGATCAGTTCGCGCACATGGTACTCGAGATCTTTTCATTCGTTGCAGAGCCGCCGCACAGTGGTGTGGTAAACGAAGTGATCACATAAAGCGGTTGCTTTAGGAAATTCGCACGCGCTCACCGATGCGAGCACTCATAGCGCCAGCATATGGAATGACCCCAGCGAAAACTCACGAACACATTTTTTTTTCACGTTTTGCCGCCAGACATTTTGAGATGCGACAGAAGCCCCAGAGCATGCAACTAAGCGCAAGGGTTTCAAAAAAGACGCCCGCGGCTTCGCATAGAATAATTTCTTGTTACTTTGCTAAATAGTACAGAGACTGGAGTGGTCTCAAGCAATATTTTTTTTTTCTTGAGGCATCCTATGTGGTCACTTTGAATTGAAACTTCACCGTGTAACAAAAATTCTATATTTGGCGGGGGGATAGGCGGCTCACACGTATGCCTAACTCAGGGGATTATGGCTGCACCCAGTGAGCTCTCGTTGAAAAGACCCATCGGAGGGGCACGCTTGAGCGCGTCTATGTTTTCTGCGAAAGCCTCATTTACTAGGTGTCTATGGCGGCCGATGCCGGCGATACTGAGACGGTAAATGAGCTACGTCGCGCACTCTGGCCTGTGAAGGGTGCCTAGAAAATAAGACGTCACGTGTTCTACGTGAGCAAAAGGATTATCTGCTAAATTTAGTTTTGCTAGAGGTTGTTAGTTCATATAGCGTAAATTGTGCGCGTGTTGTCTATTTCACGCAGTCCAAGCTTTATTCCTGCGTTGCCAAACTTCAGTAGGCGTCGGGACGCGTCAGGTATGTTTTGCTGCGCGAGGCGGGGAACGCTAGAGCTCACGCAGCCATCCGCACTTTTCGCTGCAGTCGGGGAAATATGGCTCGCTAACTGACGGCTTGCAAAATAGTTACTGCGCATATGCGAGCAAGCTTGTTTTCCACACGAAAGCCTCAACCACAGACTAGCCGACGAATATTTTTTTCCCATTTACCACTAATCCCTGTCTTTCCTTTCTTTCGTTTTCCCCTTTCTCTCAGTGAAAGAGAAAACTTACAGTGAGGGAGGACATTCCTGAAGTACGTATTGAGAAGCCTTGGTGCTGATCCTGCCCCTTCGTATGAATGTGAAGGGGTGAACACGCTTAGAGCAAGAAAAACAGTCAGGGAAGAAGTTTTACATATGTTTGCAAAGTGGGCGCCAGATGCAACACCCTCTACGACGGAGCTGCTTTGTCGGCACTTTCGGAAAACGGGAGACAGCATGTAAGAATGGATTCGCAGCGCGCCGTTGAGTACACAGCGAGCGCATAGCAATGGGCATTTCTGAGAACGCGTCCTCCACTCCCGTCGTAGTGTGATGACGTCAATTGAGGCCTCATCTAGTCTAGAGGTTGTTGGCCAGCGGTCGCTCACTATTTTTCAGTGTCAATGGGCCTTCTTCAGGTCCGAACGGCGCCTCCAGTGGAGATCACCGAAATCGAATCTGGGGGTCCGTGGCCTCCGCGCACCGGTAAAAAATCTCGTGGGTCTGGTATTTTTCGGGATAATTTGCAAACGACGCCAGGTGCCCCTCAGTTCGCACCTGCCTCTCAGTTCACACCTGTTGCCGCCCCGTGCAACGTTTATAGAAGCTGTTTGGCCCTGTGACCCCCCAAAAACATGGCGCGCGTCAAGTCACCACCACTTCGCATGCGCAGGCTAGTCTCCAGAAAAAAAGTCTATTGTTATCCTATCGTTCAACCGGCGTCACGTGAGATGTCAAACACACAGACACTGCCAAACAATCGTCACCGCCCCGCGAGGGGAAAGCAGGCTTCCAGGTAATCTCCTACGACCCTCAAAAATATGAGGAGGCAAGGTCAAGTTCTTTGTGTGCTTCAAAAACGCTTCTACAGTCACCTGAGTACAAAGGCGAGCAACCAAGCAATTCCTGGAATCCTCGGCACAATAGCCTAACCTGCTGGCTATGCATTCATGATGTACAGTGCAACACGCTTTCTTCCCTTCTTTCTTTCTCTCTCCCTCTCTTTCTTTCTTTCTTTTTCAGCAGCCTCATGGGGTTACATTGTGCATTGAAGACGTGGCGACTAGATGTAGCCTCTGAAGTCTGGAGAAATAACCCATCCGTGTTTTGGCGGCTTAGTAATGTTTAGAGGCGCCACTTTTGACGAACGTCCGAACTGACGCGAAAGAACTTGATGTTTTTTTCACAGATGGCGCCATCGCCAAAAAATGTTTGAGAGATTTATTATTTCTTGAAAATCTTTTGTTTCAAGCACCGCTTCGTAAAGTTAGTGAGCACTGGTGAATATAAGACACTGCATGGTCCTTCTAATGTGCAATACTTGTTGTGAATTAGCCTACAAAGGAAAAAAAAAGTAAATTTGCGCGAACCTGGCAAGCAGAAAAATGAGCTGAATTCACTGTTGTCCTACAAATTTTCTAATTAACTTACGACAATTTTCTCTTCATAGAAACCTAGAGAAAGGCTTGCTGCTTGAATACTGAAGATTTCGGAGTTTCAGCTTGGATAGTTTTGTCCCTTCGTCGGTAATGCCTGACCAAGTAGAGCCATAAATTGCTGAATTGAAGTAGTAATAATTCAAGAACTGTTCGTCAGAACACAAAACAACTTCGCGTAGACATAAAGTACATCGTAGCCTGGAAACCCATTCAATATTGTTGTTCTGCACAGAACAGAAAAAAAGTTATTTACTCATAAACTTTCAATATTTTGCCCATTTTTATTGGAGCGTGCATCAATTTTTAATTGGTCTACTGCCAATATCTCTTCATAGAAACCTTGCATAACGCTTCGTTAAAAGGCTCTGCAAATTTCATTTCGTTATGTTGAACAGTTTTGCTGCACTGATAGTACAACGGAGGCTTGTACAGCAAAGACGCTGTTTTTTGCTCACACTGTTTTCATTTCCATGAACTAACGCTCCAGAGTAGGCGACAATACTAGTTATCATTAGAAAGCGTAGAACGTAAGCTTTCTAATGCAATACAACTCATATTCATCCATTGAGCAGAGCAAGCACAGTGAGCCAGTAAACAACGACTAAAATGTCGAGTGCTTGCCACTGGAGTGGGACCGCCACCGGATCTGCGCAGACATATAACCCTTTTTCTTTTATTTAAGTGCACTCAAAAATCAGCCTCGCCGTTACAATACCGATTATCAGACATTTCAAAAATATAATTCTTCTGCTATGTAAGAGAAACAGACCGAATAATTACACAGTCGCTCTCCTCCTCCCCAAACTTCCAATACAGACAGCTTTTTGCTTGTGCGTAAATGAAACCACGTTTTTTTTCTTCAATGCGAAGCATGTTCTTAGCAAAGTTTGCGAAGCATGTCTATGCGAACTGGCGGTTTCGTGAACCTGATATAAAGGTGTTCCAAACATCACGCAGCAAGCTTCAAAAATAGAGGCACGCGGTTACGCAAAGCATGCCTAGTGCGTATTGTTTCCAGAATACTGTCACGTGGTCGTGACGTCGACGAAGGCAGCAGTCAGCACGTCGAGATGAAACTCTTTATTATGCCGAACTTGTGGCCGAGAAACTAAAAGCTACAGCAATACACTGATAGCGATGAACAGAGCGTCGACCGTCGATCAAGTGACAAGCGGTCAAGCGCGTCGGCTTTTATACAGGCGCTATCGAACTTTCCAGCAATATCGCTGGTGGCGGCATTATCTCTCGACAAAGCTGGAACATTCGCGTGCGGCGCGCAATCTTAACAAAACGATCTACTACAATCGCGAAGTTTCTCGAACACTGCTTCGCGTACAGCGTCGAGCGTTGGTAACCGTCCTTGCTGGTCAAACCCGAATACATCAAAATAAAAGAACAAGTGGACGTGGCATTGTCCCCCTCTGAAAAAGCATCGTCCCGATGCTTGTGCCTACATAAGTAAATTAACAAGTGCCTACATAAGTAAATTACAATAACAAAGGAAAAAGTATAGTCCCCAGGTTCGCTAACGCGCAAAAAACGGCTTAAGGCGCACGACGTGGACGACTTCAGGTCGTGCACGGCTTTGCTGGGAGTTCGTAATGCCGTCCGGGATGACCTCGTAGTCAAGAGCGCCGAGACGTCGAAGAACCTTCTTTGGCGCGAAGTATCGCCGAAGGAGTTTTTCGCTAAGGCCACGTCGGCGTATCGGCGTCCAGACCCAAACACGGTCGCCGGGCTGGTATTCCACGAAGCGTCGTCGAAGATTGTAGCGACGGCTGTCGGTATACTGCTGAGTCTTGATGCGCAGGCGGGCGAGCTGTCGAGCTTCTTCCGCACGTTGTAAGTAAGCGGCGGCGTCGAGGTTTTTTTCGTCGGTGACGTTCGGTAGCATGGCGTCGAGCGTCGTCGCCGGGCTCCTTCCGTAGACCAACTTGTACGGCGTCATCTGCGTTGTTTCTTGGACGGCCGTGTTGTTAGCGAAGGTCACGTACGGAAGGACGGCGTCCCACGTCTTGTGCTCAACGCCGACGTACATGGCCAGCATGTCGGCGATGGTCTTATTGAGATGATCGGTCAGGCCGTTGGTCTGTCGGTGGTACGCGGTGGTCCGGCGGTGGCTTGTGTGGCTGTATTCCAAGATCGCCTGAGTTAGGTCAGCCGTAAACGCCGTACCTCTTTCGGTGATGAGAACCTCTGGGGCGCCGTGTCGAAGGACGATGCTCTCAACGAAGAACTTGGCTACCTCAGCGGCACCGCCTTTGGCCAGGGCTTTTGTTTCGGCATAGCGGGTGAGGTAGTCGGTAGCCACGACGATCCATTTATTTCCGCAAGTCGACGTTGGGAACGGCCCCAGGAGGTCCATCCCGATCTGCTGGAATGGTCGCCGAGGAGGCTCGATCGGCTGAAGGAAGCCTGCTGATCTTGTGGGAGGTATCTTCCGTCGCTGACAGTCTCGGCACGTCCTTACGTAGTGAGTGACGTCGGCGGCAAGGCGCGGGCAGTAGTACTTTTCCTGTACTCGTGCGAGCGTGCGGGAAAGACCAAGTTGTCCAGCCGTCTGGTCGTCGTGCAGATGCAGAATTTCTGGTCGCAGTCCCGTAGGTACAACGATAAGGTAGCTGGCTCGGACTGGAGAGAAGTTCTTTACGAGAACGTTGTTTTTCAAGGAAAACGATGCCAATCCTTGCCTGAATACTTTTGGGAGAACAATGGTCCTGCCCTCCAGGTATTCCACTAGACCCTTGAGTTCCGGGTCGGCTCACTGTCGTTGGGCGAAGTCGTCGGCACTTGTGGCTCCCAAGAAGCTGTCATCATCATGGTCATCGGGCGGTCGTGGGTCGACGGGGACACGAGACAAGCAGTCGGCGTCGGAGTGTTTCCTTCCGGACTTGTACACAACGGTAATGTCGAATTCTTGAAGTCTTAGGCCCCACCGTGCGAGGCGACCTGAAGGGTCCTTCAAGTTAGCTAGCCAGCACAAGGCGTGATGGTCGCTCACAACTTTGAAGAGCCTGCCGTAGAGGTAGGGGCGAAACTTTGACGTAGCCCGGATGATGGCGAGGCTCTCCTTTTCTGTTGTGGAATAGTTGGCCTCTGCCTTAGACAGCGACCGGCTAGCATAACTGATAACCCTTTCCAGTTCCTCCGTCCGCTGCAGAAGTACGGAGCCTAGTCCGACGCTGCTTGCATCGGTGTGAATCTCCGTATCGGCGTATTCGTCGAAATGCGCAAGTACCGGAGGAGTCTGCAGGCGTCGTTTCAGTTCATGAAATGCTTCGACTTGCGCTGTTTGCCACCTGAATTAAACGTCGGTCTTCCTGAGCTGTGTTAGTGGCTCGGCGATCCGTGAAAAGTCTTTGACAAAGGGTCTGTAATAGGCGCACAAGCCGAGAAATCGGCGCACGGCTTTCTTGTCGGTGGGTGGTGGGAAAGCGGCGATGGCAGCTGTTTTCTGCGGGTTTGGGCGCTATCCAGTCTTGCTGATCACGTGACCTAAAAACAAGAGCTCCTCGTACGCGAAGCGGCACTTTTGTGGTTTCAGGGTGAGCCCGGAGTTCTTGATTGCTTGAAGTATGGATTCAAGGTGCCGGAGGTGCTCGTCGAAGTTCGAGGAAAACACAGCGACGTCGTCCAAGTAAACAAGGCAAGTTTGCCACTTCAAGCCAGCTAACACTGTATCCATGACTCGTTGGAAAGTCGCAGGTGCCGAGCAGAGACCGAAAGGCATGACCTTGAACTCGAACAGGCCGTCCGCTGTTATCAAGGCAGTCTTTTCTCGGTCTCTTTCGTCGACTTCGATTTGTCAGTAGCCGGTTTTGAGGTCCATCGAAGAAAAGTTCTTCGCGTTGTGTAGTCGATCCAGGGCGTCGTCTATCCGTGGGAGAGGTTACACGTCCTTCTTTGTGATGTTATTCAGGCGACGATAATCGACGCAGAAACGTAGGGTCCCATCCTTCTTCACTAACACCACGGGAGACGCCCACGGGCTCTTGGACGGCTGGATGATATCGTCGCGTAGCATTTCGTCGACTTGTTTGTTAACGGCCTCCCGTTCCCGCGTCCAAACCCGGTAGGGACTCTGACGGAGTGGTCGAGCATTTTCTTCCGTTATAATGCGGTGCTTAGCAAGGGGTGTTTGTCGGACCCGCGATGACGACGAGAAACAGTCCTTGTATTCCTGCAGAAGGCATCGAAGCTGTTGCTGTTGGCGAGCGGGAACACTTGGGTTTACGTCGAAGGGTGGCTCAGGTATTGGGGTCGTCGTCGTAGCATCGTCAGAATCTGAAAAGGCAAACGCATCGCTGGCGGCCAAGATTTCTGCGATGTATGCGATCGTCGTGCCCTTGCTGAGGTGTCTGTATTCTTGGCTGAAGTTTGTTAGCGTCACGCTTCCTTTTCCTGGATGCAACCGAGCAATGCCACTTGCGACGCAAATGTCACGGTCTAGCAGCAAACGCTGATCGCTCTCGATGATACCTTCGATGTCCTCAGTTTTTCCGGTGCTGACGGGAATTATGACGCTGGAGCGAGGCGGGATGGTAACTTGATCCTCGAGCACGTTCAGCGCATGTTGACATGGATTCGTATCCGGCAGTGTCGTTTTGTCCGACGATAGGGTTCTCGACTTGGTTCTTAAGTCGATGACGGCGCCGTGATGGTTTAAGAAGTCCATGCCAAGTATGACGTCCCTGGAGCAGTGTTGCAAGATTACGAAACTCGCAGGATACGTGCGATTATTGATTGTGACTCTTGCTGTGCAGACTCCAGACGGCGTTATTAGATGGCCTCCAGCGGTACGGATTTCTGGGCCTTCCCAAGCAGTCTTAACTTTCTTCAACTTCGTGGCGAAGGGCCCACTGATGACGCAATAGTCTGTTCCAGTATCGACGAGAGCGGTGACGCTGTGGCCGTCGATGAGAACGTCGAGGTCGCTAGTTCGTCGTCTTGCGTTGCGGTTGGGTCGTGGCGTCGGGTCACGGCTGCGTCGGTTCGTTCCACTGCTTCGACATTGCGTCGTCAGCTCTTCTTCGGGCCGTGAAGTTTCGACGTCAGGGATTCGTTCGACTTGCGGCGTGTTCTTTAGGTTTTGTTGCGGCGGTGCCGTCGGCGTCGGAGGATCTTCGGTAGTTCGTCGTACAGCAACCGCACCTCCATCAGTTGCTGCGCTTAGTTTTCCGGATACGGACTAGGCGACCGGCCCCGGTTTGAGCCAGTGTACTGCCGGCGGTGCGGTGACATGTAGCGGCCGGGCGACGGCGACCGGGAAGGTCGTCGTTCTTGCCACTGTGTTCCGGTGAGGTAGTCGTTGATGTCACGAGGCCGTTCGCCTGGCTGCGGGCGCGGCGCGTTGACGGCGAAACCGCGTAGCCCCATCTGTCGGTACTGGCAGCGGCGGTACGTGTGGCCTGCCTCCCCGCAGTGGTAGCAGAGCGGGCGGTTGTCAGGGGCGCGCCAAACGTCCGTCTTCCTCGGCGTGTACCGCTAGCCGGCTGGCGGGCGGTATGACGTCGGTGGTGGCGGCGGTGGTGCCTCGCGGCGGAACTGCTGGGGCGGCGCGGCTTCTTGACGTAGTCGGGGAGGGGGGCGTTGCGGCGGGCTGCAGCAGCATAGCTCATTGCTTGCGGCTACGGCTCTGCTAGCTGAGGCGCGCCTAGTGACTGCTGGATCTCCTGGCGCACGATATCGGCGATGGAATCTCCTTGAGGTTGCGGTGAAGGTAGAATTTTTCGCAGCTCCTCTTGCAGGATTGCTCGGATCGTCTCGCGCAAGGCGTCGGAGTCGAGGGCATGAAGAGCTGCGCTGTCTTTAAATGCGCGGCGATTGTACTGCCGGGTGCGCATCTCGAGCGTCTTCTCGATGGTTGTTGCCTCCGCGAGGAATTCTTGGATGGTCTTGGGTGGGTTCCTGATCAGTCCCGCGAACAGTTCCTGCTTGATTCCTTGCATGAGGAAGCGAACTTTCTTCTCCTCGGGCATGTCAGGGTCTGCGTGGCGGAACAGTCTCGTCATTTCTTCTGTGAAGGGTGCCACGTTTTCGTTTGGCACTCTTCGCGGGTTTCCAGCAGAGCTTCGGCCCTCTCCTTGCGGACGACGCTGGGGAATGTTGTCAGGATCCTGGTGCGAAAAACGTCCCATGTCGTCAAGGTTCGCTCTTGGTTCTCGAACCAGGTCCGAGCGGCGTCTTCCAAAGCGAAATGGACATGCCGTAGCTTGTCTTCGCTGGTCCACGCATTGAAAACGGCGACTCGGTCGTAGGCTTCGAGCCAACTTTCCGGGTATTCGAACGACGATCCGCGGAAGGTTGGCGGCTCCTTAGGCGTCCGGAGAAGGATCGGTGCAGGCGGCCCAGCGTCTGTCGTGGTCGCTGTGGTCGAGGTCAGGGTCTTTGTTTGCCGGGTCTTTTCAGGTAGAGGCCCGTGCTCTGGCGGTAGGCCTTGTTGCCTGCGGCTTGGTCGCTGCTCGGCCTTGGCGTCGATGTTTTCTCCGTGCTGTGCGCTGGGTTCACGGCTTGACGGGGGCGTCCGGAACATGAACGAACAGCACCTCCACCAGATGACACGTGGTCGTGACGTCGACGAAGGCAGCACTCAGCACGTCGAGATGAAAATCTTTATTATGCCGAACTTGTGGCCGAGAAACTGAAAGCTACAGCAATACACTGATAGCAGCGAACAGAGCGTCGACCGTCGATCAAGTGACAAGCAAGGTATATGTAAACTGGTAGCGTAACTTCCGTAGAAGCCCACGTGTCAAGCCGGTGGCTAGTTGTTGCAACAGTCGCCATCTATGTGAGGAGGGGACAAACAGAATTAAAAAAAAAGAAAAAGATGACGTCACAACCGGAAGCGGAAATGACGTTACGTTTTAACGCGATGGGCGCGAAATTATGAAATTTTTTGACAGGGCGCCGCTTCTTACTTATTTTATAGCTGCATGTTCTTTTTCTTATCACTATGACGGCTCCATAATGGAAGCCTGCAAGATAACGGGAAGACGAAAAAGACAGATTTCATAAATAAGGTGTATTTTATTGGCGAGATATTGCAGTTGAACAGGATATTACCCCGAAATATATAACACAGAAATCAGAAGTAGCATAACAATTCAACGTGCACACTGTGATGGTGTAATGTGGGCCCAGGATCCGAAATAATTCAACCGGCAGTCAGGTGATTCTGTACACACAACACAGACTTTAACACAACCGATAACTCTGACGATTCACACACAACACACTACAGCATTCCTTATTTACATCCTAAACGTCCTACGCGCCTCGCACACAAACTGTCCTACTCGCCGTTATGAACTGTTGCCGCTGCGGCGAGGTCGGTCGTCACCGGTACTCCTTGGGCAGTCAACAGTCACGCTGCCTTGACCGTGGCGAGGTGGTAGTGGTGGTGATGATGGCACTGCAGGCCGGTAGATCACCAGGCCACTGCAGCGCAGGTCAGCTGCCCGTCGCCAACATGAGCCGCGGCCACCTCGTGACACCACTCGGGCCCCAGGACCTCAGGCCAGGAACAGACTAGGCTGCCGGTCTCTGTGTCAGCACCGGGCACAGAGCGGGAATCAGGCTCACCAGGTCCACATGGCTGCCGGACGCCTGGTTAAGCGATTGTCGCGACCCGAACCGCCGACCAGCGGCTGCCGTTCCAACCGTGTCGCGCTCCAACTCCTCGAGCCGCACGCCCCGCTCGCGCTTCCTTTTCGTCGTCTTCCCCTCCAAGGCGTACCGCAGAACAGAACTGTCGTTCCCTCTTCGCCCCGTCACGGGCCACACAATCCACATCATCACACACACAAACCTTGCACACGTGTTGCTCTTGCATCCGTAGACAGCGCAGCGTTTCTTCGCGTAGCGTGGCGGACTCATCCTCTCAAAGGGCGACAGCACGCCGGCCGTGCGCTGGCAAAACACAGTCACTGAAACGGTTCCCGATGGCTGCGATGGGCTATATTACCTTCTGCCAAGTACCACGACTACAAAACAACGCTTATGCGAGGAAATCACCTACGGACGACAGGCACAAACCTACTGCGCAAAAACGAGCGACGCCACTTGCATCTCAAAATGCGCAAAACCGTTGGCCCATGTTACCAGACTGCCTGCATGTGCCCGCTGTTTCTGAAAATAAACGAAAAAGATTGGCCACTCAACCACATACCCAAGACTACAGTTTGATTAAAGTAATCTACTAATTTAATTCGTGACAAATAAATTTAAAACTAATGAAAATAAACGCTTAATTAATTTTTTGTTTTCATTATTTGTCCCCCCCTCACCTAGTAGCGCTTTAATCGTCACGCGGGTGTTGATGTTTGTCGCAATAGGTTTCCGACCACTTTTCGTTCCGACTTTCGCGACCTATTTAGATTGACCTTGTGACCAGCGCGTCAACGTGCGTT